>NC_043704.1:2512473-2551364 GCF_006229205.1 Suricata suricatta
GGCGCAGCGGGGGGCACTTCCTTCTCACTTATCCTGCCGTGGATTCCATGTGCTTCCTGCAGATAAAGTGTTGTGCCTTTTGGCAGTTCTGGAAAGTTCTGCCCACCAGTTTGTTGAACGCCGTGACTACCTCACGCCTGACTTCCTGGTGCATCCTGTGGCCTCTTGTTGGAGCTGCTCGTGTTTCGGTCACTTCGTGCTGCCTCCGGGCAGTTCCTTCTGCCGCTCCGTCTCCTCCGTCTCCCTGCTGGTTAACCAGACCCTCAGACTGTTCGTCCCACTGATCACATCTCTCGCTTCTAGAAGTTCTCTTTGGCCCCCTTCCCAGCCCGCCCCTTATTCTTTTCCTTGCGCATTTCGGCCTCCACTGCGGTGTCCGAACCCTGTGTGAGGCGGCAGGTGGCAGGATGCCGACCGTCATGACAGTCCTACTAACACCCGACTGGACACGTGTCGGGGCTCAGTGCCACCACCTGCCCCGCTGCCCGCTCCCGGAAGCCAGGTTCTGCCGTGCTTGGCAAGTCTGGGCCTTGGGCTTCTGTGCCCGTGAGCTCCCCGGGGAGGCCTGCTCCTGCCAGGCGGCCTGGAGTGGTGCTGACCTGGGACTGGCTTACGTTAGTATTCTGGACCTGCAAAAGGACTTCTAATGATGTCACTGACCACGCAGAAGGACAGTGATGCCAGCGTGGGGTTCTGACCGCCGGGGAGGGGCCGGAACGGCGTGGACGCAGGTCCCTCCGGGGGGCCCGGTGCGCCGTCCGTGGGTTGGAAGCCAGGAAAACATCCTGGTCAAGTGCCTCAGCAAGTTTGGGTCGCTGGGCTTTGTCCTCAGTGACCCTGCCCCCCGGGCGAGGCGACTCCTGCGTCAGGGTAAGCGAGGTCACTGTGGACAGTCGTTCCTCCTCAAGTGACACCTGCCCGGCGCAGGAGAGCCACACGGGGCGCGTGCCGGGCCCAGCTCGGGAGCAGGGTCCCCTCCGTCTGGGAACGTGACACGTGACGGACGCAGGCTTCAGGACCAGAGCGTCACGGAAAGACCGCCCGACACCTGGAAGGAGGGTATTCTCGGGGCTGGTCTGAGGCCGTCCTCGCGCTGTGCCATGACCCCCCCCAGCGCGGTCCCCAGGCCCCCACGGCCCACGGCACGCACCTCGGGGGCCTCCCCATCTCAGCAGGTGCCTTTCCGTCCACTCCACCAGCACCCGCCACCCTTCCCCCATCTCCTCGGGTCCTGCCTGGGACCCGCCTCACTGTCCCTTCCCCTCCCCAGCCACTGCCTCGTGGACCCCCACCAGCCCCCCCTCTGCCCGCCGGCGCCCACCTCCTCTGCCTCGGCCTCTGCGCCCACCCCCGCCGCACTGCTGCATGTGACCCTGGCCGCTCGGCCGGCCCGCTCCGAGTCGGTGCCAGCTTTGGGCCGTGCTTGTTGCTGAATCATTTCAGGTCTCAGCGGCTCCTTCTCCTTAACGCCACCGGGCTCTGCGCGCCGCAGGGTCCCCGGGTGGCCGTCGCCTGGCTGTCTGGAGGGGCCCCGTCGTGGCCGGTCACCGCCTGCCTCCCCGCCGAGTGTGCGAGCCGGGGAGCCGGGGGGCCAGGGGGCTGAGCGTCTGTCCCGGTGTGTGGCCTCGGGCCCCAGGGCGGCCGGCCTGCTGTGTGGACAGCCGCCCCTGGGCTCAGCGGGGGCGGCTTCCTTCCGTCAGCAATCTTGCTGTGGCTGCTCATGGGTGTGTGTGGTCACATTGCGCCGTGGTCTTCTGACACTAAACCTCCGTGTTTGCAGGCGCATGTCTGTGGGATGGCCTCACTAACACGTGAATTTTCCCGGTGGTTCCTTTTTTGCCTCTCCCGCAGCCCCACCCAGGAACGGAAGCTGCACAGGGCCGGGAGAGGCGCCCGAGCGTCCCCGTGTCAGACGGCGGTCACCTGCACGCTTCGGGTGGGACTTGCCTGACGTGTGACGCCAGTGACGGTGGCGTGCTGCCTGCGTGTAGCTGGGAGACCGGCGACTGCGGAGTTGGCTCTCCCAATGCAGCGGGGGCGGGCGCAGGGAGACGGGAGACTGCAGCTGCGAGAGAGGCTTCTGACAAGCAGGACTTAAAAAATATTTTTAATATTTATTTTTGAGAGTGAGACAGAGTGTGAGCAGGGGAGAGGCAGACAGAATCCGAGGCAGGCGCCAGGCTCTGAGCTGTCAGCACGGAGCCCGACGCGGGACTCGAACCCAAGAACTGTGAGGTCCTGACCTGAGCTGCCGTCGGACGCGTAACCGGCTGAGCCCCAGGCGGCCCTGAATAGGACTTGTTAACGGTCAGAGCACCGGTGTGTTGAGAGCGGCCGTCACAAAGCACCACGGACAGAGTGGCGTCAGTGACAGACGTATTTTGTCACAGTTCTGGGGGCTGGACGTCCAAAGTCAGGCCGTCAGTGGGTTGATTTCCTCTGGGGGCTGGGGTTTGGGGGACCGTCTTCTCCCTGTCTCCCCACGTCTTCCTTCGTGTTGTTGCTCTGTCCTTCTTAAACAAGGACACCTGTCCTCCGAGGAGGGCCCCCGGGGACCTCCTCCTCACGGTTGCGACCTCTGGGCCCCTGCTCTCAGGGCGGTCCCACGGCTGGGACCTCAGTGTGTGGACTCGGCGGCCGGGGGGGGGAGGCCCCTCACCCGCTGGGAGCGAGTTGCCCGGGCGTCGGGAGCGCTCCAGAGCCCTGCTTGCCGGCGGGGTCGCGGTGGATTCACAGGCCGCCCCATGCCTCCCCGCGGCGGCATGCTGTGCCAGGCGCACGCCGTGGTGGTGGGCTCACGTGGCCGCCGACCCGGGCCAGGCCTGAGTCCCCCTCTCCCTGCGCCTTGGCGTCCGTGCTGGCAGCGGCGGCGGCCCCTCCCGGGTCACACGGGCAGCGCCCGCGCCCGGCGTCCACATGGGATCCTGCCTCGGTGCCCTCCTCCCTCCAAACCGAGTCCCCACGAAACAAAGAAGCCTCACGTGGGACAGTGGCCCCGGTGGCAGAGGGTTGGCGGCCAGCGTGCACCTGCCCAGCGGGGGACGGGCCGTGTCCAGCGGCTCACAGCCAGGCCTGAAAGAGAACGTTTTTAGGAAAAGAGGAAAATTACGAAAGAAGGGATGCTAATTACTCATTTTTAAAAAAATCATTTACTGTGTATTTATTTCTAGAAAGAGATTGGTTTTTTTTCCTCCAAATTTTATAGCAGAAAACGAAAACTGGGAGCATGTCATGATTTTATCACACTTTTTAGTTCGTAACTTGTGATTATATTGTATTTCCAAGAATGAGTCGGCTTTTTTTTTTTTTAGATGAGGAAACACGTTAGTAAGTGAACACACGTAAAATATTAACCCCTCAGAACCTACCGACTGGAGGAATCAATCATTATAGACACATTGGAAGCAGGAGAATCAGTGAAACTAAAAGCTTCTAAAAACCGTGTAAATGGGGAAAAGGAAAATGGGAAGAAGACAGTCCTGAGAGGGAGTCATGTCCGAGCTTGTGTGCCTGCTGTCGGCACAGGTCACGGGGCCACGGCTCCGGGGGCCACGCTTGGGGCGGGCCCGCTCTGGCTTCCCGGTGAGGGGCGCGTCTGTCTACAGACTTAGTATGAGAAGAGGAACATACGGTGTCTCATGAATGTTCTTGTATGTTGATTAGGCGTTGAAATGATAACGTTTTGGACTTCCTGGGTGAAATAAAACATCACCACATTTACTTCGGCCTGTTTTTGCTGCTATTTAATGCGGCAGCTAGAAACTATAAAACCGAAGGTGCGGCTTGCATCTGTGAGCCACGTCCTGTGTCCACAGGATGGGCGGGGCGTCGTGGTCCTCAGCTCTGGACCCTGCAGCCCCGGGAGTGGGGGGGTCTCCCCCCGCTGGACCCGACGCTGGCCTGGCGGGGTGCGGTCCGTTCAGGTGAAAGGCTTACGACGGGTCTGGGAAACACAAGCCGCCAAGCGTGGTTGATAATATCAGTAATAAAATATTTCGTGAGCGTTCTTTCCCAGGGTGGAAATGGATTTCATAGTTTGTCCACACCCAGAGTTTTAAAAGGACTTGTGCTCCGATGCTTGGGCCTGTCTACACCGGAAGGCAGAGCGGCCACAGCGCTGCCCTCCTGCCTCGGGAGGCTCCCCAGGGGCCGTGTGGGCTCACCAGGCAGAGCAGGCCCTCGGGCGTATGTCGTGGGAGGCTGCATTCCTGGAACATTCTGTGTGTGTGGCAACCAGACTTCACGACGTTCCCGTCCGAGGGGAGTCAGGTTCAGAACTCAGAGTAGGCGTCTTGGTGAAAGGTGCGTTGGGGACCGGCCCCCTAAATACCCCCCTCTTCCCATCACCGTGACGACAGATACCCCGTGTCTGCAGGGGTCCCTGGGGAGCGGGGGGTGATGGCCCAGAGGTCCACCGGGCCAGGGGGCCCCGGGTCTGCGGTGGCATGGGCCGCCTCTGTGCCGCGCCCCGGCTGGGCTGTGGGAGACTGCCACCAGCCCATCCTGGGCCCCTGTCCTTGGGGTCCTAGGGATGGCACCTGGACGTAGGGCTCTCCGGTGGGTGCATGTGCCGCAGGAGCAAACTCCTGATGGCCGCGGGCCACGCCCCCCTCCAGGGGCGCTAGAGGCGAGAGAGCAAGCTGGCCCTCCTTTATCGCGACGTTTTGCACGTGGGCCCTTCAGGGGAAGCGCTGAGCTGCTCCCCACGGGGAAGCAGTGGCTCAGAGGAGGTGCATCTTGTTCCGTCCTGACCCGTGACTCCGGTAGCATTCAGGGCGGCACTGTTTGGACTCATGTCCCAGGGCGTCTGGAGGGCAAGGCCCAGAGCAGGGGGCTCCAGGTTCCCACCCCTCTGCCGTGCTGGGACCCTGCAGGCATCGGTGTCCCCAGGCCACAGAGCACGAGCTTGTGGCCCGAGGGCCCTGGTGGTCAGTTGGTGCCCATCACTCCCCTGGCCCGTTCTGGAGTCCGCCCACCATGTCCCCTGCTAAGCAGCCTCGGTGGGGACGGCTGAGCCTCAGGGACTTTCTTCCCATCAGCCTTTAGCTCTGTGTGCGGTGCGTGGCTCCTGCAGAGGCACCCTGGCCGCTTGGCCACCACTGCCACCGGCCCGAACGTCTCAGAACAGTCTCCGGGGCTGGGGGCCCCCGCCCCGCTCTCCCCGCCTCCTGTGTCACGGGGACACCTGAGCGCGGGTGCCACAGGCAGTGCCTGTCTCGGTAAGTGAGCTACTCACGGCCGCCTTGCACCCTCGGATGGAACGCAGGCGGTAGCGAGTGACCGCGCCCTCGGCGGCCCTGTCCCTTCTCGCTGCACCTTCCGCAGTCCCCCTGGAGCACACGCTCTTCCCCGCAGCAGCGCGTGTGGCCGCCGCCTGCTCCTTGCTCCTGCTGGCCAGGGACAGTGGGCCGGGCGCTGCGGGTCCCTGGATCTGGCGGCAGGTGTGGGCAGCAGGTGGTGTGGACGGCACGTGTGCCGTCTCCCCTGTGACCTTCAACATGCAGCTCACAGCCCCGCTCTGCCCTCCCGCCGGGTGGCAGGGGCCCCGCCGCAGCTTCGGTGCCACGGCCGCGCGGGCCCCGTGACCGGGGCGGCGGCGGTGCCCCCGGAGCGGAGACTCGGGTCCGTGATTTTCTTCCCTCGCGCTTGCTGCCACCCGCGTCCCGATCCCAGGCCAACGGCGTGGTCCTGGTTGGTGGCCTGGCTGCGTGCCAGGGGGCTCCCGGGGGCCCCTGCCTCGTTCTCCGGGCTTCCCGCCCCTTCTCCAGCGCAGTTTTGTCCTTTGAGCTGCACTTGTTTCCTGCTGTAGAACAGTCAGAAACCCGTCTGAGCCTGGCAGCTTGTGCGGCGTCCGGCCGCTCTCCACCGTCCACGCCGGCGCCCCTCCCCTGGACTCTGTGCAAGCTGTCAGTTTTATTCGCCCTTTCAGAGAACCAACCTCCTGGCTCTCTGTACGCTTCTCACTTCCTTGATTTCTGCTTGTTAAATCATTTCCTTCCTTCCTTCCTTTTTAACTTTTTGTTTTTCTAACTTCTTGCCATTTGTTTGATGCCATTTGTTTTCGGCCTTTACCATTTTTCCACTGCACCCTGGGGCGTGACCTTCGACCCCTGGACTGTTTTGGCCGCAGCCTTTGTAGGTTGTGATACGAAATATTTTTGTTACTATTCCATCCAGTGGATTTTTAAATATGTAATTGTTGTTGTTGATAACTCTTTTGGATTTCTAAACATGTGGTGATCTTACCAAGTATCTTTTTGTTGCCTTTTTAAATTATTGTTATTTTTTAGCTGAGACTGTGCCGGTGCTTGATTCTGGAGACTCTGAGACGTGCGTTGTGGCTCAGCCCGCAGTCAGGTGTCAGAACTGCCCTGTGTGCTTTGGGAAGGTTGCCTTCTGCGGGTGGTGGGGACAGTGCTCCGTGCAGGTTCCTGAGGTTCCCTGTCAGGCTGGCAGACTCCAGCCTGCGGGACGGTTCCGGCTCGCCACCTGTTTCTGTAAATACAGCGTCGCGGGATCCCAGCCCGGGTCACGCACGCTGTCGTCCGTGGCTGGTCTGCAGCAGGACGGCGTTGAGCAGTTGTGGTAGAGACCATTCGGCCTCAAAACTGCAGTACCGACTCTCCGGCCCTTTCCAGAAACCTGTGCCAACTCCCACATCCTCTGCTTTCTTAGATCTCGTTCTGTCGGTCACCACGGGGTCCGTTAGGACCTCCAGGTACCAGCGCCGACCTGTCTGCTCCTGCGCTAACATCCTCTTTCGCGTTATGTGTTTGGGGGATGTGTTACGGGTGACAGTTCCTGAGTCCTGCGGGCGGAGCGGCCTCCTGCGCTGCCCTGGGCTCCACCTCGGGGACCCGGCTGCTCTGGGCTCTCCTGCTCTTAACCTTTCTGTCTCTTTGTCTCTTAGAGGAGCCTCAGAAGTGGCGTCGGATTAAAGTTTGGTTTTTTACATTGAAGTTTAATAATCTTTTTTTAAAAGTCTGACAGTTAAAATGGTTTTTAACAGGAGCCTTTATCCAATTTCCTTAAATATAATTGTTGATGGATTTGGCTTACACCTGCCCTGCTGTGTTTTGCCGACTGCTTTACCTGTCTGCCCTCCTGGTCCTGCCTTGCTTTTCTTAAGGTGATTACTTGTCCTTTCTTTTCCTCTCTTCTTTTTTTCCTCCTCTACCGGCTTGGAAGTTATAGACTCTCCTTCAGTTTTCCCAGGAATTACAGCGTTCTTACTTGTCAGTCACCTAAAATTAACTGGCGCTTTTCTCCTGAGGCAACGCCGGGGCCCCAGCCCCGCCCCAGTCCCTCCCCAGTGCACATGCTGCTGCCTGTTAAATTTCGAGAACCTCGCCAGACATTGTTGTCGTGTTGTTACTCTTTTGTTGCAAATTTACAGACACGTTTGCCACTGTCTTTGCTTTTTATCCTGTTTCGCATCTCGGATTTTCCGGGTGAGAACCCCTTCCGCTTGCTTTAGGTGCTGCGAGCCTCCTGCGTCGTCTGTCTGTCCGTCTGTCTGACGAGTGCCCAGCTCTCCCTGCCGCCCCAGGGAGCGCTGCCGGGTGCGGGGCTGTCGGCCGAGGAGACGGGCCGCGGGTGTCCTCCGTGTGCTCCAGGCGCTGTCCTCCGGGCAGGGGGTCTGTCCTCCGCGGCTGCTTTTTAGGTCAAAAAGTGCCTCCAAGGACACCATCAAGTGGGCAAAAAAGACAACCCACAGAATGGGAGAACATATTTTCGAATCACATACTTGACTCAGGTCTCGCAGCCAGAATAGAACACGGGCTCCCGTGGGCGCGGGGCTGGCTCTCGGCCTTGCTGCGGACGCGAGGGACCAGGAGGAGGAAGGCCCTGCCTGAGCCCCGGGACACGCCTTCCCGTGGCCGTGGCCGTGGCCCCCTGGTCCCCCCCCCAAGGGGGCGGCGCCCCATCTGCTCCATGTCACGGAGAATCAGCCGCTGTTCCAGAACCTTCTCAGGGACCGCCTCGTGTCCCCGGCTCAGGCTCGGGGGAAAGGGTGGCTTCAGGCAGGAAGCTACTCCTGACACATGTCGGTGATGGTTGACCTCACTGACTGAATCCGGACGCGACCGTTAGCGGAGAAGAAGGGCCTCGAGCGTATCCAAGTGCTCTGGGCACCGGCCTCTCTGTTTGCTGCGTAGCCTCAGGCTCGCCGCTGGGGGAACACGGGCGGCCAAGCCCTCCCGGCGCCGGATGGGCAGCTCGCACCGAGAGTGAGGGGTCCCAGAGCAGAAGGAAAAGGTAAACACTTTAGTTCGAGAGGGGGGTTGACGCCAGCCGTGCAGCCTCTGCCCCGGTCACAGCTCCTCGCATGAGCTACGTCATTCAGACGCCCTGGACGTGTGCACTTCGGATCAGAGAACAACTGAATCAAAAATACAAGGCTGAGCGGCTGGGAGGCTCAGTGGGTCAAGCATCCAACTCTTGATGTTGGCTCAGGCCATGATCTCACGGTTCCTGAGATGGAGCCTCACATAGGGCTGTGCAGGGACAACGTGGAGCCTGCTTGGGTCTCTCTCTCTCTCTCTCTCTCTCTCTCTCTCTCTCTCTCTCCCTCTCTCCCTCTCTCTCCCTCTCTCCTGCTCATGCACATGTACACTCTCCCTCTTTCAAAATAAACTTTAACAAATACAGGGTTCTAACCCGTGCTTGTGGCCACGTGAGGGGTGACGGGCTAGTTCTCACCTCCCGCCCGGCGCAGCTGAGAGCACACGGGAGTGTGTGGGGCTGCGGGTTCGGACGCTGCGTGCTGGGGCCCGGGACAGTTGTCCCTGTGCAGGAGCCCCTGGCCGCCCAGCTCGCCGCCCACGGTGTCAGCGGAGCCCAGGGAGAGGGAGCCCGAGGCCACGTGGAGACGGTGTGGCATGAGGGGTTCCACCACGGCTGGGATTTGTTGGGAGCAAACACCAGAGATGAGAAGGGGCTCTGGAGAGCTCAGGAGGGGCCCTCGCAGTCGTTAGCCGAGCACTGATCCGCGCATGTGTGCAGACCATCGAGGCGACGGGAGAAGGTGCTGGAGAGGAGGGCAGGAGGCTCCTGTGGCCACGCAGGGCGGGGAGTGAAGTCTGTGTTCTCACCGGACAGGTGGGAAGACCTCACAGTTCAAAGGGCCTGGGGCAGAGTGCACAGGCGGTCCTTGGCTCAGCCCTGCACAAGCCTGCTCCGGCCTCCCCCGCAGGGCGTTCAGCAAGCCTTGCCAGCCTCAGGCTGAGGTTAGTCAGTCAACCGCCTTCCCCAGGAGAGATCAGGTCCTGAGGGGACTGCCGCAAATGCAGCCTCAAGGGCACGGAGCTCGGGGTCCGGCGCCAGCCTGTGACTACGGGGGGAATATAATCCAGGAGCGGAGAGAAATCGGCAGCCAGAAACAGATCCGGCTGCAGCCACATCGGTCCCGAGAGTGGAATTAGCAGGCAAGGGGTCACCATGTGTTTTAAACATGCTCCGTGTGCTCATGACACAGGGAAGGTGACAAGGGGGAGATGGAAGATGTGCAAAGTCTTCTAGAGAAGAAGGCATGCTGGACGGGGCCGGAGCAGGCCGGACCTCGCCGAGACCAGGTCGGGATGCGAGAAGCCCAGAGCAACTGGGAAAGAGGCACGGAGCATCGGCGGGACCGCGTCCAGGGGAATCGCGCACGGAATTGAATCCCGAGAGGAGGTGTGCGTGGTGGGTGACACCTGAGGATGGCTAGGATTTTCCACCGCTGACGAAAATGCACTCCCGGCTCCACTGCCCCCGGAGGAAGCGTGAAGAAAACCACCCAGTGCACATTGTAATCACATTTCTGGAAAGTTTAGAAGCAAAGAATCTTAAAAGCAGCCGGAGGCGAAACCTCCTGTGGACAGAGGAGCGGCGATGACATGGCGCTCATGCCTTATGAGCCGCCGCGCATCCCGGTGGCGGAGGAGCGTCTCCAAAGCCGAAAGAAGAAACCTCCACGCTGCAGTTCCATAGACGGCAAGTCCTCTACCCAAAGCGAAGGCCGAATACAGACTCTGCGGAATTCGGGGTGCCTGGGCCGCTCAGTCGGTTCGGCTCGGGTCACGATCTCACAGTTGGTGGGTCGGAGCCCGGCATCGGGCTCGGTGCTGACAGCTCGCAGCCTGGAGCGGCTTCGGATTCTGTGTCTCCCTCTCTCTCTGCCCCTCCCCTGCTCGTGCTCTGTCTTTCTCTCTCTCTCAAAAAAAAATAAATAAATAAATAAAAATAAAAAGACTTTGGGGAAATCAAGAGCCAAGAGAACGTACTCCGGTGGACTTTCTCCCTTGGAGCCACGGAGAAGCAGTGGCCCGCTCCTGTGCCCCCACGGACCCTCCGCCGCCCCGGAACCCCAGTGATAACCAGCAGCTCCGGCAGCCGGCGCTCCTTCATCCGGGCCTGAGGACAGAGCCAGTGACACGAGTGGCCTCCGGTGGCCCTGGCCTCTCTGCGGTCCTCCCACATCCAACTGCCAGCAGGCAGGGACCTCCTTTTCCAGTTCCTTTGTAAAGGGTCGAGCTGCGGCCCCTGCCACGTCTTCTCCGCGCCGGGGGTACGTCGGTCTCGCAAGTGCTTTCTGTGCAGATGAGTCCCAGGCCGCGGGAAGGCAGCTTGCCCTGCTGTGGGGGTGACAGCAGTGCGCCCGCCCACAGCCACCACTTTTCGGGTCTGACTGGGCGGACGGAGACCCGCGCAGCCCAGGACCGTCTACCCATGGAGTCACGGCTTCTGTACAATAAGGTGTCGCTGAGATACCCAGCCCAGCGGCACCTCTGCGCTCTCAGACGTCAGTCTGCCAGCTGTCTCCGTAGAGTGGAGGATGTCATCATGACGGCCGGCGTGCTAAGCGCTCACGGGAATGTGATGCGCACGCTGACCACGACTCTGGATGAAACTTAATGAAACTTAAACCCCACCAGCGTGATGTCTGTGCGGGCCGGGCTTGGCGAGGGTGTGCAGCCATGGGGCACTCGCTCATCGCGGTATGTGACGTGTGCCCCAAAGAGAGAGGAGGGCGCCTCAGATCACTCAGACCTGCTGTGGCCCACGTGTACCGGGGACCTCATCCAAGGCCCTAATGTGGGGAGACGCCTTCCTAGCTGAGAGGGCAGGGGAGGTGGAAGGTCATGGTGCCTGCAGCTTCAGGTACATGGGCTCCAGGCGTGCGGGCTTCAGGTGTGGGGGGCCCCAGGTGCACGGGTTACAGGTGCAGGGGCTCCAGGTGTGCGGGGCTCCAGGTGTGCGGGGCCCCAGGTGCATGGGTTACAGGTGCAGGGGGCTCCAGGTGCAGGGGGCTCCAGGCATGTGGGACTCCAGGTGTGGGGGACTCCAGGTGCACTGCTTCCAGGTGTGCGGGGCTCCAGGTGCGCGGGCTCCAGCTGCCATCCCCGCTGCCGTGTGAGGAGGAATTCTCTACCCTGAAGGGGGTATGAGGCCAGGCAAAGGGCTCAGACTTTGGCCACGTCGTGTCTCGAGGAGGCAGATAGTGGGCAAGGTAAGTTCATTTCCTGAAAAACAACTCTTATCAGCGTTCAAGGTAAGGAGTTAGCCTGTTGTTCCTGCTGAAGAGAGAGAAGGTTGGAACTAAGCAAGAAAGGTAATTTTTTCCTTAACATTTAAATTTTAATTATAAAAGTGACACATGCTTATGAAAGTTGAACACAGAACCGCATCCAACGAGTAATCAGAATCTCACTGCCTCTCTGCCCCAGGCCCCACTCTTTCCTGGCTCGTGTGACCCGTCTGGAACACACACTCACAGTGTTTCCGCAGGCGTGCTTACACATCATGACACACACGTGTGCCGATGACTGTAACCTGCTGGACCGTAACCTGGCACACGGCTCTACCTCACTTGGAGCACGTGTGTGTGAGCAGCGTGCACACACACCCACGCACTGTGGCGAGGGTCTGCGTGAGGGTTTCAGAGCCTGGCGACCCCATTATCAGCTTCTTAGGATGAGAGGTGCTCTGGAGCCGTGAAGTGTGTGTGTGGCTCAGAAGGAGGGGCTGGCCGGGGGGTCAGGTGATTGCAGTGGACACAGTCCCTGAAGGGTGACAAGGGCCTCGGGGCCCCGCAGCGTCTGAGCCCTGCCTGGCCCCTGGCCTGCCGCCCTGGAGGGCAGACTTTGGCTCCTGCTGGGACCCGGCTCCGCGTCTGTCTGTCTGGTGCTGTGAGTCAGCAGAGAGGCAGGGAGGCCCTAGATGGAGGTGACCTGGGCCAGATTCGTATTCCGCTGAGCGGTGTCTGTTTTCTGGAGCATTCTGCGCCCGTTCCTCCTGTTGGAACGCACATAAAGGGAGGCGTTTGCTGATCGGGGCACAGTGTTTGTTAGCTGAGCTCCGTTCCTTCTGGTGCAGCAGACACACAAACGGGGCTTTGGCTTCCGCGTGACTCTGGTGGCTATGAGGCCACCGTGTCGGGTCACCTGGTCCCTTGGTGACTAGAACTTAAAACTGAGCAGCTCATGAGTTGCCGTGGGAAGCAGCATCAGCAGGTCTGCTGGGCTGTTTGGTTTTACCCCAAGGGCTTCTGGGTGAGACAGGACGGGGCCAGGGCTGCTGGGAGGGGCAGAGGCTGTGGCCTCTCAGGCCTGGCTCCTGGTGTCACCCGAGGGTGTCTCCTAATCCACAGGCCCAGGTGCGGCTGCGCTCACCTCTCCAGCCCCAGATGCCGGAGAGAGGGCGCCGGGGCGCAGCAGCGCGTCCCAGAGAGCTGGCGGCATGCACGCGGGACCGCCTCTCACCTTGGGCGTGCCCTTGCTGTGCTCCTGGGCCCCCAGAAGGCAGGCGGACAGCCCTCGGGGAGGCGGGTGGGCCTGCGAGCAGAGCTGGGGAGGAGGGGAGAGGCGCTCCGCGCAGCCGCACGCGCCCAGCAACAGCTCGGGCACCGTCCGCTCGCTGAGTTGACAGTCAGGTCCCCTTGGACAACGGAAGCGGCTTCGCTCTTCCTGATCTTGCAGCCCTGTTCTTTACTGGCCTGAGCCAAGGGCTGCAGCGAGTCCCCTGGGGATCGAAGCCTTGGCGGGTGACCTTAAGCAGCGGGCGAGCGGTGCTGACCGTCATCACCTGCTTCTCCTGAATTTCATGAAATAATCACGTTGTTTTCTTCCTTCATCTCTTGTTGCCAACTGTCAGATCAACGGATTTTCTGTAGTAAACCGTTCCCGAGTCCTGGTATAAACCAAATTTGGTCAAGATGTTTGTGATGTGCTTTTGTGATGACATGGCAGCAATGTTTGCTGACGTGCGTCTAGTGACCACCACCTGTGTTCGTGCGCTCAGCCTGTCAGGGAAGCTGTTCGCTGGAATGCCTCTCAGTGTTTCTCCGGGGACTGGAGTGCCGGCCTGGGGGCGGAGACATCACTGCAGGGACGCATATAAGGAGTACGTAGGATTTTCATTTTAGATTTATTTTGAGAGAGAGACAGAGAGCAAGCAGGAGAGGGGCCTAGAGAGAGGGAAACACAGAATCCAAAGCAGCTCCAGGCTCCGAGCTGTCAGCACAGAACCCGACGCGGGGCTGGAACTCACGGACTGTGAGAGATCATGACCTGTGCCGAAGTTGGATGCTCAATCAACTGAGCCCCCCAGCAGCCCAGTGTGTGGGGGGTGTTTTAAATCGACTCTTACTTTATTGGGTGTTTTCGCCAGGCAGTGAGGTTGAATTTTGTTAGATTACCTCCCTAGCATTCTTGTTAAGGAGCTGTAAAGAATTGTATTAATTGGTTCTGTAATACCAAACCACTCTTGTGTTCGTGGAGTGCTGTGCTACTAGATTTGGTTTGCTGGTATTTTCCCTCAACTTTTTATTCGTATTTATAAGCAAAGAGCAGTGGTTCTCAAACTTTTGTTCTCTTTAGACTCTTAAAATTATTGAGGACCCCAGGGACCCCGAGAGTGAGTGTGTGTGTGGGTGTGCGTGTGTGTGTGGGCATGGGACTGTATCTGTGGGTCTCACCTGGGGGGGGATTGCCCCTGTCACCACCAGTGGGACGTTTGGCAGCGTCAGGAGGTGTTTTTGGGTAACGGTGTTGCTCCTGGCAGCCAGCGGGCACCGGACGCGCGGCCCCCCTCCCAGTTTTCTGGCCCCAAATCTCAGCAGGGTCATGGTCAAGAAGCCCCACTGTCCATGTGTACTATTTTAGAAATTAAAACTGAGAACATTGAAAAATACTTAACAATCCACTTAAAATAGAAGCAATAAACTAATTACATGTGGACATAAATAATCTCTTTTACAAAGAATAAACCCTACGTTTTCCACAAACCGAAAGCCTATAGTCAGGAGAAGGTGTGGTTTTATATTTTTACAAGTCTCTTTAAAGTCCGGCCATAGAGAAGGCGCTGGAGCCACCTGTTTCCGGATTCAGTCTGTCTCTGCGGCCTGCTGGAAAGGTCTTCGGCCTGCTGGGGACCCCAGCACCCCCCCGTCCCACGTGGGGACCAGCGATGTGGCCAGCCCCCCCCCACCCCCACCACTGCACTTTCCTCACATTGTGCATTTAATGCCATTGGAACATTTCCCTCTTTCTCTTTGTTCCGGAAAAAGTTAAGTAGTATTAGCAGAATATGTTCTTACAGGATTGGGAGAATTCACTTGCCCATAAATCGTCTGAGCTCGTCATTTTTCATTAGAGGTAACCGACAAATACCTTTTAGTTCTATAAAACTAGGTCTGTAGAAACTTAAAGTTTCTATCTTTTCTGTGGTCACTTTCTTTGTAAGATTTCCCTTCCAGAAAATACCCATTCATGTAGGCTTTCAAATTTATTTGCACAAACACACGTGATTATTTCCATGACTAAAAAAATTTTTTTCTTTTGATGGCTATTCGCTGTTTCCTTATTTTATGTATTTTTCAACCTTTTCTTGATTAGTTTTTTTATCGCTCTAAGTGCCTTAACGGTTTTATTGACTTATTTCAAATTTAGCTGTTAATTAGAATTTTTTAAACTCACTGTTTGCTTTTACTTTTATCAATTGCTTCCATCCCTTTTAACTTTCTTTTAGCTTTTTGAGTTGGAAGCTTGATTTTCCCATTTCCTGCTTTCATTTCTAAAGACTTCGATCCCTAGTGTGATACGTTTTCTTCTAAGTTCTGCTTCAGTTTCCTTGTGTCTTTGAGAAATTGCGCAGTGTAGTTTCTCCTGCCCTGGAGGGATCGGGGAGAGGAGAAAGGTCACATTTCAGGGGAAAGGCCTTGCTCGCTGACTTGTTGGTAATTTCTAGCAAGTCCGGTCTCCACCTCTGGAGCTTGTGCACTGTCTCTTTGTTGCTTAATATGCGACTGTCCCACGGGCAGGGACAGCGGGCATGTCTTCGCCGTTGGGCGGGACCTGCCGCAGAGCCTGACGTGCACCTCACTGACCCTGCCACTCGCACCTCCCGCTGCCTCGCTCAGCTCCCGGCCGCTGGTCTTTGTCGGAAGGAAAGAGACGTGTCAGTGTCTCCGTCGTTGGCACGCTTTGATTCGTCCCCTGTTACTCCTTTATGACAGGGCTGGGGCTTTTTTGGTGCAGATGGGAGACTGTTATCTCTTCTTCAGGTCCTGGCATCCAAAGTATTCCTGCCTTGTTTCATTTTATTTCACTTGCTCTGGTCATCCAACATGAAGATCTTGAATCCTATTTTAATATTTTGCGTTTTTCCAGTGCACGTTTATTATTTTCCTCCATGCCAAATTGCTGTGGTTGCGGTATTGCTCCTATATTCAGCAGAGCTGGAGTTTACTGTATGCCAGCACGAAAAGAGGTGACCTGTGCCTGTTTGCGGGCCCGGCGTGCCCGCGTGTGGGCGCGGTGCTGCTGTAGTTCTGGTCGTATTTGGGCAGTCACAGATAAAGTGTGTGCGTGTGCACAGAACACACCTCTTCTTGTGCGGTGATCCTGCTTCTTAGCCTTTCTGGGGTTTTGTTTGGTTTCAGCTTCGGTTTTGGTGGCGCGGACCTGGTGGCGCTGGGCGTTGGCACCTCTCCCGTGTCCTCACCGCGGGCGGCTCTGTGGACGGGCGCTGGGCGCCATCCGCAGGTGCGGGGCGTGGAGCCTGGAGAGGTGGCCTCGGGGCGAGTGGCAGGATGGGTGTTCGCCTCTCCCAGAACGCTCAGCCCTGTGTTTCTGCCGTGACACACGCGTTGCTCACGTCCCACAGCTCCGATCGCGGAAGGCCTGGTGGGTGCGTGCTAAGTCCACGCTGAGAGCCTCTCACCAAGCTCCTCCCGCGACCAGCGCCCCTGGGGCACGTGGGGACCCTCCCCCAGGCCAGCGGCTGTGCCGGGGATGCCCCAGGCGCCCGAGTGTGTGCGTCCTCCTGCGTGAGCCGGGCCTCCGGGCCGGGCTGCTGGTCTGGTCCCAGAGCACGGACGCCGAGGACTGGATGAGGCACTCGGCTTTATCAAGGCAATGGGCAGATGGAGAACACTTCGTTATTTGGTGCCTTTGGTAGGTTGTTTTCAGAGAGGCCAAAACGCCGGGCGAGCTGGTCAGGAACGAGCTGCGCACTAGGCCTTCCAGGGGGACGCTCGTCACTTTCCAGGAGAGCCCGGGGGCGGTCCGGCCGGGACGCAGGATGAGTGGTGCCGGGCGCTCCGCGTGCACGGAGACGGCGGGTGGGCGCACGCAGGTGTGAGTGCCAGACCGCCTTCTTACTGTCTCTCTGGGCCTTTGTAGGGATTTATGGACACTTGGTAGATCGCCGTGAGAATGTAGGCTTCTTTACTTGGGCTAAGTTCCCCTTTTGTAAATTAAACTCCTTCCTCCTGTGATCTCGGCGTGAGGGGGGACCCTCGGGCGAGGAGCTGACCAGCGCGACCGCGGGGAGACTCGCCTGTTAGCGGAGCTGGCGCTCTTCTCTGCCGCGGCTGCTCGGTGCCGTCCGTGCCGGGGGGCACCGCAGCCCCCGCAAGTGTCGTCGGCTCCCCAAGTCAAGCCGCTTATGAAGACCCGCGCCGTTCGGTGCTTTGAGAACCCAGGAGCCTTGAAGGAGAGGCAGACTCTGCTGGGAAGTTTCCGCTGAGACTGGGTTTCTGTCTGGGACTTGGGCCCGGAGCCTCGGTCTCCGGCGTGGTTTGCGGGCGAGGGGGAGGCCTGGATGACCGAGGCCCCGGGACGGGTCCCCAGGGGGCCGGGCGCCCAGGCGGTGGGGCAGCTGAGACGCCTGCCAGGAGCCAGGCGCCTTCCGGGCAGACGTGGGCGCCCCGGGGAAGTCGGGGGGGGGGGGGGGTCACCCAGACCCCCGTGCGGGCTGCGCTCCAGGGGGCGGTCGGGGAGGGAAGGGCCTTCCCTGGCTTTGTGGTGGATTGCAGGGGGCGGGCATGGCGGCCGGGACAGGGTGCTGCGGCTCCGAGGCCGCGCTGGGTGGGTGCAGCCAGGTTTGCCGTGGTGTGAGCGGGTACACGCTCACACGTGTGACTGTGTGTGGTGCCCGTGGGAGGCGTGCGCTCGTGGTGCACGTGTACGTGTCCAGGGGAAACAGGACAGGGCCCGTCTGCGCTCCAGGTGGCGCCCCTCCCTGCAGGGAAGGCAGAGGGGTGGATCTGAGGGGGCAGGAGCCCTTTTGGCCACGGCGAGTGTACCGCTGCCACATGGCCCAGCACAGCACTCTAGAGAGGTTCTAGAGAATGGGCCGGGTGCATGGCCGGTGGCGGGGGGTTCTAGAGAACGGGCCGGTGTACATCCTGTGGGGGGAGGTCTTGAGAACGGGCCGGGTGCATGTCCTGTGGGGGGGTGTGGGTTGCGGAGGAAGAAGGCAGGGGGAGCAGGTGCAGGAGGCCAAGAGTGGGGTCTGGAGGAGACACGGCCATGGTCCCCAGGGAGGACAGCGAGCAGCCCCGCTGGGGTGCCCAGATGCACTTGCCCTGGCGGCGGGGTCGAGATGCAGGGGGCACTAGGCATAACCTCTCCCTCACTCCGGGGCTGGGCACATGGTGACAGACACAGACGACAGGCACGTGGACCCTCAAGCCAGTCGGAGGCCGGGTGATCTGTGGCCAAAGGCAGGAGGCTGGGCCAGAGCCCCCCTTCCCTGCACAGATGGACACGTGGGGACCCCAACTTCAGGGCTGTCCGCAGGGCCACACGGGGGCCTATGCTCCAGGGAAGGTCCAGGGGGAGCTGGAGCAGGGCTGCCACACCCGCTGCTTGTGTGTTCTGGGTGTTATGTACACGTGCCACACACACACACGCACGCACACACGTGCGCACACAGACACATGCACACGCACACGCGTGGACACAACACTGCACACAAAGCTTGAACACAGATCTGAAACCATCTGGCCGATGTTTCTTCGCCGTGGTGGCTACACGGCTGTGTGAGATGTTGCTTTCCTGTGTCTGACCTTCCAGAATTAGGAACGCACACGCGTGCCGCTAGAGGGAAGTCGCAGGCTTCACTGAGGGCTCCTGGGGACAGAAGGGGCCGCCGCGGGGTCCGGCGTCCACGCCGGCCGGCCGCCTGCTGCCCGCACACCGTGGGCGAGGCGGCTTCTCGCAGGCCCCGCAGGCGGTGCTGGCAGGCTGCGCCCGTCCCTGTGTCAGTGTGACTCAGGACCCAGGGTGCTCTGAGCGGGGCCCTGGCTGGGGACGAAGCCTCTGCCTGTGCGTCCCAGAGATGGTGGTGGCGGCGGGCTTACCGGGCGTGGGGGAACGGGGCAGGAGAGCGCAGGTGCGGTGGAGGTTGGGGGGGGACGGGGTCCGCCATCCCCGGGCGCCGTGCTGGGCACAGCCTCCTTGGCTCCCTGGGGACAGGCGCTCAGTTCCAGGATCTGATCCATGTGGACCTCGTCCTTCTGGACAGGGCTTGGGGTTCTGAGCGTGTCCATGTTCACGAAGTGGGGGCCTCCTAGGCCCTCAGGCCACATAAGCACGCAGGTCGGTTCTCCCGCTGACAGCAAGCCGGGCCTGGCAGGCTCCCCTGACCTCTCTCTCAGCCGGCAGCCTCTGTCCCCCTGGCTGGCCTGCTGGTCTACGGAGGGTTGCTTCCCCCTGGCCCTTTCGTCTGCGTACCCAGTAGGAAGCAGAAGGGCAAACCTAGGCCGTTACGTCCTTTGAAAATTTCCCCCAGGCCCTACCTAGTGGCCTCCGTCTCCCCTGGCCAGACGCGGCTGCTCCGGCGCAGGGGGCTGGGACTTCCCTCCTCGGCCGTGGTGGCCGGCCTGAGCCGTCCTGTTGGTGCAGAAGCAAGAGAAGGCGGATCGGGGGTGGAGCGGCCCACTCCTTCCCACACGGGGCCTCGAGGTCAGTTTTCCAGAACCTTTGACCTGAGTTTGATAGGATCCCTCCTCGCTGTGCAGGGGGGCTGGTCGGGTCCGGGCTTTCGGTCTCTGTGGAAGTAAGAAAAATAAGAAAAAGGGGAAGGGCACAGCCCCCGGGTGGAGCAGCACTGTCCCCACTGGTGTGGGTCCAGCGGGGCGTGGGCGGCGGCGCTCTGGGCCGCGCTGCTGGCTGGCTCCCTTCCTGGTTACAGAGTTTGGGTCATGGGTGAAAAGGACACCCCTGGAGACCCCGCCTCCCGGAGGCTCCTGATGGGGTGGGGCTGCAGGCAGGATAAAAGCCCTGGGCTCCTGTGGCTCCGGCTGCTTTCCAGGGACTGCCCTGCATGCCCTGCGGCCCACAGGTGACAGGTAAGGGCGGGGCACCCTGTCTCCGGTTGGAAGGAGGCGGCTCTTGGCTGCTGGGGACAAGCCGGTGTTCAGGGCTGCACCTCAGACCCCACGGTCTGGACCCCGCGTGGGCTCCCCGAGGGACGGGGCGGGGTTTTTCCCCAGGGATCCCCCCCTTCCCAGCCCCCCGCGCCCATCCTGCAGGAGAACTGACTGTGCAAAGTCCCAGGGGCTCCCTGAAGGGCGGGGGGGGTTATTTCCCCCGGAGCCCCCCGTTTTCCCCCCCTCAGCCCATCCTGCAGGAGAACTGACCGTGCAAAGTCCTCGAGGCTGGTCCATCCTGACCCTGAGCTGCAGGGAGGGAGGGCACGGTCCCCTCCAGTGCCTGAGACCCCACGCTGGGCTTGGTCAGGCCACACAGCACGGGGATTTCTGGGTCCGTGCTCTCTCCTGGTGAGGGTGGCGGAGGCTCTTATTTGCCACAGATGTCACTGCAGTAACAAACAGCAGAGCGCGACGGTCCAATGTCCGATGCCACGGCCCACACGTGGCTGCTGAGCCCTTGGAGCAAGGGGCTGCCCCGAGAGGCACTGAGCGCCACGCTCGGGGGCTCCGGAGGCCAGCAAGACAGGGGTGTGGAGGGCCCATCAGCGCCCTCACGATGCTGTCTGTGGAGCGGGTGCTGTTTTGGCCGCCTTGGGTGAAGTCACACTATTACATTAACTTCACTTTCTCCTGTCGCTTTTTTTAATGTTTATTTGTTTCTGAGAGAGAGAGACAGACAGAAGGTGAGGGGGGAGGGGCAGAGAGAGGGAGGGGACACCTCCCTCACATGCTTTGTATAACCTGCTGGATCATGCTGTTTTCTTTTCTAATTAAAAAAAAATTCTTTTTTTTAATTTTTGAGAGAGAGAGAGACAGAGTGAAGCGGGGGAGGGGCAGAGAGAGGAGACACAGAATCCGAAGACAGGCTCCAGGCTCTGAGCTGTGGGCACAGAGCCCAGCTGGGGCTCAAACTCCTGAGCTGCGAGATCATGGCCTGAGCCCAAGTCAGACGTTTAGCCGACTGAGTCCCCCAGGCGCCTGGGTCCTGTCACTTTTTCCTGCAGCTTCTAAACAACCTGCCCAGCTCTCCGCTGTCCTCATGCGGAGGAGGGAGGCCAGCCACACCCTCTGCAGCTTTGCTTTGATCTCCAGCAGTTGTGAAATCTGGAGAATTCTTAAGTAACAGGCTCACCGAGAGACGAGGGGGGAATCAACGGTCACTTCTGCTCCGGTCGGCCGAGCACGCTGCCGCTGTGACCCCAGGTTCGCGCCGAGCCGGGGCAGGAACCTCAGGCCAGTTTGTGTGGGATGCCTGTGGGCGGGCCCTGGCCTGCCAGGGAACACACGTGTCCCCAAAGTTCTCAGGCGCGGGGGTTTGTGGAGAAGCATTGTCTGCGGTCCTCCTGGGGTCGGTTTCTGGGCGCTGAAGTCCGTCAGAAGCAGGTGAGGGCGGTGCAGAGGCAGAGCGGGCTCCTGGCCAGGAGCCCCAGGTGCCTGGCCGGGGGTCGGTGGCTGGATGGCTGGCCTGGAACCGGGGCTTTGACACGGGCTCCGCCTTCCCCGGCCCCGCCTTCCCCGGGCCGCCCAGGCACAGGAGGCAGGAAGTGAAAACATTTGCTAGTGAATTAGGTTGATTAAGTTGCCTGCCCGCTTCCTTCGATCTGTTTACCTTGCAATCCCGTGCTGCCTGCTGCGGTGGCTGCGGTGGAAATGGGGTGCAGGACTGCAGGGTGCAGGCCGCCGCCGGTCCAGGAGCAGCTGTGGCCAGGAGGCCAAGTGAGCCCCCGCGACAGCACTGGGTGGCCAGTGGAGCGGGGACCTGGGGGCGCGGGGGGCGCTCTGGCGGTCAGCACGTCCTGGCCGGGGCTGTTGTCTGCGTCGCCCACAGCCGCACAGCCTGTGGCCTGGCATTGGTGACCCCGCTCTGGCGTCCTAGGGAAGGCGAGCATCTTCCCGTCTCATACCGTCCCTCCCCTTATTCGACGTGGCCACCAGCTCCGCGTCTTCACCGGCGTCTGCAGAGGCTCCAGCCCGGTGGGAACCACCGCGTCCACTTCCCTGTTGTGCACAGGCGTCCCCGTAGCTCTGCACGGTCATCGAGGCGCCGGGGGCGGCTCCAGAGTCAGCACAAACAGGCTCTCCCTGGACTTGTCACAGGCGGGCCGCGGAGGTGGGGGGTCTGCTGTGCTCCAGGGGGCAGGAGGCTGCCTGCAGGAAGCGTGTGGGGCCCTCAGTGAAGACCCAGCTGCCCAGATGCACTGAAGGACACACCCCAGGGAGGGAAGTCCCGCCCAGGGGTCCGGGGTGCTCCACGGTAGACAAGGTCAGCTAGTGCTGGGAGCCAGGGGCTGGCTCAGGGGGTCCTGCCGAGGAGAGGAACCGAGGGGGCAGGCAGGACCCAGCCCCCGCACCTTGCGGGGCGAGCCTGGCTGCCGTCTGGCCCTCTGTCCAAGCTGCGTGTTCCCAACATCACAACACAGCTCCGGCCTCGAGTCTTTTGTCCCTGGTCGGGCCCTCTGCTCGGACGGCAGGCGAGTGCAGCAGCACGGGGGCAGAGGGGTCAGGGTCAGGGTGACAAGAGAAGGCAGGGCACACAGCCTGCAGCCGGAGCTGGGTCTCCAGACTAAGCTTGTTTCCTGCAGCCGTCTGGGGAGAGCCTGTGAGGCGTGGCCACCTCGGGCACTCACCTGCTGAGACCAGACTGGACGCAGCCCTGGCCAGGGGCTCGGGGCTGGTCAATGGCCCCTCGTGACCCTGCCTGGGGAGTGGGGGAGGGGCGGGGAGCTGAATTCAGTGTCAGGAGGTGAGGTAGGAAGTCAGTCTTGTCACCGATCTGCTGCAGAACGTGGCCTCAGGGTCCACCAATGCTTCTCGGTCCTAAAGCCCAGAGTCCGACGGGGTGTGTCTGCCACACGGCGACCGCGGCCCCCAGGGCACGTGCAGCAGGAGGGCCAGATGCCACCTCCTGGGCATCAGAGGATGCACGCCCACCCACACGGTGCTGTGGCCGGTCCCTGAGACCCGCAGACGGCAGGGCGGGCCGGGGACACCGATGGTCCAGGGTCAGGGAGCTGTATGTGGGGCGTGTGTGGGGGTCACGGCTTTTGAGCAAAGGTGGGCAGGAATGTGCTTGAGGGACGGTTCCTGGTGCCTGGTGTCCTGGGAAGGCGGGAGGTGGGCGGGCTCCAGCGGGCGCCAGCGGGCGCCCCCAGTGAGGGGCCCGAGGGTCGCGCCGAGGGGTGGCCGTGGTCGAGTCCCGTGGTCACAGCAGCAGGACTCGTGGGCGCGGTTTGTGCGGTCGGGTGTGTGGCAGACCAGGCCGGGCTGTGACAGTCCCCTCTCCTCAAGATGCCGTCTCTCTGAAAGCTTATGGAAACAAGCTCTTTTACAGAAATAACGTTTAGTCTCCTCCCACCGGTTCTCTGCTACATCTCAGCATCCGAGGCCCAGGCAGCCAGAGCAGGGAAGGGCCCAGGGACGAGGGAGACGGAGCGCCCACCAGGGTTCCTGGGAGCCCCTGCCGCTGGGCGCCGGGGGTGGCCACGGGTCCCTGTCTCGTGCCAGCTGTCACACCGTCGTCTCTGCCATCACCTGCCACGTAGGCGCAGTGCCTTCTGCTGGAGGCCACTCTCACGGGTCACGTCCCACAGCCCAGGAAGCGTGAGAGCCTTAGACCTTTCTCTCTCACACCTCTGCAGGCGAGGGGCCCAAGGTCAAGGTGCGGCACATTCCTGCCTGGGAGGGCGGTGCCCTTCCAGCTCCACAGCTGCGGCGTCTGTGTCTCAGGTGGGGGAGGGGCAGGGAGCTCTTGGAGACCCCACAGGGGGGCTCCCCTCTTGTGACCTGAGCACCCCCGAAGGCCCCACCTCCTAACGCCGCACGCTTGGTGGGGCACAAACGGTGGGTCCCTAGCAGGCGGCACCAGGCAGGAGTACCGGGAGGCGGGGTCCCGCCGGGTCAGGTGCATGCCGGCGTCCGGAGACCACAGACGTCGGATCCGCCGGCGCCTGGCGCGGGGCGGGACCGTGTCTGACCTCCCATTCACGCTCTCCGTCCGCTAGACGAACGTCATGCGCTCCGCTGGGGTGTTGTAACTTCACGCGTCTTATTTGCAGACCTCAGTTTAGGGTCTCACCAGGGAGAGCCCCCTCCTTAGCCGGTCTTTCTGCCGGGCCCTCCGCGTCAGCGGGCCCGGCAGGCCGTGTTCTCAGCCATGGGGGAGGCTGAGGCCGCGGGCTTTCCGGCTGGCCTGGCGTCTCGGCCGGGTAAGACGGCCCCTGCGCATGGGTGCGGCGGTGCGGTGGGCGGTGAGGCGGCGGGCCCGCACTCGAATCCTGCTCCTGCTCCTGGTTCACTGGGACTTTGGGCAAGTTGCTTAGTGTCTCTATGCCTCGGTTTCCTCATCTGTGAAATGGATCTCGAGAGTCCTCCTGAGAGTGGGGTGAAGACTGGATGGGCAGACTGTCGGGATGCCCTGTGATGGCGACAGTGCGCCCACAGGGACGCATAGACAGTTGTCACCCGCACGGGACTGCGAGCTCCGGCTAGCGTTAGTGTCCTGACCGCAGTTCTGGAGATCAGGCTCCTGCTCCGGGCAGCTGGGCGCCGCAGGACCCTCTGCAGGAGAAGGGGGGGCTCCGGGGGCTCGGACCCCGGTGCTCACTGGTGCTCCGCCCCACCCCCGGGCATTCCCATCGTGCTCCTGAGGGGACATGGGACAGCAGCAAAGCACGCCTCTCTAGAATGTGTGAAGGGACACGGGAAGGACACCCAGGAGCGAGTGCGGGAGGCCAGCAAGCGCCCAGGGCACCTCCCTCCTGCCCAGTGCTTCATTGCGGCCCAGATCAGGCAGGGGCAGGGGTCCGGGCACAGTGACGCCGGGACACTTCCCTCCTGGCCCTCGGCCCGCTCCGCCCCTGCCCCACCCCGGCTGGCCTGCAGACTCGGGAGCCCGGCTTCTCTCGTCCCCTTTGAGAGCACCCCCGCCTGATATTCTGCCACTAGGAACAGCAGGTGTCTTCTATGCAGCCGTGCCCTCATTCCCACTGTCACCTGGTACAGCGGGGCTCTGCAAACTGACTCCTGTGCTCGCCGCGTGTCAGAGGCCAAGCCGGCACGTCTGGCGCACAGGCGGGACGCCCCTCGGGCACTCCCTGTGCGGGCGCTTCCGCAGGTCTGCGCCCCGACACCCCTGCGTGCCTCCCGGCTTCCTGGCTGCTCACCGGCTTTGCCGCGGCTTCCGTGGAGAGACACAGGGGCCCCGGGCCGTGCCGTCTGTGTGCCGGTCACGTGGTCTGAAGGCTCGGGAAGAACTTCATGGGTGACCTTTAGCTGAAATGGTCAGGAGTGAAGCAGGCTGCTTCAGATGCATTGTGAGATTCGTGGTGATTGTTCAAACAGATTTCTGTTTGAAACTATATTTCATTTTAAAATTGCTTTCCACGTAGTTGTGTAGTTTTGGGGGCTGGTGTCAGACCGGGGGTGCTAGCTGCTGGCCACCATGTCAGGTGTCCCGAGAGGGGTGTGTGCGCATGGACGGGATGCTGTGCTGCCCGTGAGGGGCTGGTGTCTGTCTGCGGGCGCAGGCGCGGGCGCTCCTCTGTGCCAGCCTGGGGCTTTGCCTCTCGGCCAGGCCCTTGGTAGTTCCTGCAGGTGCCTAGTGCCGTGTGCCCACCTCCCTGCCCATCCCCCGCCCCTGGACAGCCTGCCAACCAGTCCCCAGTGCAGTCTCAAAGAAGTCGGTGGATTCTCATTATCCTCATGCACGGTGCCCGAGGTGGCCAAGGGCCAGGGAGCCCGGTCACCGGAGGTGCTCCCCACGAGGGCGGCATTAGCCCAGGGCACCCGCTGCTGGGACACCCCCGTGCGTCTCCACCCCCACCCACCTGTGTACACACCGTGCCGTGGTCGCAAACTGCACCAACAGCCTCTGGCCTGAGAAAGTCTCCGATGCGCTTCAAAGCACTTGAGATCTGGCCGCTGGCTTTCCTGTGCGCACACCTCGGGCTGTTTACCCGTGTTTGGTCTGCATGGCAACCCGGGCTCCCCATGCGTCCCAGTGTGGAGTGGAAGGACACTGTGTCGGCCGCCTGACAGCCAGCCGCCGCCGTCTCCTTCCCCCCAGCGTGAGTCGAAGCCACGAGCCCGCTCACCGGGGCGGGGGGGGGGGGGGGCTGCGTCTTGTGGGACCAAGAGAGAAAGCTCCGGAAACTCCTGGCCTTTCCAGAGAAGGGCTGCCGGAAAGCCGCGGGAGCCGGTGCCCCAGTGGCCGGTGGGAAGGACGCCCCGGGCACGGGAGTGAGGTCTGGCGGCAGGCGGGGGCCCGGCGAGGCCTCCAGGGAGTCGTGAGCGAGCGCCCTGCCAGCCTCGCTCCCCGCTGCCCGCCCTGCGCTGGGTCGCTGGCATCGGGAGGCTTCTTCCTGGTTCTGAGGCGGAATCCGGATAAACAGGCTGGTGCGGTGGCGCGATCCCTGGGGGCCGGTGGCATCTCAGCACCTAACAAGTGTGGACGGCAGCTTCCGGGAGAGCGGCTCGCTGCGGGGCCGCGCGTCTGTGAGGCCGGCAGCCAGAGGCTGCCAGCAGGGTGCCCGCGCCCCGGGGCTGCGCGTGTGGCTGCGGGACCGCGTGGACGCAGGATCAACCGTGGCTTCGGTGACCGTGGGAAATAGTGGTCAGCTGTGATTTAGCGTGCGTCTGAGGCTTGGAGACATCAGGACAGGTGCCAGGGTGCGCCGTCCTGCCCCCGGAGCTGCTGGCCTCACCCCTGCCAGCCTGCAGTGGACCTGGCCATGCTGGGGGCAGCGGCGCACTCAGAACCCGGGTTCAGACCCCAGGCTGCTAGTTGTTTGGTGATTTGGAGCAGAGGGGCTCAGAGGTGCGGTAGGATCAACAGCAGAGCTGTCGTGATTGGGGAACAAATAATTTGCAGGTAGTGCCTGTCACCGGTGTGTGGGTGTGGCTTCATGCATGTGGGCAGGGCCCCCCTGGCTCCTCACTGGCATGTCTGGGGGTGACCCGGGTGGCCTCTCTCACACCTGCTGCTGGCAAGCGCCCGATTCTGGCATGTGCCAGGTGGGGTCCCCCCCGAGGGCCAGGACTGCAGGGTGGGGCTGGTGACTCGGCTCCCGGTTTCTGTGGGGGGTCAGGGTGGGCCAGGGATGGTCAGAGCCCTGCTAGCCGTGTGCCCTGCTGGCCGTGTGCAGAGAGAACAGGACGGGGAGACTGACAGAGGGAGTGGGGAGCCCAGGGCTGGTTGTGCCCCCCTGTCCCTCCCCTGCAGACGTGGGGGGGGGACATGTGTCCGTCCTGGAGGCTGGAGGAGGCCCCGCCCTCGGTGCACCCCCAGCTCACCCGCCCCCCCCTCCCATGGTGGCGCTTTGCAAACTTTCTGGCGGTCAGCTCTCGAATCTCCTTTCTGTCTGGGCTGTGGTTGGTGAGCTCATTTCCCGGCGCCCAGCAGGTCCCGGACAGCTGTCACCAGGGGCTCCCTTCACGCTGCTCAGAGGCCCATCCGGCTGCCCTGCCCCTCCTCGCCGGGCACCTGCTGGCCCCGGGGTCAGCGGGGGTGACAGAGAACCTGCTTGTGGGACCGTGTGACAACATACTTGTCACATGCCCTGTGTGACGGGCGTGGTCATCACTA
Organism: Suricata suricatta; assembly: GCF_006229205.1. Classification (NCBI taxonomy): domain Eukaryota; kingdom Metazoa; phylum Chordata; class Mammalia; order Carnivora; family Herpestidae; genus Suricata; species Suricata suricatta. The sequence goes on from NC_043704.1 coordinate 2,539,758, forward strand.
GTGGAGCAGCAGGGATAGGTCACGTGGTACGAGAGAAGGCCCGTGCAGACCCCACAGGAGAAACTCTTTAGTCCTCGGAAGTGCTACATTGTTTTCAAAGATACTTTCACTGGCTGCTCGGAGACAGCCGCCAAGTTCTGTCCTCACTCTCTTCTGTCTCCTCTTTCACTGGTCTGGTGTAACTCACTAATCTTCAGGTCCAGGGGATAATCTACAGACTATATTTCCGTGACATTTTCTTGTGCAATACGTTCAAATTAGCTTTGTTCTCCTTAACCTAACAAGGAAGTGTGGGGCACAAGAGCCTTGAGGGAGGGTGGTGGCGGGGGTGGGGGTGGGGAGCAGATGCGGGGAAGGGGTGGGGGGGCAGCTCCCAGGCCCGGAAGGCGCGGTTCCTTGTCTCAGGGGCTGGAACTGGGGAGGTGTGTCGGGGGCACTGCAGAGGCAGCTGGGAAGGGTCTGTGTCCCCTTTGTACCTAAGACAGTCATCGAGGCCGTGGTCCGGAGGACAGTCTGGAGCGCAGCAGTCCTGGGCACCGGCTCCCGGAAGCCCTTCCCCTGGCAGAGCCCATGGGGTCCTCGCAGGGGTCTGTAGATGGCACGTGGCCTCGGGGCAAAGAGCAGTTTCAGGTGCCGCCTCGCAGGACAAGTCAGGCCCACCTGCCACCCCGTGTGGGGCGCCCCGTGTCCTCACACGTCACACACCGAGGTCCCCCACAGGGCGGCTCTGCGGACGCACAACCTGGACGGCGCTCTGGGAGAGGAGGGCTTTCCTCTGATGGATGAGAGAGGCGGCGGGCCGGGCGCCTGGCGGGGGCGGTGCTGTCGCTGAGGCGTGGCTCCTTGGCATCCCCGGCATCCCCTAGGAGGCTATTTTAGAGCCAGGCCTCCGAGGCCAGCAGCTCCTGGGATTAAGGACTCGGGAAGCCTTAGCCAGCAAGACGATGCTCAGGGCAATCTTCCGCCCCTCCCAGTGGACAGAGTGCAGGGTCAGTGACCGTCAGGCCAGAAGCCAGGTGACAGATGCCTCTGGGCGGAGCTTTGCAGTCACCTGTCTGGAGGCCCCAGAACCAGCTGCCTCAGGGCCCCATGGAAGTTCTGTGCTGAGGCTCGATGTGGTGCCCAGGGCGCAGGGTGGGAGCACTGGGCCGGTATCCTGTGTAGGGTGCCTGGAGGGCGCCCAGTGATGACCAAGCCACAGCCTTGAGGGAGGCCCTCGGGCCAGAAGAGCCCTCAGGGCGCCCTCCTGATCAAAGCTCCCCCTCCCGCTTCCTCAGGTGACGCTTCTTCACTGGGAGCAGGTTTGGTGGGTGACAGTTCTGTTCCTGGGTCACCTGATCTGCGCCCCGTCACAGATCTGAAGCCTCAGGGAGACAGGGGAGAGGCACCCCCCCACCTTCCCTCATTCCCCCAGCGCCGTCTCCCTGAGAGTAAGAGGTGCGGCTTTTCCCGGGAGCCCTCGTCTGCCATGGGGGGGGGTGCAGCTGTGGGCCAAGACCCAGCCCCGAATACAGGGTGTGTCTGTCTGTCACCTGGTGGCCCGGTGGCCAAGCGTGGGCTCCCCGTCACTGGCTGAGCCCACGGCCCACCCCAGGCCCTGCTGTTCTGGGGTCGTGCCTTTGTGGCTTCAGAAAGGAGGGGGAGGCAGTGCGTGTGCCTGGGCCAACGACCTGCATCCCGGCCCAGCCCCCGGCGTGAGCCACCTGCTCACAGAGGCTCCCGGCAAAGCTGCTTACTGGATTAGTGGCCCCCACAGGCCCCTGCAGCGGGAGGGGTGAGGCTGCCGTTCAGGGAGCCCTGTGTTCGTCCGGGTGGCTCTGTGAGGCTGCAGGGTGCGGCCGGGTGGGAGGTGCCCGGAGCGCGTGCTCCCCTTTGGGCTGAGCAGGTGGCGGCCCCGGCCCATCGGACACGGGCACCGTGGGTCCGGACGCAATCCTCGTCCTCATCCGCCAGCCGGGGGCTGACACCGCTCAGGCCGCTGGTCCCCTCCTCTGCTCACGGACTCTGACGGCACTGCGGGCGAGGGGTCCGAAGATGCTGTCCAGCTACTTGGCCTGCCTCTTCTCAGGCGTGTGCACCGCCCTGGTCACTGTGGCCCTGGCCTATTACTTCTACTGGTGAGTGTGGCCTAATGGGCTCCGGGCAGTCCCCAGGCAGGGGCCCCACTGGTCTCCGTGTGCCACAGACCTCCTACATGGGAAGGGGACCTCCTGATCGGCAGGGGAGCCTGTCAGTGTCCGGGGCTCGGCCTCCTTTGGATGCTTCTCTGAACCATTCCTGGAGAAGGTTCCGGGCCAGACGCCTGGCGCCATCGGGGGAGCTGGCACCTGTCAGCTTCCTGGTGCTCCGTCCCTCTCTGAACGCCTCCCCGCTGTGGGTGCAGGGGCTCAGGGGTGGTCCGTCAGTGAGGTGGAGGGTGGCAGTGACCGTCACAGGGGAGCTGCCCTGTCACAGCCAGGCACGCCGGGCCAGCTGCTTTGTGGTGAGTCCCTGCAGCCCTTTCTGGCCATCGCGACGCGCACACGCTGCTTCTCGCTGGGAGGCGGGGCGTCAGAGAGGCGTTGCGGGCCGCACCGGCCTGGGGTTCCCGAGGCGCAGGGCCAGCCCGTCCCCACGCCAGGCTGGACGGTACAAGGAGGCGTGTGTGCCCTGTCTGCACGTGACCGTCCGTATCTGGGGACCGGGGGATGGGCGCCGTCTGGGTGGGGCCGGCCAGATGCTAGATGTCACCCAGGTGGCCGCGCGAGGCCCAAAACCCGGGGTCTGCAGCCAACGTGGTTTTTTGGAGCCAGAAAACGGCGTAATTTCCGGTGCAGAGAGCTCGGCTCTTGCCACATTGGTCTTGTTTTCTCCAGCACACGGGCTGGCTGGGGATTCTGTTGGCTGGAAGCCTTCTCTTCTGTTGATCCGATTAGCGCTTCTGTTTCAGAGGACACGGTGCGGCCGTCGGACAGGGCCGCGTGCGCTCAGCTGGCGCCGTCCAGGACACGCGGCCCGTTCCACTGCTGGCAGCCGGAGCTGCCTTCTCCCAGACTCTGTACCCCTCACTGTGTAGAATGAACGGTTGCCCTGGAGCCATCTGCATTGTAGATCTTATGTAAAAACGCCTGATAGAATTTACAAAGAATCCCTTGGAAGGACAGGGAGATACACGTGGGTGAATCAGGGGAAGACTCAGCCCAGGTGAGGGAAGGAAGGACTTTTGTCCTTATTAAAGTAGTTCCCGTCTTGGTGAGGGAACTCGTTCCCCAGACCCCGCCCCCCGGAGCCCCCATCGGTCAAGTGATCGCTTACTTTTGTGACAAACTTCCGGATACTCTCAGGGGAGGGGTCCTCTGGCCTAGGTGTGTGGTGGTGGCGAAGGTGCCCCCGCCCCGTCCCGGAGATCCGTGGTGCACGGAGGCCGGGCGAGCAGAGGCAGCTTCGGGGCCCGGAAGGCTGGCCAGCTGCGGTGCGCTGGTGCGGGCGCCGGCTCGCGGGTCCCCTAGGTCCTGTCGCTTGCTCCAGTCACTCGGTCCACACCTGGACAGGGACCCAGGTGGAAGGATGCTTTGGCAGCTGACCGAGCCCAGCAGCCCCCACAGTGCCCTCACCCCCATGTCCCCATCCTTGTCCCCCACGCTCAGCACGGGGAGAAAACGTGGAGGTTTTCTTCCCCTGGGTCTCAGACCAGTCTCCTCCCCAGTTTGTGCTGGGCTTGATTGCCACCCGGCCCAGTGTCCTGCTCCCGCCTGGCGTGTGCTCAGCCAGCTCAGGCTTCTGTGGGTGCTGTGGCCAGGACTGACGGGGACCCCCCCCCCAAAGTTGCTGAAGAGGAGAGCTGTGTTCCGGCCGAGGTGCCTCCGGCTCTGCGCATCGTGAGCGCGTCCCGGGGAAGGCTCGTGGCTGGGGGGTGCTCTGAGCCGCAGGGGTGTGCTCTCCGCTCCACACTGCCATCAGAGACCCACTTCTTACCGTTGCTCGGCCGTGTGGCCCGAACGGCCTCAGTGGCTACAGCTGTCCCTTCCAGACGTCACAGCATCCAGGAGAGAGACCTCGTCCGCTGCCCTCTGCCAGCAAGGGCTTCTCCGCGTGCCCGGGGGTGGAGGGGAGAGGACCCATCACTAGCAAGAGGCTGGTTGCAGGCAGTGGCCCCGGCCCCGTGCGGAGCGCCGCTTCCTGTGGAGGTTTTGCCGAGTGGCAGGGTCTCAGAGGACACTGCGGAGCCCCTGGCCCCCGGGGAGCGCCCCCACCCCCCTGCAGGCGTGTCAGCGGAGGGACATGGGGACACAGCAGCCCTGGGCATGGCTACGCTTTTCTGAGACAGCCCCGTGTCACATCTGGGTGTAAGACCCCCCCCCCCACAGCCCGTGAGACGCAGGGAACGGCGGGTCCCACCCCCAGGCACACCCTTGCACCTCTCTTCGGCCGCTGCTCAGCGTTGCCGGGACACCCCTGCTTTCAGACGTCACGCTCACCATGAAATGCACCCTGGACTTGTTTGTGCTGCTTTAAATTGTTGAATGACGTCAGGGCCGGAGCTCGCCGGCGCCCCCGTCACCAGGCACGAACCAGGCGGCCGGCCCTGGCCGCCCTCCTGCCCTCGGAGGAGAAATTAGGAGGAGCTGGGTGCGCTCCTTTGGTATCCCAAATATTTGACACCTCATTGGCCTAAATGCCATTCGATACATTGGTGTAGGCATTTTCCTCATTTTAAAGAGTAAATCTTTCTGCCGCCAAGAACTACCTGCCGGGAAGAAGGCGGTCTTCGAGGTGCAGAGGCGTTTCCTGGGGCCCTGCCGCCCTCCCTCCAGCGCTCTGCCCCGCCCCCACAGGCCCCGCCCCCACAGGTCCCGTCACCACAGGCGCGTGGTTGGCGTTGGCGGTGGCCCTGGCAGCCCTCCCCAGGCTGCTCTGCGGGCGAGTGTCCCGTTACCAGAGCTCAAGGACAGTCATCTCTCCGGGCTCGTGTGGAATGACGCCCTGGCGCCAACGCTCCCTCGAGTAGCTGGTTGTAAAAATTAGTGACTTACAACCATGTCTGCTCGTGAGATTTCCACCACGCCCTTCAAGGTGTGAGTGTGTGTGTGAGTGTGTGAGTGTGTGTGTGTGTGTGTGTGTGTGTGTGTGAAGAAGTAAAATCTCGGGGCGCCTGGGTGACTCAGTCAGTTGAGCGTCTGACTCTTGATCTCAGTTCAGGTCCTGGTCTCACGGTTCATGAGATCAAGCCCCGCATTGGGCTCTGTGCTGACAGCTTGGAACCTGCTTGGGATTTTCTCTCTCTTGCTCTCTCATGGTCTCTCTCCTCCCCCATCTCCCTCTCTTTCCCTCTCCTTTTCCCTCTCCCCCCCAAAATAAATAAATAAACCTTAAAAAATAGTTGGGGGGGCTTGCATGCCTCAGTCAGTTAAGCATCTGACTCTTGGTTTTGGCTCAGGTCATGATCTCACAGTTTGTGGGTTCAAGTCCCATGTCGGGCTCTGCACTGACCGTGTGGAGCCTGCATGGGATTCTCTCTCTCCCTTCCTCTGTCTCTGCCCTTCCCCACTTACACTGTCTTTGTGTCTCTCAAGATAAATAAATAAACTTAAAAAAAGAATAAATTTAAAAAATTGAAATCTCACTGATGTGGACTGCCTAAAGGAAAGCAGGTGTAAATTACGGAAGCTCACGAATACAGTTACTAAGAGCCTTTGTAAGTTTTGTTTTAATATTTATTTTATTTTTGAGAGACAGAGCATGAGCAGAGGAGGAGCAGAGAGAGAGGGAGACGCAGAATCGGAAGCAGCTCCAGGCTCTGAGCTGTCAGCACAGAGCCCAATGCAGGGCTTGAACCCACGGACCATGAGATCATGACCTGAGCCGAAGTCAGACGCTCAACCGACTGAGCCCCCGCAGGCACCCCTCAAGGGATTGTTTAGACCTCAGTGTGTTTATGAGGTCGGGAGAGGGCCTGTGACTTGACGATCTTTCAGGATACTCCCCTGTCTGTCCTTATTTATTAATGCTTGGAGCCACCCCATGGTTCTGGTAGCAACGTTCTCTGACCCTCATTTTCAAGTCAGAAACCGAAATTCAGAATGATCCCGTCAAGCGCTGAGGCCACAGACAGGGGACAAGAACTGTTTGCTGAGCCCGGGGCCCGGTGCACCTGCCCCCTTCCTCAGCGGAGAAACCCCTGGTGGGCGTGGGGGCCCTCCCGGGACCTGACGTGTTCCCAGATGACCTGGGGCTTCTTCAGGTCATTGTCACTTGACCAAGTTACGAAAGGACTGTTTTTATCTTTAAAGGTCTTTCACAATCAACATCAACCCAGACCTGGAAGTATTTCTGTTTTCATATTTCTGCGAGATAATAACATGCCCGGTGTAAAGGAGGGTGAGTTCCCACCGCCTCCACCCCCGCTGCCGCCCCTCGGGGTTGTGGCTCCAGAGCCCTCCTGCCGCTGATTCCCAACTATTTGCTGTGCTCCGCTCCGTGACTGTGAGTCCGCTCCCTCTCTCGCAGATATTGACCGAGTGTGAGCCACGTGCCAGGCACAGCTCTAGAGTTCTCCTCCGCGAGCGTGAGGCACACACCCGCCGTCACTCCTCACCACCCCCGAGGTCGCCGGGTGTATGATTACTTTTGGTTATTTTTGCTCTTCCCTTACTATGTCACTATACTTAGACCTTGACTTTTTGTTGAGTCAACTTGAACACAAGGCTCCTGAGCTGCATCACGGGGAACGCCTAGGTTCCCGACGCCTGTGTCCTGCGCCGTGACCGTAACTGAGTTCCCTGCACTTCCTGTGTCGGTCGACCTCAAGTGTTGACAGTCCGAGACAGCACTCACGGTACAGCTTTGAGTGGACCAGTTCCTGCAGGTGCCGTGGAGGAGGAGCTAGCGCCCCGCAAATGAGTCTTTGCTGCTCGGAGGAGGAAGCGCCTCGTCACACCCGCCGTGGAAACCCGCGCCCCTGTCAGCGGGACCTCTGTCTGGACCACTTTCCTGGCAGAGCGTTTTTTGTTACTTGACAATATTAATTGCTTTGTTTTTTATTTTTGAGAAAAGTCACCTCTCACCTCTTGCTCCTTCGGTACCAAAATCCTCTAGCTGCTGAATTGTATTCTGTGTTGAACGAATTCTCTGTTCTTGGCCGCTTACCCGGTCTGGTGTGGAGCACCTGCTGCCCAGGACACCTGCAGGGCGGCCCTGCCTTCCCCGTGCGTCGGGGTGAGCTCGTGATGTAAACCCTGTGTCTTTCTCTCGTTAGATTCCTTCTGGTTTCGCTGGACGACACCCTCAAGGAATCTTTTCTCAGAGGATCAGCGCAAGTTCCATTTTCTGAAACCGGGTCTATGTCAAGAATGCCGTATCTCCTGGCTTCATTCTTTGTGCCTCTGGTCCCGATAGAGAGGAAATGGTAGTCAGAAGGAGGAGGCTTAACTACAGGAGCCAATTACACAGGAGCAGGCAGGGGTGGGGGGAGGTGGTGAGTGGGTGGAGCCCTGGAGTGGGTGGGTCCTTACTGACAGTGTCCTTCCTTCCAGACAGAGCTGTGTGGGGGGAGGGCAGGGTCCACGGAAAAGTCCAAGGGTCGTGGGGTCCAAGCTTACTTCCCTTGGTCCCGGGGTCGGCATTCTGTGAAACGTGCAGTGACCACATTGTGGAGTGTACCGAAGCGTCGGGTACCGGGGAAGGTCTGTCAGGTTCTGCCGCTCTGGACCTCAGGGTTCTGGCCTGGACACTCCTGGGGACAGGGTGACGCTTGTCACCGGGCTACGTGCAGGAAACACAGTCACGCATCCAGTAGGCTTTGGTGGCACGCCTGGGTATTACCGGTATCACACGCCCGGAACTCGCCCCTGTCCCGCGTGGTCCCGGGCCTCGGAGGACCGGCCTCTTCCACGCTCTGGGTCTTTGGGCCCCATATGAGTTGACCTTGAGCCGCCTTTCCTCACTCGGGCAGAAGACCAGAGGGATGTGTCTCTTGTCCTGGAGCAGATGCCTGTGGGCGTCTCCCCCGTGCCCCACTGCCTGGCTCTGGGCCCACGGCCGTCCCCACACCAGTCACTCCAAGAGCAGGCGGGTTCCTTTATGGCTCAGCTCCGGGCTGGGGCGCCCTCACCGGGAGTGGTGTGGCGGGAGGGAGCCCACGCGGCTGCATGGGGCCCGCGGGCCCGGCGAGAGGTTCCGGTATGTTGTTTAGTTATCTCTTTCACCCGTTGGTTGAGTAGCTATGTGTGTTCACATTAATTTTGTATTCTGTTTACTCTAATGGTATTGAACACAATAGAAACACACACGTGCCTCAGTACAAACGGCGGGAAGTGCACCGTGTGTGAGGCGTGGCGTTTGCTAAGCGGGTAGGCGCGAGGTGCGTCCTGCCGGTGGGTGCGGGGCGGCACCTGCTCGGGTGCCCAGGGCCCCACGGGCCATCAGCCCCGGTCCGGTCCACTGGCCTGCTTGTCGGTCCGCGCGCCGGGGCCCCCCCTCGGCCTCGTGGTTGTGACGCCCTGCGGGCCGTTCTGGCTCTTGTGCTCACTTTTCTCGGCTTCTCCACATGAGCTGCAGTGTCTGCCTGTCTAGCTCTTGGTGAAACTGAGGGGCCCATTGACGTTTTAATTAGGATTCAAGTGCATTTATAACTTAGAAACAATGCTTTGTGTGTCAATCACGTGTCACCATTGAACAAACCCCCTCACAGGGCCACACTCGTGGCCCCAGCGGCCTCTGTGGGTCACAGTCAGGGCAGGGCCCAGCACGCAGGAGCATGTGTGTGGCTGCTGTGGGCTGGCACCTGCCTGGGGCTGGGGGCCCACCCCCTGCAGGCTGCCCCAGGACCCCCACCTGGTGGCACGGGGCACAGGGGAGGCTGCGAGGGTCTGGGAGCCGAGGCTGGGGCGGAAGGGCCACGTGTTTTCCGTGTGCAGAGTCCGAAGCCAGCGGGGCTCCAGCGCCAGGGAGCAGACCCCACGCCCCGACAGCTGCCTTGCCAAGGGCCCGGTGCAGGGAGGACAGTGTTTCCGATTTGTTAGGTCTGCTGTCGCTTTTTGGGGTGTCGTGCCGTGTCCTGGTGTGGGCTCCGCCGACAGGTGGCCGTTTTCATTGCAGACACATGGGGGTCTGGTCTTCCGTGCACACCTGCATGGAGGTGTGCCCACTGGGCTGCATTGCCCGGACTCGTCTTCCTGCCAGAAGTGCTTGGACTGTGCGCCTGCTCCCCACCTGCGGAGGGGGGGGTCCCTTGCCCTAGACTTGCAGGTTTTCTGTTTCTGCTGCTAGAGAGACGTGGAGTGACCTGGGGCCTGCCAGTGGCCGAGGCCCCAGGTGACCACGGGGGACAGAGCTGCCAGCGGCCAGGAGCTCCCCATTTTCAATGCACGACTTGCTAGGTTGCTCTGTGGCCTCAAATGACCAGCTAAGGCTGGAAACACAGAAATACCATACTTCTCTGCTGTCTTGGTCCCTTCTAATGACTTCAGTTAGAACGAGACCTTGAACGTCCTGACAGTGTTGGTCTGCGTACACCGTGTTAACTGTGCTCAGCACACACTCCGCATCTGTTGTCGGTCCCAGTGGGTCTAGAACCTCCTGGCATGGTGGCCGGCGCCGCCCCCAGAGCCTGCCGCGCAGGGACCAGGAGCTGCGGGCAAAGGCGTGCTTTTGTGACTCAGCCTTGGAGCCACAGCACTTTGTTTGTGACCCAGTTGGTTTATTCTCTGGGGGGGGGGCGGCTCCCGTGTGCCCCCAGGCGCGCTCAGCCTGTAAAGCAGAGCAGCGCCCGCCCTGGAAGTCGGGGGCTTGGTGTCTGTCTCAGGGCCAGCTCCTGGGCCCGCCTCCGAAGAGAGCGGCGGGCTCCTTCCCCAGGGGGCGGGTCTGCAGGTGCGCAGCCCTGAGTCCGGGTCACGGCTTCCTGCTGGGTTCCCTACACACGAGGGGGGGGAGGAGGGGGGTGGTCACAGGCAGCTCACGGGACAAGTTCAACCAAGAAATGCGAGCTTCTGGCTGCACCATTGAAAGTAAGAATGCGTGTGAAAAGGGGACAAAAAGTGGTCAGGTTCCTGGGTGAGTCACTGCTTTTGTGTTAGAGCCAAAACAAAGGCTTTTAGTTCAAAAAGCACCGCGCTGTTTGTAGGTATCGTGGGTCTGTTTTTATGGACATTTCATGTGCAGTTTGATCTTTTAAATGATGGTTAAAAAGTCTAAGAAACGATCCGTAATGCCTTTTCCAAGAGGGACTCACTGGTGATACTTGGGGACAGTAGTTCTAGTCTTTTCTTCCTTTCTCGTATGCATGGGGTGGGGGGGGCTGGTGTGGAAGTGTGTATGGGACGTGTGTGCATGTGGTGTGCTTGTGTGTGTATAGTATATACGATGCATGTGTGGTGTGCACTGTGGTGCGTGTGCATGTGTGTGCACCCGCTATGAGTGTGCGTGACATAGGAGTGACCCGTGTGTCCGTTCATTTGGGCTCCTGTGTGTGACTCCCAGGAGGGGTCTCAGGGTGCGGTGCGGGTGGGCTGCCGGGGGTTTGGGCCCCAGGTTGGGGGCTCTGCCGTCGGCACCATGGGTTTCTCCCAGGCCTGCGGCCCTGGGTCCCCGCACCCTCCTGACCGCCGCCCCCTCTGGGTTTCTCCCAGGCCTGCGGCCCTGGGTCCCCGCACCCTCCTGACCGCCGCCCCCTCTGGGTTTCTCCCAGGCCTGCGGCCCTGGGTCCCTGCACCCTCCTGACCGCCGCCCCCTGCCCTTCCCAGGACGGCTGTTCTCGCTGACGGGCCCTGCACGCGCTACTGAGCGGCGACCATGGGCGGGCTGGCCTACCTGAAGACCCAGTTCGTGGTGCACCTCCTCATCGGGTTCGTGTTCGTGGTCAGCGGGCTCATCATCAACTTCATCCAGCTGTGCACGCTGATCCTGTGGCCCGTGAGCAAACAGCTGTACCGCCGGCTCAACTGCCGCCTCGCCTACTCCCTGTGGAGCCGTGAGTGCCGCCTGGCGGGGGGTGGAGGCGGGGGGGGGGGGGGGGGGGGGGTTGATGGGGGGGCTCCTGTCTGTCAGATGAGCCCCAAAAAAGCCAGTCCCCGCTCCCTAACGGGCAGGCCCCCTGGGAGTGACCAGCGCTTTCAGTGACGTGACCAGGAGACGGTGGCCTGGCTCGCGATCCCCAGACCCGGCAGTGGGGGCGCTCGGGAGGGCGCAGGCCTGGCGTCTGGCCGGACACGCGCGGCCAGGTGCTCACCCAGGCTCTTCGCTTAGTCGAAGCGGGTGACGTCACAGCGTGTGCCCATGTGGACCCACAGAGATGGCAGGCTCCTGGGGTTTAGCGTAGGGTTTTGGGAATTTGAGAACAAATGTAACTCAGCTCAGCACCCCGGCCCTGTCCCTGCCGGCACCCGGCAGGGGTCGCCCGTCACCAGAGCACCGCGAGGCCACCCTCAGGTGGCCTGTCCTTTGGCACGTACTTGAGCATCTCTCTGTGAAGGAGAAGGACCCCTGCCTGCATTTTGATGAAACATATGTGTGCGGACACGTGTGCATTTGTCCACATAAAGTCAGCCTCCGCCTGTCACAGGGCTTGATGGTGAGGCTGACGCTGACTGAGGTGAACACCCTCAGGGGGGGTGGGGGGCAGGCACGGGGCAC
>NC_043704.1:2551464-2556849 GCF_006229205.1 Suricata suricatta
GGCACGGGGGGCGCAGGCACGGGGCGGGGGGGGCAGGCACAGGGCACGGGGGCGCAGGCACGGGGCGGGGGGGGCAGGCACGGGGCACGGGGCAGGAGAGCACTCGTCAGGGGCCATCCACGACTTAAACAGCTGCACGGTTTTGTTTCTGTTTTGTTTAATGTTTGTTTACTTTTGAGAGAGGGAGAGACAGAGTGTGAGTCTAGGAGGGGCAGAGAGAGAGAGGGAGACACAGAATCTGAAGCAGCTCCAGGCTCTGAGCTGTCAGCACAGAGCTCAGTGCAGGACTCGAACCCACGAACTGTGACATCATGACTTGAGCCGAAGTTGGACGCTTAACGGACGGAGCCCCCCAGGCGCCCTGAACAGCTGCAAGTTTTGGCCATTAATCCACAAACTAAGACTGTGCCCCGAGAGAGATGTGCACAAGTGCACACTCACACGGATACTCTCGTTTTATCGTTCTTATATTAGCACAAGACTGCAGCAGCAAAGTGCCCGTTCGCAGAGGCCGACCGTGCTGGGTCCTCGCAGGGCCCTCCCGCTGCCCCCATGAACCAGGACAGTGCCACGTCATAGAGAATTGTCTTCAAAGTGCCCGTTCTTCCCTAAAGTCTTCTCATTTATTTTGAGAGAGAGAGAGCATGCACAAGGGGAGGGTAGAGGGAGGGAGAGAGGCAGAATTCCAAGCAGGCTCCACACTGTCAGCACAGAGCCTGACATGGGGCTTGACCTCACAGACCGTGGGATCATGATCTGAGCCGAAACCAAGAGTCGGACCCTCGACCGGCTGAGCCCCACCCCCACGGGCACTGCTTAAAGCACACTTATCAGTGAAAAGGGAGAAGCCACTGCAAAGTACATGACGTGCTACTGTTTTTGTAGAGACCGTGTGCATGAGGTGTGTGCACGTGTACAGGGCTGTTTGGGCCCAGAGGGTCTCCAGACTAGTGTCCAGGGAGCCTGGGGAAGAGGGTCTTCTACTTTTTCCTTTTTATGTTTTAGTTTTACGTATTTGCTATTTATTTTGCTTTTTATTTTTTCCTTTTTTATGGCTTACATCTTTTTATTTACATGTCTGACTTTGTGCTGTTTACATTTTTAGCATAAGAACCATGTTTCTTGTCCACTAAAGAGAGAATAATAGGCCTCGTGTGCCGTGTGGGGAGTGTGGGTCTCCGGAGGCCCCCAGTTCCAGGGCAGGGACCGAGCCCCGTCGAGGAGGCTGTGACCTCCCGCTGCCTCTGCCGAGGCCGGCAAGCTGGCCCGTGGCGTTCGCTCGCCAGTGCCCAGGGTCTGGATTCTTTTTTAGATGAGAGAATTAGAAACCCTAGGTCGTGAAACATGCAAGGAGTCATTCACAAGTGTAAGTAGGTGATGGGAGCACGCACCAAAAGGGCAAATGCTGATTAATAAAAGCAGAATTGTAGACGCCGCCTGCAGCAAGGGGAACGTGCCACCGGCGGCCCGGCCCCAGAGCGCTGTCGGGATCCACAGGAAGTGCGGGCCGGCGAGGGCTTCGTGACGCGGGAGCCAGTGGAAGGGAGGGGGAAGCGCGGGTCTGTGGGGGGCTCAGGGAGGCGGTGCTGGGGGAGGGGATGGCTGGGGACCCCCAAATGGACGGAGACCCAGTCAGCACGTGCCTGGCAGGGAAACAGGCAGAAGCCACCCCGAGGCGCGCTGCAGGAGGTCACAGCGCACGCAGACAGAGGGCAGGCTGAGGAAGTACCCAGACGGGGCCAGAGCCCCGGCCCGGCAGGACGGACGGGCCCAGCCTCGGGGAGGCCTTGGCCCCGAGGCAGCACCCCCACGCTGGCCCAGCCGCCCGCACCCGGCAGGAACCGCTGAGGCCAGCGCGCAGCGGCAGCCGTCATGGCCCTCGGACAAGCACCCAAAGTTTGTCTGAAGCGTGTCCCTTGGTGAGAATAACTGACCGAAAGGCAGGGTGTGAGCTGCAGGAAAGCAGGGTGGTCAGAGCAGACGGTAAGTAGGGAACGATCCAGAATGATGCCCGGTTGTGAGGCCGAGACAGGCAGAGCAGGGCTCCGGGGCGGGGGCGGGGGGCAGCGTTCCAGCCCCCATTTCATGTCTGCCATGAAGAGAGTGGCCGGGTCAAACCCAGACTCCGCCAGGGAGGGGCCGGGCGGGAGACAGGCCTCAGCCCGACCTCAGGAGGAGAACAGGAGGGTCAGACGAGCAAAGACAGACCAAGTGGAGGAAAGCGTGAAACCCAGACAGCGTGCTGGGAGGAGCCCCGCTCGCTGATGCTGAGCGCCAGGCTGTGGGAGCCCCCAGGGCGCCTCCTGAATTGGGGGGGGGTTCTCCAGGTTACCCAGAAATACAGGAGTGAGTGCCCCTCACTTTCGGGCCGGGTGGAAGGCTCCCCCACACTCCAGGGGCACGCAGTGAGCATGTGCGGGGCCGACCCGGCCAAGGTCAAGGCTTCCTGGTTGCACAGGAGAAAATCACCGGCCTCGCAGCCCAAGTGAGCGCAGGGAGCGTGCGCCGTGCTGGCCCACAAGCGGCCGGAAGACGCGGAGAACGCCCGCTCGCTGCACTGGGACAAGCGGTACCTGAATGGAGGGAACCACAAAACCAGTGACGGCGCAGGAGCCAACCAGCAAAACTGCTCATTCCAGATGCTTCCCTGCTTGGCCGGGACCACAGGCGGGGACCCCCCCGCCCACCGACAGCTGGTGGCAAAGAGTGGCCTTCCATCAGGTGACCCTCTGGTGGAGCCGCTGTCCAGGACGGGGACGGAGGGCTGCGGCGTCTGTCCGTCTGGTCACTCCCGGGTCAGACCTCACTCCATCGGGAAGGCGCAGGCCCCGAGTGCTGGCCACGGCGAGGGGCTGCGTGGGGAGGGACGCCTGCCCGCCAGCGCACGTCTGCTGTCTGCTTGCGGGAACGCCCCCGTGTCCTCAGGCGCAGTCACGGTTCCGCGTGCCCCGCCGCCCCCACGGGGCTCCTCTGCGCACCCCGGCCACTCACCCGCGCTCGCACTCGCCGGTCCAGAGGGCCTGGCGCACGTCAGCGGTGAGGCGCTCGCTTTCCTCCGCTCGGGGCGGCGTGCCCGCAGTGCTGACGCCTTGGGATGACGCGTGATGACATGGTCACCCTGTGCCTGCGCGCAGGGCGTGGCCGGGCCTGGGCATCTTCACCGCCCTTGGCGGCCAGCACGGGGGCAGGCGGCCCTTCCGAGCCTGTGCCCGCGGCCCCCAGCCGGGTGCCGTGCAGGCCCTCTCTGGAGGGTGGTCGCGGCCACAAGGGGCATGTGGACGTGGTTGTAAGTGGCAGCACGAGTGGGGCATGTGTTGTCACAGCTCACAAAGACACGGTTTTGGACAAGATCCTTCTCGGGAGACTCAGTGTCCGGTGTTCCCCGGAGACGGGTGCGGCCCCTCCCTCTGTCTGGTCTCCGGCCGCCTCTGTGGCACACGGGGCCGGGAGAGCCGGCGTGCGCGGGGCACTGGCTGCGGGGGACCCTCATGGCTGGCGCGCTGCTGTCCTGCCCCTGGCATGTCTGAGTCTGGAGGTGGAGGCATCACCGGCTGCGCTCAAACCAGTGACGGGGACACCTCGCACAGCCTGCCCGTGCCTCCAGCGGCCGATGGGGCCGAGGTGGTCCGTGCGGACGGTGGGAAACGGTCTTCACGGAGAAGGAACGCCTCCCAC
This sequence comes from Suricata suricatta, assembly GCF_006229205.1. Classification (NCBI taxonomy): domain Eukaryota; kingdom Metazoa; phylum Chordata; class Mammalia; order Carnivora; family Herpestidae; genus Suricata; species Suricata suricatta. The sequence goes on from NC_043704.1 coordinate 2,555,140, forward strand.
ATGTGCCACACACGGGAAAGTGCCGGACCTCGTGCTGCGTGAAACTAACGGGTCACGGAAGTTCTGCCCGGCTCCGCTCGGCCGACGGACCTAACGTCACGAACCCTGCAGGGGCATAGACTCTGCGGTGCAAGGTGGGAGCGCCGGGGGGTCCGCGGCCAGCACTGCCCGAGCGCCGGGGCGGCCTGTGTGCTGAGGGCCGTGAGGAGCAGCGCTCTCCCTGGCGTAGCAGGCGGCCGCCTCCCGTGCCCGGCGAGTCGCCATCGGAGCCCCCGTGTCCGCCTCCATCTCTCGTGGACCAGCTCACACCTGGAAGGTTGCCCAGGCCCTGCTCAGCTAAATGACAGCCGTGGAGAGGCAGGAGCAAGGCCGGCGCCTGGAGTGGGCGTCTCTCGGGGCGGGAGCCCCGGCGGCAGGCATGCGCTTTGGATGCACAAGCGGCCTTGTAGCTTCTTTTCTCTTTCTCCTTTTCTTTTCAGCAGCTTTGCTGAGATAAGAGTCACCCACTTAAAGTACCCCACCCGTGGTTTTGGTGCATTCAGCCCAGAAAGGAACCCCACACCCACCAACGGTCACTCCCCATCCCTGCAGTCAGGACGCTTCTTACTGTCTATCCATTCCGGACCTTTCCTGCCGCACACGGTCCTTGAAGACGGGTTGTCACTGAGCACAGTGCTTTCAAGGCCTGTGCGCCTTGCCGCTGGATGACCGTCCCCGTGCGGACGGACACCGGGTATCTGTCCGTCCAGCAGCCTTCGGCACTCAGTCGTCCCCGCCTTCTGGCTGTCACAGGCGGTGCTGCTGTGGGCGCATGCACAAGCTTTTGCGTGGACATGTGTTCACGCCCCTCACAGATTGCCGGGGTGGGGCTGCTGGGTGCTCCCACCCATCTGTCCCGAGATCGCACCCAGACTCTCCCGTCCACGGCAGCTGCACTGTTTCACATCCCCACTGGAACCGGTGTCCCCTGTCCTCGCCTCCGCTGGTGCCAGTCCGGGTGTGACCACGGCCGCCCTGAGGAGCGGGAGAGGGGGGTCTGGCCGTGGGCCGGGGGAGCCTTTTCCTGACGAAGAACCGCTCTGAGCGTCCTCGCATGTGCCCGTTGGCCCCTTGTGAATAACCTTTGGAGAAGCGAGCGTTCAGATCAGTTGCCTTTCACCAGTGCCACCCCGCATGAGATGGACGTGGCCGTGGTGGCAGGGCCGTGGGTGCTGAGTCAGCGCTTTCTATCAACCCTGCCTTGGGCATGATGGCTGTGAGCTCAGGTGTCCTCTGAGGGGAGACTCCTCATCCGGCTCCCACCTGTGGAGGAAGGCGAGACCCCAGAGGCCGCACGACCGGCAGCGTTCTGGGGCAGAGCTGGGGAACTGGGGAAGCCCCCACGTCGGCCCAGGCTGATGGGGACGCTGCCCGTCAGGAGAAACCAGCCTCTGTCCTCTGTCCCTCGGGGGTTAGGCTGCAGCCCGTTGAGTCCTCCAGAGGCCCCTGTGAGGAAGCTACTCTTTTCTCCGTTCTGTAAGTGGGGAAACTGAGGCCCAGGAAGTCAGGCGTGGAGCCCGATCTCCAGGCCCTGCCCTCCATCTCTGGGGCCGGTCCACTCAGAAGATGGACGGGCCAGTGTCAAACAAAAGAGAATGGCACTGCCCCGGGGTGCCCTGGCCTGAAAGTCCTGCTTCCCGGTCTGAGGTCACCTTGCTCGGGACGCCGTCC
>NC_043704.1:2556949-2587663 GCF_006229205.1 Suricata suricatta
GGGGGGTCCTGGGAGGTGCTGGGGGTGAAGGCGAAGGGTCCCAGGAGGTGATGGGGGTGAGCCACGCAGAGGCCCCTGGTGTCTGGGTTTTCATGCCCTCGATGTAGCCCCTGGCCCCTCTGCTCCCGGAGTCTGGGGTCAGGGCACCCGCAGCTTGCCCCAGGCTCGGGTTTCTGACATCTCCTCTCAGGAGCCCTTAGCCAGAGTCCCTGCAGGTTGAGCTGCGTCAGGTTAACGTGAAGGGCTCCGTGAGGCAGGCCGGGAACGTGTGCAGCGAAAGCTGCTGTATCTGGAGTCCCCGGGTCCCCTCAGGCGGCCCCAGGCCCGGTGGCCAGAGCAGGCCCCCTCCCTCGGCCAGGTCTGCGCCTCTGCCTTCTTGTCTGGGGGGCAGCGCGCCTACACCCTTGGGGTCACGCTGAACCCGGTGGCCACGCTCAGAGCAGGGCCTCCCCCTCGACGGCAAAGTCCCCGAACGCCCTCGGGTCCCAGGGCGCCTGCGGGGGTCCTGACCCTCCCCGCCTGCCCCTCCCTGCAGAGCTCCAAAGTCCTGGCCAAGAGGGAGCTGCTGTATGTGCCCCTCATCGGCTGGACGTGGTACTTCCTGGAGATCGTGTTCTGCAAGCGGAAGTGGGAGGAGGACCGGGACACGGTCATCCAGGGGCTGCAGCGCTTGGCCGACTACCCCGAGTACATGTGGGTGAGTGTCCGCAGCCCCCTGCTGCCTGGGCCCCCGGACCCCCACAGCTGAGCCCGCAGGCTGGGGGGCCCTCCCGGCCCCTCTTCCCCCTGCTGCAGCCCACGGGGGAGCCCCTTCCCATGTCCCCAGCGGGCTGTGGGGCCCGAGCCGCCCTGAGGGCCGGCAGGAGCCTTCTCTGCAGGGGGCAGCCTGGGGGAGGGGCAGCCTGGGAGGGACAGCCTCAGCGTGTGCGGTGGGGGTGGAGGAACCAGGCTGCCGAGTGAACCCCGGGGACCCCACGGTCCTGGGGATAAGTCTGTATTTGACCCCAAAGAAGACGCCCTGCTCTTAAGAACACCCACCCTGGGGCGTCTGGGGTGGGGGCTTCCATCACGAGGCTGATGGGACAGCCACCGGAAATCCCGGTATCAGTCTGTTAGAGCATGGTCTCTCTCTCTCCCTCTCTCTCTCTCTCTCTCTCTCTGGAGCGTATCACTTATTTTGAGAGAGAGCACACACACACATGTGAGCACATGAACTCTGAGCGGGGCACAGCGAGAGGGAGAGAGAGACAGAACGAGTAGGGGAGGGGCAGGAAGAGAGAGGGAGAACCCCGAGCAGGCTCCGCGCTGTCAGCACAGAGCCCGGCGTGGGGCCCGAGCCCCTGAACCTGAGATCATGGCCTGAACTGTAAGATCCCGAGCTGAACTGAGAACGAAGTCGGACCTTCCCCGGCTGCGCCCCCAGGCGCCCCAAACACGGCTCCTCTTTCTTTCTGGTCTCCAGTTAGCGTCTCTAACCTCACGTTAAGGCAAAGGGATGAAAGACTTTCTGTTTTGCACTCACTGGCCAGAGGGCCGCCGCCCAGGGCCGCCTTCCTGACTCGGTTCTTTCTGGGGAGTCGAGGTCTGCGTCCTTTGAGAAGCAGCGAAACTGTCAGCCGTGCCTGGAGGGCTCGGTGCGGCTGGAGTGCAGATCGCAGCCCTCACCCAAACCACTTTTCAGCGACGCCACACACCTGTCACTGAGCGTTCTGTCGTTTTTTACAAACTCAGGGACCGACGCCCTGTGGGGGGGCGCGTTTGAGCCTCTCAGGCCCGAGCGGCCGGGGTGACTCGCTCCCTCGCTCGTGTCTAGTTCCTGCTGTACTGTGAGGGCACGCGCTTCACGGAGAAGAAGCACCGCGTCAGCATGGAGGTGGCCGCCTCCAAGGGGCTGCCCGCCCTCAAGTACCACCTGCTGCCGCGCACCAAGGGCTTCACGACGGCGGTGCAGTGCCTCCGGGGGACAGGTGAGAGGCCGCCGCCTTCTCCGGGCTCCGCGTGCAGCCAGGCAGGGGAGTGATGTGTCCCAAACCAGGGAAATGAATGAGGCGTGAGACACAGGCGGAGGCAAGTAGGTGCAGTTAAGGTGCGTGAGGTTGTCATGTCCTTTCTGACATGATGAGATGCCAGTTGGTGGGAAATAACCAAAGTAATGAGAAGTGTACGACTGGAAACCTTATAAAGGAACGGTATGTGTTCCTCCCCATCCCAACGGAGGCAAGACCCAAGCAAGGGACAAGGAGCAGAGCTAGTAGGAAGCAGCCAGACAGAAAGACTGAACACAAACGGTCAGTAACTGCAGGGACCCTGCCTCCCCCACGTGGCAGAAAGATGAGCCCCTGGTGCAGGGCTGTGGGGGGCGCTTCAGGGTTGGGTAGGCACTGAGCTGTGTGCGGGGGCGCTACAGGTCCGATGTGGGTGCACTTTGGGTCCCGTGTAGGTGCATTGCAGGGGTGTGGGGCAGGTGTGCTGTGGCGTACCGTGGGTGCTGTGTGGACACCTGCAGTGTTGCAGTGCACCTCGGGTGTCGGTGCCCTGCGTGTGCGGGTGCGCTGTGGGTGCAGGTGCGCTGTGGGTGTGGGTGCAGGTGCGCTGTGGGTGCGGGTGTGGGTGCGCCGCGGGTGCGGGTGTCCTGCATGTGCAGGTACGCTGTGGGTGCAGGTGTGGGTGTGGGTGCGCTGCAGGTGCGCTGTGGGTGCGGGTGCGGGTGTGCCTCGGGTGTGGGTGCAGGTGCGCCGCGAGTGCGGGGTTGCGCAAGCACTGAGCAGCGTGCATGTGGGGGTGCAGTGCGCTGCAGGCCGGGCCCAGGGCTCACCCTGCCTCTGCCCGCAGTCGCAGCCGTGTATGACGTCACGCTGAATTTCCGCGGAAACAAGAACCCGTCTCTGCTGGGGATCCTGTACGGGAAGAAGTACGAGGCGGACATGTGTGTGAGGTGAGCTGGGAGCCCTCAGCTTGCGGCTCTGGGATACTTGCCGTCGGGTCCTCTGAGTGCAAGCAGTATGTATTCCAGCGGGACTAAAACATGCTTATAGTCCCGCGGGAGTTCTTCTGGCCCAGGGAGCTTTGCCCTTTGACCCCACTTCCTGTCCCCCTACCGGTGAAGTTGCGCTGGGGGCAGGGGGCAAGGCCAGGGGCGTTTGGTGCTGGTCGCCCGAGCTCCCCGCATTTGTGTTGGCGCTCGGGGCCTGCAGCCTAAAGAGGCTTGAGTCGCCCCAGAGACCGATGCTCGCCGTTGCCTTTATCGCTATCACCGTCTTAAGTCCTAAGTGTACGCGGTCCACAGCGCATCGGGCACACGTGCGCCTGGAAGAGGCGTGGCATCCTCGTGGCATGCCGCGTCCAGCCAGGGAGGGCGGTCCGGTGGGTTTGGGGCGCTTATGCAGCCCTCCCCCCGCAGAAAACCCCCTTCGGGACTTCGTGTCCTCACCCGTGGCATACCAGTTCCCAAGGACTTCCAGAGGCCGCGTGTCACGTGACCCCCACGCTCCCATGTCTGATGGCATGCGTGCTTGTAAAACGTGGCCGTTTTCATTTCAAACACGGGGAAGATGGGTAGGTATAATCCACAGAAAGCAAAGTTCTCCATTTCTAGAGACAGAGGGTTAGGATACCTCTGGCCACGGAGATTTGCCCAGGGCCCCCTTACTCCGGCTGAGCGGGTGGGCAGCCAGCCGGGAAGACCACCGCCGGCGAGTGCTCCGGCTCAGCCAGGCCCGGCGCCCCCTGCTGGCGATCTCAGGTGCTGCGGCTGCCGCCATTCTTGCCGCTTCATCTCCCCAGTGGACCTTGGGCCTGGGGCCGGGAAGCTGCTGCTGGTTAGGTTTGTTAACAAGTCCGTGACCTCACCGGAGTCAGCTGTTTGTGAGTGAAGATCGAAGTCCCGAGTCTCTATTGCTTTTCAGACTTGGAGCACGTAGGTCTCATTTGTGAATTACGTACTTGGCTTTGCCTAATGGAAGACACTCTCAGCTGTGACGGTTTCCAGAAACCAACTATTAAGACCCAGACTCCTGCTGCAGCCACCTGGTGCCCGCCCTTGGCAGTGGGAACGAGGGCACGATCTGCTCCATCACACCGCCCCGAGTGCCCCCTGTGAAGTTCGTTGGCTTGGCCTGGAAGGAAAATGATCTCCCAGCCTGCCCTGTGGAGCCCTGCGGTCCCGCCAGGCACCCGGCGCTCCACCGGGCCCAGGGCCGCCTTCGATGCTTGTGTGACTTTAGAAATCGAGAGTGTGGCGTGAACAGAAAAAGCGGGAGGAGGGGGCAGCGAGTCACCACACCAGGCCATGATTGTTTCCCCTTTTCTGTGGGACGCCGCCAACGCTAAGCCGCTTTGCTTCCGTCTCCACAAAACAGGAGATTCCCTCTGGAGGAGATCCCGCAGGATGAGAAGGAAGCAGCCCAGTGGCTCCATAAGCTGTACCAGGAGAAGGTAAAGGCGCTCGGCTTCCCCCCCCCCCCCGCACCCCGGGGCTCGCGAAGGGGTCTGGCAGGGACGCTCGCGGGGCTGCCAGGGCCTCATGAACTTCTGGGGACGGGAGGTCTGCAGGCCTCAAACTGTCTACCTTCTTTATTCTTTCATTCCTCTTGGGAGAAGCCAACACCCTGGAGAAAAGGGTAAAGGATAACATAGTGTTTTTGTGTCTGGTTAACGTTTTGTCACATTTGTTTCCTATTTTTCACGTAAAAGGAAGCATAGATCTATAGCCTTTATGAAGTGTGTGTGTGTGTGTGTGTGTGTGCGCGCGCACGCACGTGTGCACATGTGTGTGTTTGTGACATGGGGGGATGCTTATGCCAAAACCACCCTGCTCCCTCCCTCTCTGTCCCCCAGTCGCACACTCTCCCCTGGCTTCTATGCACAGGCAGGACCCCAGACCATCAGCTTCAGCGTTGTGGGAGGCTTAGGGAGTGAGAAAATCTGTTCTGCATTCAACAGATGCCCTTTTAAAGGCAGTGGCCTGCTTTTAACAAAACCTGGGAAATCTAAGGGTCAAAAAAGGAGGTAGAGCCTGTGATCTGGGAATGCCACGCTTAGCTGGTGGGGATGGCCAGTCCCCTTAACCTGGAGTCTTGAGTTTTAGTGCCTACCCAGAACAGAAGATCGGGGATTGACCTCATCCCAGGTCCCTGAGACCCGGAGACCCAGCCCCAGGCCTCAGGCCCTCTGAGAGGTTTCCCTAACACGGTGATCTGGAAGGAACCTACTTGGCAGGGAAACGGCTTTGACGCCCCCCTTTCTCCTCTTGGTCTGAACAAGGGCTCCTCGATAACTCATAACCACAGGTCTGCCCTCAGACCAGCAACACAGCTCAAGGAGGGCAAGTGATGGAGCACAAAAAAGGAACTGAAAAGAAAAGAGAAAGACCATCAGAAAAAGACAAATTTAAGAAAAGCCAAGTAGCATTTACAGGCAGGAGAAGTCTCGTGGTTGACAGTAAAATCTTTAATTAAGAGATTAAATAGCAGATTTGATACAGCTGAAGAGAAAATTAGTAAACTGGAAGATGGAGAAGAAATTCCTGGGGAGGTAGCAAGAGGATGTGCAAACATAAAAGAAAGTGAAGAAGACATGGAGGACAAAGTGAGAGGTCCAGAACGTCACTACTGGCAGGTCCAGAAAGCAAGAGACAGGAGTGGTGACGAGCAGGTGTCAGGGGGCAGCATCATTAGCTTCAGGAACCGCATGTCTGGAACAGGGTAAATAAAAAGTTATCCACACCCCAATTATCACTGAAATTGCAGGACACCAAAGATAATTCAAACATCTTTCTAACAGAGAGCAAAGCCACAAGAGTGAATCAGCTGTACTACATGCTTTTCCTATAAAAATACTAATAACATAGAAATCCTTGGGCAAGACTGACCAGTTAGAGGAATAAGAGCATCAGTAGAGACAGAAAGGTGAGCTCCCCAAGGAGCAGAGGGGAATGATGAGAGCAGTCTCTCTAACTTAACGCCCATACATTTGAAAAGGTACATGAAAGGTGATTTCCAAGAACACAGCTCTCTCCAGAAGAGACAGGAAGCGCATGTGCTGAAAACACACGGTACATGTGTATCAGGTCGAAGGAAAGGCAGACAGAACTGGAACTCGCCAGGCGGCAGAGGGCAACGCATCTCAGAATCCAGGTCCACACCGAAGAGTTTGAGACTCTTACAGCAGACATTTGTGAGCAACAGCGTTTGCTCAGCAGAAGATGAGAAACGATGTGGTGGTGCATTATTAGGACCTAGGGGCACAGCGTGTGCACTTCCCTGTGCTGTGGTGCCATCTGCATGAACAAACTACGGATCACCAGCACACCTACATACTGGGGAGACAGTGTGCAGAAACAGCCGACTAGGGCACGCGGGGACGCAGGACGCTCCGCACGGCGGGCCGCCAGCGTCTCATAGACGTGCCTGTTAGCGTGTGAACAAGGTGAGGGGAGCATGGTGACCCCTGGGGGGGCACAGAGGGGCCTCCTCTCAGGCTCCGGGTGCACCTCCCCCAGTCATCTGGTGCGGATGCCGCAGGTGACAAGTGCTGACGCACACAACTCTTTTGGGGCATTTTTACATCATTTGCATGTTTTTCTAGACTATGGAGAATACACGGATACAGCAGGACCAGCTGACTCACGCACGGCTGTTTTTCATGCCACGGGCATTTGACAGTGAGGACAGCTCGCTGCACGCTGGTCTGTTCCTTCTTTTTCCCGTCACCATTGTTTTTATGCCTGTCAATGTTGACATACATAGATTTAATTCACTCCTTTTCTTTTAGAAGATCTTTAAGAAAAAATTTAATTTAACTACATTCTACCCCCGACGCGGGGCTCAACTCACAACCCCGAGATCAGGAGTTCTGGGCCAGCCGGGCGCCCCAGTTCACTCCACTTGGACAGCCTGTTCTGGCGTTGGGCCCCAGGGACCGCCTGCCATCCCCTCTGTGAGGCAGGTCGTGTCCCGCTCTGGGCTGAGCCTTTCTGGGAGACACAGACTCGCGCTGCAACCGGCCGGGTCGCTCTGCTCACGCTGTGGAGTGTTTCCAAGCCGTGCTTCAAGGACACGGCCCAGTTCACGCCCCGCAGCAGAGTGTGAAAGGCCCTTTTTTCCGTGTCATGTGAGAAGAGGGTCCGCATGGCCCCCTGCAGGGACCAGACCTGGCACTCTGATCCCGATGCCACAAACAGCCTCCGAGAGACATGCACGCCTCACGCCTCTGATGATTCACCCGTTAGCTCCAGTCACAACCTAGAAATGGACCGCCCTCAGCAGCGGACTGCGCGGTTGTGCCCTGCAGTTCCCCATTCTGCTGATGAGGAGACGGGCCTGTGGGTGCCAGGCGGAGCCACCCCAGGCCTCCCAGCCTCCTGCCCTCACGCCCGACCCTGAGTCCGTGCTCCTGCCTCCTGGCCACCCGAGTGCTCCTAGAAGGTGCGCTCTGGGCCGCGGCAGCTGAGCGCCTGCAGCCCTGGGGCCCCTTGATGGCCAGGCTTCGGCTGGATGAGGCTAGGGGTCTGCGGACGTTGGTGGTTGAGACCCTCTGCAGCAGGGACATCCAGGGAGGTCGGGAGGAGAGGGCAGGAGCTCTGAGAGCCAGCTCCGCGAGGCCACCTCCTGGGTCGGGCCCCGCGTTCTGTCTCCGTGAGACAGACCCGGTGTGGCGGAGTCTGGACGCTCCTGTGCGCCGTGGGTGAGTGCTGCTCCCCTGAAGCGCGGGCCACAAGTGTGTGCATGTGTGTGCACTGGGTGGCAGCGTGCCACACGCTTCCTGCCGGGGCCCCCATTCAGAACCTGGCAGGAGCAGCGGTGTGCGCCTGCTGCGGCGGCCACGAGCACCGGGCTTTTGTGCAGGTCCACCCTCAGGACAGCCGGCAGGCGCGGCCACCTCCCTGGCCCTTCCCAACATCTGCCACCACTTCCTGGTGTAGACATGGGGCAGGGCTGAGCCCCTCCCACCAAGATGGGGGGGGGCAGTGGGCGGGGTCAGCAGCCCCCAGAGAAGGGCCACCCCTACCCCTACCCCTACCCCCTGGGAAGCAGACAGGTGCCTGCAGCCCCTCCTCTGGGAGACCTGGGGGCGGGGGTGCAGGACTGGGCTCCAGCAGGTCAGGCCGTGCCCCGCCCGCCCCGCCTTCAGAAGGTGGAGGCGAAGGTACCCGCCTGGGCCTGGCTGGCTTTGAGCTTTGACAGGAGCGGCCACAGGTCTCCATAAAGGACACACGGCCCCGCCCCTGCCGCGCAGCCCGGCTGGCCAATTTCTTGAGGCGGAGCTCTGGTAGACTGAGCCCGTTTCGCGGGCAGGACTGCCCTCTTGGGCTGCAGGACGAGCACACAGGGCGGCCGCTGTCATTGACTCTTTCAGGACGCGCTGCAGGAGATGTACAACCAGGAGGGCGTGTTTCCCGGAGAGCAGTTCAAACCCGCCAGGAGGCCGTGGACGCTCTTGAATTTCCTCTTCTGGGCCACGGTCCTCCTGTCTCCTCTTTTCAGCTGTGTCTTAGGCGTCTTTGCAAGCGGCTCGCCCCTCCTGATCCTGACGTTCCTGGGGCTTGTCGGGGCAGGTAACGCGTGTGGGTGCTAACTCGGCTCGGGGCGGGGGCCTTCCGTGCACCAGCCACAGGCCCGAGCCCGGAGCCGTCGAGGCCACAGCCAGGTCCAGGGCCGCCCGCTCGCGGCATCCTGTGCTGAACTGGGCTGGCGTCTGTGGGCTGCTCTGTCTGCATTGGAGTTTGGGGGCTTGGGTGGGTATGATGGCCTGGGGGTCTCCGAGGACACAGTCACGGGCACTCAGGTCTCCCCCTGGAACCTTGTCAGTCTGTCCCTGGGGGCGTCGGCCCACACCCGCCTCCTGGCCACTGGAGGAGCAGAGGCCGTCGCTCCCCACAGACAGCGCTGCAGGGGAGGGGTTCTGGGGAGGGGAGAGGGCCAGCCTGACATCCCCCGGGACCCTCCTGATAACGAGTTTTCTAATGGATGGCCAAGTGATCTAACTTTGCCCTCTTCTTATTTTAAAGCTTCCTTCGGTGTCCGCCGACTCATAGGAGTAACTGAAATAGAAAAAGGCTCTAGCTACGGAAACCAAGAATTTAAGAAAAAGGAGTAATCGCTGGCTCTGACGACTGCACAAGCTAACCTGACGGTGGTATCCAATTAACTCAATTAAAACCAGAACAACACACGCAGATCGGAAAAAAGACACTTAGAAACTATTTTTCTTATTAACTGGTGACTAATATTGACCAATAAACCTTGAGCCAAGAGAAAAGCCGTCGGAAGGCCTGCAGACGACGCCAGCCGCGCCCCTGCGCAGGGTCCCCGTGCCCTCCGGGGAGCCAGGCTCCGAGGGCGGCGTGCGTGCTCTGGGGGGGGCAGCGTGCGGGGGGAGGGGCCACTGCTGGGTGCCGGGTCCCACCGCCGCAATCTCGCGAGAATTCTGCCTGCCAGGGAGCGCCTTCGGATGCTTTCTCTTCTTAAACTTAGATCCCATTTCTGGTTTTTATCAGTGATTTTGGGAGCTCCCTCGGCCCCTTGCCCCGGCAAACCTTCCCCTGCCCTCCTGGGACGGAGGATATGTAGGCCCCAGACCCCCAAGCACCTGCCCATCCCGCCTTCACACTTCCAGCCGGGGGAGGGGGACGCACCCGGGAGTCCGGGGCGGGGGTGCGCACGCGGGTGTCCTCGAGAGCGGCCGACCGCCGGGTGGATGGGCAGCCTGCCCCCAGGCTGGCGGTGGGGACGCCCCATTCCAGCTCCCTGCCTCCTACCTGAGCCTGTGTGCAAGCACCTTCCTTCTGTTTCTAAAGTGAACGGGCCCCCGAGGTCCCCGTTCCTCTCTCCCTGCTCAGTCGTCACCCCTCTACCGGGCCGCACCCCTGCCGTCAGCTCTGGGGACGGCTGCCTGCAGCCCGCGGGCCTCGTGGATGCTTGTTGAAAACAATGTCCCCGCTAGACCTGTCTTCTGGAGGTGGTTGGGGACTGTTAGCTTGGAGCCCGTTGGTTTCTAGGGGTTTACCTTTGCAGTTGGTCTGTTGACGGCTCCCAGCGCCCTGAGAAGTAGAGGTGGTGGGGCTCCCCCGACACCCCCACCCGCTCTTCCTCGGAGCAGGCACCCAGTTCTGGGGGGGGGGGCTGCCTCTGTGCCCGGGCTTCCCCCCAGGAGCCTGGGAGCACTGCCTGCCTCCGCCCCCCCTGCCGGGGGGTGTCAGCCAGGGTCCTCACCTGGCTGCAGCCCTGGGGGTGGGGCATGGGGCACCCCAGGCTCCACTCAAGCACGCGCTGTCTGCCAGTCCGTCAGACTTCCTTCTTAAACTCCCATGTGCTGTTTTCAAGTCACACACCCCTCGCCTTTTATTTTATTTTATTTTATTTTATTTTATTTTATTTTTTAGCAAGGGAAGGAAAACTAATGGGTTAGCCCTGGTGCCCTGTAACCAGCGTGTGAGTAGCGGCAGTTGGAATTTTCTAGGGAAAAAAGCTGGAAGAAAGAGGCACGGGGAAAAACAGGAACTGAATTGGACACATGAGTCTGCATCAGCCCGAAGCATGTGCTTTGGGAGGCTCTCTCGGGACCGCACATGGTCTTCAGGACAGGGCACCGCTGGGCCCTGTGTGAGAGCACCCCCCACCCCCTGCAGGGAGTGACAGCCTTGGGTTTGAGTGCCTGCGCCGACGTGCTGCTCCCCCGGCTTCCGTGTTTGTGCCCTGCGCTAACTCAGTAACACCCCAAACATCTGGAGGACGGTTGGCGGGCACTACTGTGCCGGTGCGGTCCCTAGAAGGTTCCAATTGAGGTCTTGTACCTTTTAATTCATAGTTCTCCTTGGCCAGATATGTTCCCTCCCCTTGAAATGAATGCGAACCGGTGCGGTCCCCACGGAGCCCACGGAGCCCGAGGGAGGCGAAGGTTTCCCATCTCGGTGATTCCCTTCCGACCTAACACGGATGAGCTCCTGCACTCGATCCCAAGGCCGTGAGAGCAATAAAAACTACACCATGAATGTTTGGGGTTTTTGGGTTTTTTTGGAGGTGGGTGGGTTTTGCTTTTCATCCACTTTAGAAGGAAGGGGGGGCTCCTTTAATTATCAAATTTAATAAATGGCAGAATAGTGCTTTTCTTTTTTCTTTTCCTTCACGCCCCACAACTGAACTCCGTTAGCTGCCAGTCACGTCCGAATTGAGGCTGCGTGTTTGTTCAGGCCTGGCCGGCGGCGGCTTGGGGGTGCTCGGGGCCTGGCCTCTGGCGCCCTCCACGCTGCGCCGGGGCATGGCGAGGTCAGGAGGTGTCGGCAGACCCCCCTCGGCTGGGCCAGCTGGCGGCTCGTGTGGGCCTCCGGAGCCCACGCCCCCACCCGCTGGAGGAGCAGAGGGAGGCCCCCCGCGAGCTCCCAGCCTGGGGACTCTCAGGTGCCAGGTGCCATGTCTGGTCCTCCCCGCATGCGTGTCGGCCCTGCCCAGCACGTGGAGTTTGGTTGTGGGCCCTCCCCACGTGTCCAGCTGGGGAGAGGACCACAGACTCTTTGCCCCCCCCCCGCCGAGTTCCAGGGGCTTCTAAAGTGTCTGTGTTACTTCCCAGTGACCCTGTGGCAGCTAGCAGCACCTGGGGACCCTGTGACGGCGAAGTCAGTGACCGTCCATGCCGAGTGCAGGCGGGGAGGCCCTGGAGAGGGGCTTAGCTGGTCAGAAAGAGCATGTCCTCATTTGCAATTAATCCAAAGGCAGAAGTGGCCCCAGTCACACTGGGTCTGGTGGCAGCATACTGCTTGGGTCCCCTCCGGCCCCTGTCCTCAGGAAGCACACAGTCTAGTTGTAGAGATGAGCTCTGAATCCGCAGACGGCTGACGAGCAGCCGAAAAGGACGAGCCAGCACTGCCTTGTACCCAGTGCCACCGTGGCCACTGACGGGTTCTGAACCTCCACTTGTCTGTCCCCGTTACCCCCTCCCCGCGCGCCACGGCTCGGGAACCTTCTTCCACTCGCTCCGTTACTGAGCGTTGAAGTCGATCTGAAGAAAAAGTAGTGCGTGCAGTCATGTGCAGTTCGAGAGAGTGTCGTCTGTCCGTGCCCACATGGCTGCCGATTTGTGTCATATTTGGGCTGAAACAGTAACTCTCTGCATGTTCTTTGTCTCCACTCGAGACACTTCTAGGACAAGCCAAATAGGATCTTTTCAGCCCGCTGATTCTCAGCCGAACTGTTCCACCTTGTGCGTAAACTCCTGCTTCAGATTTCTCCCCCAAACCTGCATGCTCTCGCGGGCATGCGGCACTCGGTGTCCAACGGTGTGATGCGGCCTCTAACTCTTATGCAGTGTACCCAGGCTCAGGGTCGACGTGGAGGGCCCGGCATGCCTGCCTGCTTCCTCCGGACATGGCACGTCCTCGGCCCACATCTGCCCCTTCCTCTCATAGCTCCTGAAGAAGAGCGAGCCTCTGTGCGCGCCTGGGCCGTGGGGCCGCCGGGGTGCACGTGGATGCCACGCCCGGGCTCCAGGGTCTCCCCTCTCGGGGCCCAGACACACCACACACACACACACACACACACACACACCACACACACACACACACGGTTGGGTTTGGGGTAGAAGACATCACACTCGGTTCTGCTTGGTTGAGGGGTGGACACACGTGAACTGAGTGTCACCACAAGCATTTGCTGCTGTCCAGTTCGGTGAGCCGCTGACGGACATAAGAAGACAAAGGCGCTTTTAGGGGACCCAGGAGACGGCCAGAGAAGCTGGCACCAGTCAGCCCCGCCAGCGGCTGGCTGTGCTTTTCAAAGACAATTGCTCAGAAGGTTTAAGCCTCGTCATGACAAATTCACCTGCCGTTCTCTTTGCTCATAAACTTTTTAGTTTCTTTCTGTTGCAAAGGGGGACAGAAGTCGCACTGTGAGAGAGACCCTGACTTGCACTAAATGACTTAAACTGGTTGACTTAAGGCACTGGTTGAATCAAACCCGAGTGGCTTGATTCAACGAAGAGACGCATCTGCCTGCTTGTATTTATTGTCTCAGAGTTGTGCGCTGTGACAATCAGACATGACTTGCCTAATGCCGGGGAATCCAACTGGCTTCTTGCTCATAAGACCGTCCGTAAGCACCGTGACTGTAATGGGGCGCGCTCCCGGGAGAAACCGCGCAAAACATGGACTCGGTGCAGGCGCCGGACGCGGAGGTTCATTTTCTATCACCGATAACCTGTTGCACTGACTGTCGGCCAGTTTCAAAGGGTGATAAATTATATACAGGGTGCAAATGTACTATATGAATGTTTCCTTTTGTACACTTCATTTTTTACAAGTTTTGCTACTCACGAGCTGTATGTAGTTGAGGATAGCGGTATTTTTGGCCTCTAGGAGCCTGTGGGGGTCAGGCGGGGCTTGGGGGAGCTTCCCTAGATCTTAAAAGCATGTGTCCCAAACGGCTGGCCATGTTTGCCACACTCCGTAAAGCTCCCTCTGTACGTGGGCATGTGCGAACCTGCCTGTGCGATGGTACTTTCCAGATAAAGTGCTGCAGGCGCCATGCGTGTTTATTAAAATTGCTGCCATCACAGAGAAGGACAAAACCGCCACAGTAGAGAGGAGAGTGACCTCAGCCTCCTTCTGCGCCTGCGCTTCCAGCCTGGGGCTCCCAGGGAAGCGGGGAACCCAGCCCCCACCTGGCCTCCCCGGCCTGCCGGCGACGGGCACACACCACCCCGGGGGGGGGGCACTCTTTGAGCTGTCCTGCTGGCTGCTCTTTTCAAGCTTCTCCATTTCATAGAAGATGCTTCTAGAAGGGGAAATTGCAAAGGAGAGTGACCATCTGGCAAGGGCAAAGGAGAAACTCAGCAGGTGCATAAAGTGCTAAGTGACCCTCTGCCTCAAAATGGGTCTTAAAAGCCATCAAGAACAAAAGGTTTTCCAGTAGGCATGTATATATCAAAAATTATTTTTTTGTAAGAACAAATTCATTCTGTGGAGAAAACCAAGGAACAACTTTTCTTCTTTATAAAGAAACGGACTCTTGTTAGAACCTATCCCAGGTTCCCGTCTGTCTTGTGAAAATAAACTGAGCTGAAAGAGTCGCGGTGTCCCGTTCTCCGGATCGGCCGGGCGGGGGCGGGGCGCCTGAGGCCGGGCTCCCGTCGGGCTCTCCCGAAAGCCCCACGTCTACACTGATTTTAAAAACCTCGTCCTCAGAGCACCCTGTCCCGACACGCACACACACGCGCACACGCGCACAGGCGCGCAAGCACACGAGCGGGGCCTGGGCGGGAGGATGCTGTCCCCCGGGAGGCGGGTCCAGAGGGCCGCTCCACGAGGTCTGGGGCGGCGGGCCGACCCTCGTCACCCGCGCACGCGGTCCCGCTGTGTTCGTGTGCTCGGGTGTCCCCGGACAAGGTGGGCGGCCGGGTGAGGCACCCTCACACTGCTCACCCGGCGGGGCGCACACCGGGCGCTGGGGGGCGGGCCTGCTCCAGCCTGAGGCCCGCCTGCTCCCTGGCCCTCCTCCCAGCTCTGCCTTGGCTCCGCCCCGGAGACCCCGTAGGTGGGCATCAGCCCTGCCCCCTGATGGAATGAGACGTGTGTGAGTGTGCACGAGCACGCGCGCACACGCATGCCAACGCTCCCATGCGTGCATGACCACTCGTGCCCGCACGCACACAGCAGGCGCACAACATGCATGTATACCTTCCTCAGCTGGTGCACACGTGTGTGTACGCGTACCCTCATGCACACGCGCACGCCGCCACATGCACATGAACACACGGGTGTGCACACATATAAACACATAGGTATATACACACCCCAAACTGTAAGGGAAAAGCACGGGATGCTCAGATAAGAACACCCCCAGGGGCGCCTGGGTGGCCCAGGCAGTTCAGCGTCCGACTCCGGCTCAGGTAACGATCTCACGGTTTCTGAGTTCGAGCCTCAAGTCGGAGTCTTTGCTGACAGCTTGGGGCCTGGAGCTGCTTCGGGTTCTGTGTCTCCCTCTCTCTGCCTCTCTCTTGCTCATGCTCTGTCTCTCTGTCTCTCTGTCTCTCTCTCTCTTAAAAATAAATAAATATTTAAAAAAAATTTTTTAAAGAAGGAAAGAAAAGTCGTTCTGAGGAAAGTGCTCCCCACGGCTCTCAGTGAAGACGTGGAGCCGCCCGGGGACATGTCAGAGGCCCTGGGCGAGGACGCAGGCTCCTGCTAGCAGGCAGGGCGTCACCCCCCCGGGAACACCACCCCGAGGAGCACGTCTTGTGACAAGTGGGCAGAATAAATGCATGGAATGTGTGCCTTGGGGGGTGAGGAGCATGGTGCGTCCAGCTCTCCCCCAAGGGGGTCATGCAGGTGGTTGAAGGGGTCCCCCGAGTGGAGGGATCAACCACCCTGGGGAGCCCGCTGAGGCCCTCGCGCCGTCTTCCAGAGGAACGTGTCCTGTAGAGCAGGGCGTGCATGAGTCTGTGCCCAGAGGTGACTGCTCCATCCAGCAGAAGCAAGACCCGGTGCTGTGTGTCCCTGACCCCCTTCCCCACATGCTGCGTCCAGGAGGGGAGACTCTGGGAGGGCACAGGGGGCTGCCCGAGGTCGCAGAGCTCCCCGAGGGGTCCTTGGAGACAAACAGATGCTAAGTGATCTTAAGCCGACTGGGGGGGGGGGGCGGCGACTCCGGCCTGTCTGCAAAGCCACTGCAGGACCGAGGGCCCCTCAGGGAAGCATCTCAAGGGTGGGATTCTCCTTCCTGCTACCTGTCCCGCCAGGGCCCGGAGACTCGGAACGCCCAGGGGCCGTGGAGTGCACTCCGCCCAGGCTGTCACGAAGGCGCAGGACCAGAGAGCCTCCTGGAACATAGTTTCCCTGCACACTTTTGCAGACGCATGATGTCCCGGTAAAGGACTCCCCGTGTCTCTAAACGGTGGGCCCCACGTGCGCGGGACATGGTGGAGATCTGACCCGTCAGGTACACCTAGCCACCTCCAGTGACTGTGCCATCTGGACACAAGGTGGCTGTGACCTTCAACGCTCGACGAGAGCAGAGCACGAATGACCCTCTGCCCGCACAAGGTGTGGTGGGGAGGAGCGCCACGCCGAGGCCACGGTGAGGCCGGGGTTAGTGGGGAGGTAAGGACGCCTTGCCCGCAGTGAGGCCCAGGTCACTGGGGGGAGAGGACGCTGTGGCAGTGTGAGGCCCGGGTTACCGGGAGCAGCCCTGCCTTCAGAGCTTGTGTGGCTCTGTCGTCCAGAACACATCTCCTTGGTCAGAGCCCACCTGTCGCTCCAGGACGGCCCCGTGTGTCTCCGGCATCCTCCGTGCCTGGGAGAGATGCCCCCCGGTGCAAACGAGGACACAACGCCCCTGCGTCAGTGAAAACCACGGGGGAGCACGGAGCAGACGCGTCCCTTCCTGGGGCGCGCAGTCCAGAGTTCTGGAGCCTCTGGATCTCAGCGGCTGCGGAGCGGGCCGGCGTGTGACCGGGAGCCGAACCCCCTGGGCCTCTGTCCACCAGCCTGCACTGGACGGCCCCTTCTGCATGTCCCCACTCTCTGCCCCAGTGACGGAAACTGGTCTCTACTGTCCTGAATGCTGTTCCTGTTTAGGCCTTTTGGGAGGGTCCTTCCACTGTCACAGCCTCGTGTAAGTAGATGGTCACCTGATCTCCTGGAAGAATTCCAAGGGCTCCTCCCGCCTCCTGAGCACAGGTGAGCCATGCGGGCCTTCTTCCTGCACAGAGACGGCCCCCCCCCCGGCCACCCCTGCCTGCAGACGGGCCCCCTGCTTCAGCGGACAGCAGAGAGGGCAGCCTGGACATCCCGGGGCTCAGGCCATGGGAAGCGAAGGGCGGGGTGTGGGCCCCGGGTCTAGAGCATCAGTGGGTCCTGGGTCCAAGGCCACGGCCCCCAGCACGCAGAGGAGCAGGGGGAGCTGGCCGGTGACAAGCACCCCAGCCAGGCCTGGCTCACCTGCGCCCTCTCGGCAGCACCTGCCCTTGGAACAGGGGCGGATGGAGGTGGCAGGGAGCGGCCAGCCCCGTCACCGTCAGAGAAGCAGAGCTGGACCCCAGGTGGGCTGCAGACCTGGCTTACTCTGGGCGGCAGCTGCAGGGGCTGTGACCCTGGGGTGACCTGAGCCCCTGGGAACAGAGGCAGAGACCCCCTGAGGCTGGGCGTGTAGGGGGACGGGCACCCAGACAGTGTGTGTGCCAGGGGGGTGGGGTCCACGGGACTGGGCCGCCTGTTTGCTGCCTGACACCTACCAGAGGACACAGAAACTCCTGGAACATCAGGCCAGGAGGCGGTGGGGCACCTGGAGCAGGGCACCCACAAGGTTAGGCCCTGGCTTCCCGCGGGAACCGGGAGGCAGAGCGGGAGCCCCAAGTGTCCCAAGCGTCTGTGTCCGAGCTGCCCCTGGGTCTGTGAGGGGGCAGTCCTGAGCCATGGGCGATGGGCACCTTAGTGCGCAGAGGAGGATTTACAGTCGCCAGGCGTGTTATGAAGCCGGAGCTGGGAACTGACTGAAGGGCACCAGCCCTGGCCTGGGCTGGGATGTGACCCCCACGGGCCATTTTGACCCGCAGTTCAGTACAGCCCACAAAGGGAGTAGAGTCACAGGTTTATTACCTCCGAGTCCCAGTGGGAGGTGCTCCAAGAGCCAGGGAAGCGCCGTCCCCAGTACCAAGTCACAAGCGGGCAGGAGACAGACAGCAGGGTATAGGGGCTGGAGATGGCTCACTTTTCACGGGCTCAACTCCAAGTGGCCATTTTATTATTTTTTTAATTTTTATGTCTTTTTTATTTATTTTTGAGAGACAGAGAAAGACAGTGCACGCAGGGGAGGGGCAGAGAGAGAGAGGGAGATACAGAATCCAAAGCAGGCTCCAGGCTCTGAGCTAGCTGTCAGCACAGAGCCTGACACGGGGCTCGAACCCATGAACGGTGAGATCATGACCTGAGCCGAAGCTGAACGCTTAACCGACTGAGGCACCCAGGAGCCCCATCAAGTGGTCATTTTAAAACGTGCCCGGGAAAAGCAAAGCAGGATCTTAGGCTGGGCATCCGAAACTCCAGTCCTCTGAGTGCCCGCATGCCGGGTGTGCGCAGGCTGTTGCCTGTGAAATGCCCGGGCAGCAGTTCGGAAGGACAAAGTTGTTCTCCTCATCCCACAGCTTTCTTTAGGGACTGTCCCCAAAGGGCCCCAGGGGCGCCCTCGCTGTCACCAGGCTGTGGCTGTCACAAACGCTGACCGGTCTGCGCAGCACCGAGCTGTCGCGAGAGGGACGGCCTCCCAGGCACGCAGCCTTGCACCCCTGTCCGGTCCCGGCTTGGCGCGGGGTTTGGACGGGGCCACGGCGCCCGGGGGCTCTAGCGAGTCCTCACGGTCCTGAGCGAGGAGCTGGGGGGCCGAGGTGCGGGCTCTCCGCCTCCAGGGTCCTGCCAAGTGCCCGCCGCGTGGTCCACACAGGCCACAGAGCTGGCGACGAGGCTGAGGGCCCTGGGAAGGCCAAGGCAAGGTGTCCTGCATGGACGCTGCTGGAGGAGACGTGGGAGGGTCCCGGCAGAGTACGGGGTGGGGAATGTGGCAGTGACGCTGCGATCCCCAGAGAGCACACCTGAGCTGGGCCGTCACTCTCCCGGGGGATGTTTGGGGTTGGGCCTGGGAGGGGGCTGCTGGCGTGGTTTGGAGAAGAAGCCCCAACAGGAACTTTGAGAAGAAAAAAACAGCTCACAGGGAGACAAGGCGCCTGACCAAACCACTGCCTGACCCGGGGTTGGAAACATGCACCGAGAAGTGGCTGTCCCCACAGCCCCGCGGCCCCACGTGTCCTGCCCGGTGGGGCCACGTCTCTGCATCTGTGCTCTGCATGCGCGAGCAGCATGTCCCTGAGCCGCAGTGGCCGATTGCAGCGGTGACGCTGCCGGGCCAGGCGCTGTCCCCGCACCTTCGTGCATTTGCTCATGGACCGTCAACAGGGCGCGGAGGAAGTCCAGTCACCCAGCTGCAGGGCCGCCCGGTCCTCCTCCCACTGAAGTCTCGCACAGAGACATCCTGGACTCGCCCGTCTCTCCAAGTGCCATCTGCTTCTGCCTCACAGCGGCAGGTGCATGTGACTTGACAGCTGTCCTGTCTTCCTGGTCATTGAACTTTTCCATTTCTAATAACGCTTTCTGCTTTACACCTAATCGAATGTTAACATAGCCACACATTCCCCTCCCCCCCCTTTTTTTTTTGCCTCGTATACAAGTCGTCCTTCCTTCTAGCCCATGGATAGCCCAAAGGGGTTTGTCCTTTGGGTCCCTTGTAAGCAATGTATCCTGGCCAATTTGGGGTTTAATCCAGTAAGAAAGTAAATATCCTTTGGGCGCCTGGGTGCTTCAGTCAGTTAGGCATCTGACTCTTGGTTTCGGCTCAGGTCATGACCTCACGGTTCATGAGTTTGAGCCCCGAATCTGGCTCTGCACTGACGGTGTGGGGTCTCCTTGGGATTCTCTCCCTCCCTCTCTCTCTGCCCCTCCCCTACTCTCTCTCCCAAAAAATAAACTAATAAAAAAAAACATTTAGATGCTTTTAATCAGTGAGTTTAGATCATTTACATTTAGTTTTATTTGCTGGATTTATTTTTAGCCCCTTATTCAGCATGTTCTGTTTGTCTGTTTTCTGCCCTCTTGTTCAAATCTTCTTCCCCACTCTTCCTCTTCTCTTGGTTATTTGATTCTTTTAGTGGCTTCCCTTAATGTGCTCTTTGTTTTTTTGTTTTGTTTTGTTTTGTGTTTTTAGTGTTTATTTTTGACAGAGACAGAGACAGAGTGTGAGCAGGGGAGGGGCAGAGAGAGAGGGAAACACAGACTCTGAAGCAGCTCCAGGCTCTGAGCTGTCAGCACAGAGCCTGATGTGAGGCTTGAACTCACGAACTATGAGATCATGACCTGAGCTGAAGACAGACACTTAACCAACTGAGCCCCCCAGACGCCCCACTAAGGTGCCTTCCTAGTGTGACAAGTCCTGAGGTTACCCACGACTCAGCCTCCTTCTGACCACGGCCAGTGCAGAGCAGGCCGGACCCTCCCCTGCCACCCACTGTGCGACCTGCCACCCCTCCCGGGCGTCTGTGGCTCCTTCGGAGTTTTACACCTGAAGTTACTGTTATTACTGTTACTGTTCACGTGCAATTTGCTTAGATTTACCCACGTCTGCAGTTTCTGTGCTCAGCAGTTTTCTCGTGTCTCAGATCCTTCCCCGCGATGGTTCTTTCTGGAAACAAGCCTTCTTGGAATTCCTTTGGTCGGATCCCTTGGGGGTAGACTCTCTCACTTTTAGTTTTCCTGAAAATTCTGTCTCTTACCCTGGTTTTGAAATGGGAGTTTGGCTGTGGGAATAATTAATTACAGGCTGCCATTCCATTCTGTCCATACTTTTGACACTTTCCAGGCTTTTTGCCGGGAAGTCTGAGGACAGTCCCATCCCGCAGGTGCTGATCTGTTCTTTCTCTCTGTTTTGAAAGTCACCCTTTGGCGGTCTGCCCCAAACACCGTGTCTAAACATGCATTCCTCTTCATCTGGCTTGAAGTTTGATTTGCCTCTTGAATCTTAGAACGGACTTTCTTCAATTCTAGAAATTCTCCAGCCATCATCTCTTCTCACATGCCTCTGCCCCTGCCCTCTGACTTTTCTCCTCCTCTTCTTCCCCTGGGCTCCGCCCTCCTTCCTGGGTCCCAGCTCAGTGTCTCTCTGCACTGCATTCTGGCTGATTCTGTGCACCTTCCTGTCTGTCTTCTAGCTGACCAATTCTCCTGGTGGTTGCATCTAACCTTGACTTTAAGCAGACCACTAAGTCTTAATCTTAATTTTTACGTCTTTATCACTAGGATTTTAAAAAAACATGCTGATTCTGTTCTCTATAGTATCACGTCCTTGTTTCTGCCTTTGGTCCTTTCTTTTAATATTTGAAACATTTTAAGCATCTTGTTGCCACTGAACGTCTAAGCAAGCAATGCCCCAGATAATCCCCCAAATTCTAAAAATACTCCTGAGTTCTAAAAATACTCCTCTCTGGCCCGGTGTACCCACACAAGCGGGACAGTGGCCCTCTCTGGTCAGGTGATTCTGTTCCTTTGATTTCCAGGCTATTGGCACAAGAGCTCACCGTGGCCACGAGTAACCCTTGATTTATTTCAGGGTAACGTAGGGCACCCCCCAACCCCTCCCAAACCAGCACCTCCAATCCAACAGAACGTAAGGTTGCAGGGACGGGATGAAGTCCTTGGCCAGAGTTTCTGGGAGGGGAGCCAGTCAGGGGCCTGCTGGGTTCCCAGGATGTGTGTTCTGATGACCAGGGACGTGGCCGGGCACACAGCTATTGGCTCAATGTCCTCGGACTTAACTCCCCAAGCCCACCGCATTGGTGCCCTTGCAGGGCCTGGACCGGGCCCGGTGATTCAAGAGGCGGACCGCTCTGGGCAATGTGACAGGACAGACCAGTGATTTCTGTGGTCACAACTCTTGCTCTAAAACGAGTCCCTTGCACGGAGGCTGTGGTTGGCGGGTCCCGTGTCAATGAACGCGGCCCGAGCAAAGGCCTTGAATAGCGATGCAGGCGCAGGGGCGGGGGGCGGGGGAGACAAGCCTGTGGCCAGAAGTGCCATCGTCTCCAGTGTGGACCGGCCTCCTGTCGCCAGTCAGACCCCAAGTGGCTGGTTGAACTCCTGGAGGAGAAGGCCCGCCCAAGGCTCAGCATCACTGCCTCTGGCTGGCAGGGGGCCACTCAGCCACCTCACCTTTTGAGAGAGGGCGCTCATGCTGCTGGCCCACACTCGGCCTCCCGCACCCCTGTACCACCCACCCGCGGACTCCTGCACCCTTCCATCATGCCCCCGGGCCACACGCGGCCTCCCGCACCCCGGCATCAGTCCCTGAACTCCCTGGGCCAGCGCTGGCCCGGGAGTGAAGAAGGCTGGCACCTGCCAGAAGAGCCGTTTGTCACCCAGTTTTCTGCGCGCCCCTCCCTGGCGCGTGCCCCTCCCTGCTGCTCACTGACAGGGTATCAGACCCACAGACTCTGCTCCAGCCCTTAGACCAGTTCGCTTTCCCAACGGCCTCCTGCCGACACCTTCCCCCAAACCTTCTTGACTCTGCTCTTCCTATTTTGCTGCTTCCAGACACCAAGCCAAACCACCAACTCCCCTCCCCCCCACAGTGAGTGACACGGTGTCTCCAGCCCATCGCACCAGAGGGTCCCTCTCACCATGGGCCCCTGGGGACACACCTGGGTTCCGGGGCACAGGGGGGTCCCGTGTGGCCTGCACCATGTACCAAGTGGAGCCTCTTGTGAACCAGGCCTGTGATGCTCCGTTAGCAGTGGTGGGGACCCACAGGTGTGAGAGTGCCAGGTGTGGGCTGGGGGCCGGGTGTCAGGGCAGCCCAGGTCCCGGAGGGCCCGGACATGTGCCGGGCGCCTCTGTCCGGCTCGGGCTTGATCCCACATGTCCCGCCGCCCTCACGTGGCAGACTGCTGTGGGGCCTGCCCGGCCTGTGACCAGCGGATTTGACAGCACCTGGCTCGGGAGGACGGTGCCGATCTCACACGCCGTCCCGCGGTGCGGCCCTCGGTAGCTGTGAGGAGCCTGGAGCGTGCCAGGACCTGCTCTCAGTGGCTGGCCGCCTGATGTGGAAGGCGCGGCATTACTCCAAAATTCAGGGCCTGTGCCTGACTCCCCCCGACCTAGGCAGAGGCCTGGCCTTAGCTACTGTCCGAGAAGTCAGAGGAGGGGTTGGCGGTGGGTGGGTGGGGGTGGGGGGATCTTGTGAGACATCCGACCAGGTGGGGTCTCTGTGGCTCTCCGGGTAACGGGGGGATGCCTTCCTGTTTGGGGGAGAGGGAGACTGCTCCTGCTCGCCCACATTTGGGGTTCGAGATTCCCAGGCTTGTCTAGTAAAATTCACCCACCCTGAGTCTCAGGGCCCCATCTTGTCCCTCTTATGGCCTCGTCCTTAGCACAAGAGGCCTGTCCATGGCAATTCTGCTTCCCTTTTGATTAAGGTGAGCCACCATCCCAGTTTCCCGATGCGGCCTTCCTTCCAGCCCTGAGGGGCCAGGATAGCCTGAGACCCCTGAGATGCGGGGCAACGAGAGCCTCGGACACGCAGTCAGACCCTCGGCCTGGTTTTGAGCACAGCCTGACGTAAGGTGACTGAGCCCCAGGGACACATTCAGAGAAGCTGCTGAGGACACGCCTGTCAGTGTCCTGCCTGAAACCGTTAACTGGCTGAAACCACTTGTATTTGAATCTTGTGATTAAAATTCTGTCCAAGTAAAGGGAACTTGAGGCCCCCATGAGTAAGCACTAGGGAGTGTCATTTACTCGAAAAATGCAGAAATAAGGTTCCCAAGCCTTATTTAGAGATCGGTTAATTCAGGGGCTGAGATCAAGTTCCGCTTAAGGGCCTGACCGTGCGCCTGGCCCAGAGCGCCGCTCATGGAGCCTCAGATGCTAGCTTTCCCAGTCTGGCCGGAGCGGTCATCTGGGGACACGATGTGTCTGAGTGAGGACAAGCAGAGTGGCCTGTTCTTGGCAGGCACATGGGGCTCGTGCCCAGAGGCTGTCCCGGGTGGGGGTGTGACCACTTCCGGGAGCCACCCCAGGGCCCTCCTGCCACCAGCCACAGCCTCCAAGGCTACACAGCCCATTTAGAGGGTGGCCCCGACTAATGGCCACTTAAAAATGCATGACCACGGCTCCTGCCAGTGGCTGGGTGGTATTGGGAGGATCGATCCCCAAGGTTCCTCTGGAAGGGCCGAAGGAGCTCTGGATTCAGCATCCCCCTCAGCCTCCCCCAACCCCCTCCCCGGGGGGCAGATGCCACCCCCTGAGCTCTGTCACGGGTTCTAACTGTCGTGGCCCTTCTGCCTGGCGTGGTCCTGCTCTGCGCCCCTGCATGAGGGCATGAGGACTCACCCCGCGGCCGTGAAAGCCAAGGTTGCTGTTTGGCCTATTTTCTGCTCAAATGCACCAAAGAGCGTCAGTAACCAGCACAGATGTGTCCCGTCTCCTGCCCTCCAGCTGGCTCCCAGCAGCAGCCTCCGCTCAGACAGCGGGATCTGGCGCCTGCAACCCTGAGAGACACCAGATTATGGGATGCCGAGTGGATTTTGCAAGCAGCCCCCCACCCCCGTCCCCCCGGGCTAGGCTCAGGCGGGAGGAGCTGTCTCTTTGCTCCGAGACCCCGCAGTGGCCCCTGTGCTCCGAGCCCAGCCTTCTCTTGCAGGTCTTTGCTGTGACAGTGCAGTGAAGAGGTCCCCGCCCTCCCAAGCCCTGTGGGTGGCACTTAGTCCTCACACCGCCTGGGCAGGAGGGCCCCTCTCCCCCCTCAGCCACCCACCCACAGGGGCCTGCCACTGATGGCGTTCAGTGGCCTTGGATGCCAGCAGCAGGAGACCCTGCTACCAGTGGGCTGAACAAGAAGGCAGCAGTGTTCTCCCGTGACAGGATCTATAGTGACCCGGCTCCGGCAGCTCGACAAGGTCATGGCCACTGTCCAGCCCAGGAGACGGCCATCTGCATCGCACCGGACAGCACGTTGTCCTGCAAAGAGCCCAGGCTGAAGGGGGGCTGGGAATGTGTGCACGTGGCCCTCCTGTGCCACATGGAGGCCCTGGGCAGGGTGGCGTGGGCTGTCTGTGGGGACATGCTACATCCCAGCGCCTGTGTTCCCACAAACGTTCCCCAACCCTCCAGACCGCACCTCGAGTCTGGGGAGCTGTAGGTGCCTAGGGCTCGCTTCAGAAGCACGCATGCTGGAAGCAGAACTGCGCACCAGGCGCCCAAGGCTGCGGGGCTGAGCCCCCCGAGGTAGAACTAGGACCTGAGCCTGCGGGACAGACAATCCTGAGCTCAGAACCCTCCCAGACCTGCCCTATCCACCCCTCCTTCGGCTGCTGATCTGCACCCTTTGTCACCTCCTTTACCATATAATGACCCGGTAATGTGTTTCTGGAAACTGTGAGCTGCTTTAGCAAGCAGATAGAAGACGGAGGGGACGGAGGGGACGTGGGAGCCCTGGTTTGTAGCCCGTGGTCAGAGTCGTGGGTCCGCTGGGCCCTGCTGACTGTGATGGGCACCTGGAGTCGGGTGGGGGCTCACATCTTTACCTATTTTTATCCGCTTATATATTTTTTTCTTCTTGACTTTCAGGAGCTCTTTATATATTGTCTATTAGCAAGATCAATCCTTTGTGATATATATTACCTTTCTTTTCAGGTTGTTTAGCTTTTGGCTTTGTTTATGTTTTTTCCCAAGCATGTTTTTATGTTTACGATCACATTTATAAGCTTCGTAGTCTTTGGTTTCTGGATTTTGACACATTATTAGAACGGTCTTCTCTACTCCAGGGCTAAAGGGGTCCACCGTGTTTTCTTCTACGATTTCATGTTTTCACTTTGTATACACAGAGGTTTGACTCCCCGAC
The DNA here is from genome assembly GCF_006229205.1 of Suricata suricatta. NCBI lineage: Eukaryota > Metazoa > Chordata > Mammalia > Carnivora > Herpestidae > Suricata > Suricata suricatta. The sequence continues at coordinate 2,582,374 of NC_043704.1, forward strand.
TGTACCCTGGGGTGGGGGGGGCATGGCTTTAATGTGTCTCTTCCGGTTGGGCCCTTAGCTGTCCCAATGTAATTCATTAAGTGCCTGTCTTTGTGATGACTCTTTTCCCAAATATCTGAGCAGTCTCCCCAAAGCCCTATAAGATTAGTATTGATTCTGTTTGATAAATAGACCCACAACGATAACATGGGGATAAGATCTATCTTCCCGGGGGCTGGGATTCAGTGAGATAAGCGATGCAAACCCCCAAGCGCACAGTAAGCACGGTTCAATAGCTTTTTACATCACTGAGCTAAGCCAGGATTATTCTGCCGCACAGAATCTCAGAATCGGCCTGGGCCCGCGGTCGAGGTAAATGGGCAGAAAAGTCCCGTCCTGTTGCATTCATTCAGCCCTACTCCTGAAAATAGTTCTGAAAGGAAAGAAATAAACAGAAATACAATTTATACTTCTTTATTCAATGCCTCTCAGTCTTGGGCTCCCCTAACACTTCGAAAAAATTTTCACTTAAGTCCGTGTCTACATTTGATTTGAAATTCCAGCTCTATCTCATACTGAATGTATTTGTGTCTATTTCTTTTTTTATATATTTTATTTAATTTATTTATTTTGAGAGAGAGAGAAAGTGTGAGTGGGGAAGGGCAGAGAGAGAGGGAGAGAGAAAGAATTCCGAGCGGGCTCTGCACTGACGGGCTTGGTTCCATGAATCAGATGTGCCCTGAGCCGAAACCAAGAGCCGAATGCTTGACCCACTGAGCCCCCTGGGCCTTCGCGTTTGGGGCTGTTTCTGACTGTCTGAGGCGCTGCTGGTTGGCGCACAGGACCCTGTCCAGACCTCTCCGTTTGCGTTGTGAAGCCTTGTACTTCCCCACCTCGTGGAGTGGGCTCATTACTCTTCTTCACAGAGTTTTCCTGGTTGCTTTCTTGTTTATTTTTAATATTGTATTTGAAATTAGCCTTTCTTGTTGCAGGAAAAATAGGCCTGTTGATATTTATTATTGCACGGAGTGCATTAAATGTAGAAATCGGCTTAGGAAGAGTCGCCCGTCCACAGCGTGAAGTCCTCCTGACCCAGAGCAGGCTTTGTGTTTTCGTCCGGGCAAGCCAGGTTTGGGGGTCTTTGAAGGTTCTCCCCGTCTGTGTTTCACACATGTCACGTGTGTGCCTCGATACCTCGTCTTTCTGCTAGTGCTGTTGTGGGTCCTCTCCCTCATATCTTGTACGTGGTTTCGTGAATACATACACACACACACACACACACACACACGCACAGGCATCACCTAGCCGTCATTGTAGCCATATGCCAGGGCACTAATTAATTAATGCAGGTTAATTTCAATATTATAAGTAACCCACTAAACTCTCTTATTACTTGTGCTTGTTTAAAATGTGTGCTTGGGGTACCTGGGCGACTCAATCAGTTAAGCGTCTGACTTGGGCTCAGGTCATGATCTCACGCTTTGTGGGTTCGAGTCCCATGTCGGGCTCTGTGCTGACAGCTCAGAGCCTGAAATCTGCTTCAGATTCTGTGTCTCCCTCTCTCTCTGCCCTTCTCCTGCTTGTGCTCTCTCTCTCTCTCTGCCCCTCCCCCTCTTGTGCTCTCTCTCCCTCTCTCAAAAAATAAACATTAAAAAAATAATAAAATAAAATGGTGCTTTATCAGTCATCTAATTGCCAAAATAGTAATCATTTTTATGTCTCTAATTTCTTTCTCGTCTAATTGCACTCTCTGCCAGTGTCTCGTGCAATGTTAAGGAGCGGCAGGGGCTTGGGGAGCCCTGTCTTGTCTCTGACTCCAAGTGAATCACTCCAGAGCTTCCTCAGAAACACAGAGCCGCCCGCTGGGCTGGTGTTTACAGGACCGCGGTGCTATCTGCGTTGCTGTGCTAAGGAAGAGTCCATCACGCTTATTTCGTTGAGCTTATTTCGTTGGTAACTGCCTTTCCTGAATTAATAGAGATAATCATGGGGTTTTCTCCTAAGATCTACCCGTATGATGCTCTATATGAGCAGATTTCCTAATACTTTCACCTTTTTACTTCTGCAACAGACGGCCTTTGTAATTGATTATTCTTCAGCATGTTAATGGATTCTACCTGCTAATGTTTTATTAAGACCTCTGCACTGATATTTGTAAGTTACACTTGTTTCTAGATTTCTTTTTTGGGTGCAGTCTTTATCAGATTTTGGCATTAATATTACATTTCTTTCATGTAAAAGAGATGCGTGCGTTCCCTCGTTTTCTACGCTCTGCAATAGTCCAGAGATGATGGACCTGCCTGGGCGCCCTCCGAGTGGGTGACATTTTTTGAGGAGGAGGGAGGGAGGCTTTAACAACTTTCTCCATTTTTTATTTGGAAATTATCGGCTTAGTCTTTCTATATTTTCCAGAGTCCACTTTTTTCCGTAGAAAATTCAATCTCATCCCAGTTTAAGATTTATTATAAACAAATGCAGTCGTTCCGATGTTAAATCAGTGCCGCTGAGAGCCATTTCCCCTCCTCTCTGTGGCCCCGTGCCCGGCACCTGTCCTCACCCGCTCGCTGCCCGTCCCCCAGCGCCAGGCGGGTCCTTCCACGGCGCCTGCTCTCTCCCCTGCTCCTGCCCGCATCTTTACCACCCTCCTTCCGCTTTGCTGCCACGCAGATGTCAGTTTTGTTTTCTGGCCTGTAAGTCGGGGCCAAACTCATTTACTATCGTTCTTCCTTTTTCAGATATTGACGGTGTGGCCCTGAGGTCGTGTGCGTCCAGGCAGCGAGGCTCGAGGGTCCCGAAGCGCAGCCCCTCCTTAACCTCGTTCTCAGGAGCGGAGCCGCCCGGCTGACCTCTGTCCTTTGGCCCGGGAGCCACTGAGGAGCAGATCTCCAGATTCCCAAGCAGATGCTTTTGGTGTCCTCATCTTGTTATCCGGGTCTGGTGTTGTCGCGTTCGATCGGGAGGCGTGGCTGCGGGCTCCCTGCAGCATGGCAGGTGGTGGAGGGTCTCTCTGCGGCTTTGTGCACCAGTCAATGCAGGTTCCTGTCCCCGGGCCAGAGCAGGTGCTGGCCAGCGGTATCTCCCCGACTTGTACCTTCCGGCTCATTGCCGGGCCTGAATGCGGCTCCTCTGGGTCCTGGTTCCGCCTCGGAAAAGGAGTAGAACCCAGTTTCGTGCCACTGGTGGGTCAGCCTCTGTCTTTGCGTCCCTTGCTGGGAATCTACCTGAAGTAAAGACACACTCATTCCTCCAGGAAGCCGGAAGGGTGTGAGCGCTCTGGCTGGAAGGCCCAGAGGACGTCTGGCCTCCTCCCCCTCGCCCTCCCGCCACTGTGCGCCAGTCCGTGCAAGTCTCTGCAAAGGAAGGACCTGGAGGGTGCGGGGAGGGCCCGGGGCCAGTGGGGACTGCTGGGTCTGGGGGAAGGGACCCTGGGGGCCCGAGGGCAAGAGGCAGGAGAGCCAGAGCCCAGGAGGTGCTGCTGTGCTGGCCACAGCCCGGGCAGGACGCAGGGTGGCAAGCCACCCCCGGGCACCCACACCATGCCAGCCTTCGATCTGGAGCTCTGGACCCAGTCTGCTGGTGGCAGCTGGCTGACCCCATGGAGGGAGGCCTTTGGTGCCCACCAGATCTGGGCTGGGGTGTGCGGCAGCCTGGCCGGGTACTCACTGGCCCTTCTGGGCTGTGGCCTTCCATTTTCATTTAAAGTTTCAGAAAGGGGCATGGCGCCTGGGTGGCTCAGGTCATGATCTTGCGGTTCTTGAGTTCAAGCCCCACGCAGGGCTCCGCATGGACAGCTCAGAGCCTGGAGTGTGCTTCGGATTCTGTGTCTCCCTTTCTCTTTCCCTCCCCCACTTGTGCTCTGTCTCTCTCTTTCTCAAAAAAAAATTAAATTAAAAAATTTCAGAAGGCACAGGGAGAAGCTGGGTTTTCTGTAACAATTAAGTGCTCAGTGTTCAAAATGAAGGGTTTATTAGGTGTGGTTCTCTGAGCCAGGCAAGTTCCCGGGCAGAGCATCAAACAGGAAACGAATCCTTGATTTTCAGAAACCGGTCCGTGGATGCACGTGTTTTAGACCCTTGGGCAGCCCCGGGTGCCCCCCACGCAGGGGGGTGGCGGGGCAGCACGCGTGCGCAGCGGACTGGCTGCACGTTGGGGGGCCGTGAGCTAGCACTCAGGTGCAGGTGGTTAATGTGGTGGCCCCAGGGAGGAGGAAGAGAGTGGGGGCCGTGAGGAAGGGCAGGGCGATGAGGGTGGCTGCCCCAGTGGGTGGTCATCTGTTTGGGCTCCACCCTGCGGGGCGACCTCGGAGCTGCGCACAGTGCATCCTTAGAGAGGGGGGTGTGTGCACATTTGTTCCCCCCACTCAGGGGAGGGCCTGCTGGGTTAGCTTCCTGGAGAAGGACCTGGCCCGGGGCAGGAAAGTGGAGGCCCAGCCAGTCCAGGCCCCTGGCCATCCAGCCACCGCTGATCAGAGTGAAGTGTGAAGGTGGCCTGGGGCCCCCAAGGTGTGGACCACAATCGGGGCGCACCGCTCAGGGGCCTGTGGCTGGACAGTTGTACACTGCGTTGATCCGGTGGGAAGAGACACACATAGAAATCTGGGTTCGCTGACACCACCCTTGCACCTATCCCAGTGAGTTCTGTGCCTCGGGAGGTGGCCGTCCTGGGCAGTCCAGGAGGTGGCCGTCCTGGGCAGTCCGGCCCTCAGCCGGCCCTTGCCTCCCGCCACCCCCCTCTGCCCCTGGAGCCTGACATGACATGTGCCAGGGGCTGGCCCGGGAGGTGTGGGCACAGGACAGCTCCCTGGGTGTGAGAACAGCCAGGGAGAGGTGGATGGGGGTCAGTGAGGGTCTCCGGCAAGGTGGTCGCTCCCGCCCCCGCCTCTGCCTCCACTGAGCAGGCCACAGGTAAGCTCAAGACTCCGGGGGGGGGGGGGGCGGGGAGAAGCCCAGCTTGAAAGGATAAGCGAGAATCCAGGCCTCCAGGCCGTCCGAAAGCCAGAAACAAGACAGCTGAGCGAAACACAGGAGCACAGAGCAAAATGTCCGGAAATCTCATTCTGGGCGCCAGGTCTGACGTCCTGATCCCTGGTCATTCGAGTCACATTATGCAGAGTAAACCCTGGGAAGAGGCTTCTGTCTGCACAAGCAAACGGGAGAGTGGGGTCTTTCTGGTTTTTTTGGGGGGGGGGTTCTTTCTGAAAACAAGGCAAAATACAACCGCGGTTTCCAGGAGGGGTGAGGGCTTGGGCGGCGCCCCAGCTCTCTCTCGACCCAGCCTTGCGCCCCTCCTCCGCGCCCCTCCTCCGCGCCCC
>NC_043704.1:2587763-2594268 GCF_006229205.1 Suricata suricatta
GGTTTCCAGGAGGGGTGAGGGCTTGGGCGGCGCCCCAGCTCTCTCTCGACCCAGCCTTGCGTCCCTCCTCCGCGCCCCTCCTCCGCGCCCCTCCTCCGGGCCCCTCCTCCGCGCCCCTCCTCCCCGCCCCACCTCCGCGCCCCTTCGGTGTTAGGGGATGGGAACAGCAGGATCGCTCCCACTTCGGGGTGATGCTGTAAAGAATGCGGCAGCAGGTGCGCTTCTAGCCACGCAGGTCCGGGACACAGACACCGTTTCCTTAAAGACAGGCAGCCGCGCCACTGCCGGGTCACAGGACACAACGTAATCCCTGCTTTTCAAAAAGGTGGCTTAGGGAAGCCCCCGATGCCCCGCCAGCCCAGTGGAGCAATGCAATGGGCTACCCTCCCCTTCCTCGGCTCTCCCCACCCCCCGCCAAGTTTTTGTTAGTTTAGTAGGAAAAAAAAGTTTGTACGGCATTTCCTTGGTTACTCATGATGAAGATTATTTCTCCATAAAATTGTTCCTCCTTCTACTTTTCTTTTGTGGGCCGTTTGCCCACCCAAGGATACAATTTATAGACGGCCTGGTTGCACTTAGGCATTAAAACGCATGTCGGGAAACGTCTGACCTGCAGGGATCAGGCCGCCTTGCCCAGCGCAGCGCGGCGGAGACGCTTCCCAGCGCGTGGGGAGCGCGAGGCAGGATCACAACCTGCGCCAGCGCCCCAGGCGTGGTCGCCGAGGCACGAGCATGGGTCAACATGGTCAGAGCATCGTGCAGCTCGCCTTGTGCGCTCTTTGGGGACTGGCGTATTACTGCTTTAATGTCAGTTGGGGTTTTTAAGTATTTATTTATTTTTGGGAGAGTGCAAGCAGGGGAAGGGCAGAGAGAGGGGGTCAGAGGGTCCGAGGCAGGCTCTGTGCTGATCAGCTGTCAGCACAGAGCCTGAGGTGGGGCTCGAACTCACGGACCTCGAGATCACGACCTGAGCCGAAGTCTGATGCTCAACCCACTGAGCCACCCAGGCGCCCCAATCTCAGTTGGGTTTTTAGTTAAGCTTTTCTTTTGAGAGGATGTAGATTTACGTGCAATTTTAAGTGTGCCCTTTACCTCTCTTCTCCCCAGAGGCGACACCTTGCATGGTCTCTCACCCCAAGAGATGGTGACGTTGATACAGCCCAGATGCGCTCGATCCGTCCCCACCAGGATTCCTCAGCCCCCTTCTCCACTTACCCCGCACCCCCTCCTTAACTCTTGGCAAACACTCATCTGTTCTCCACTTCTACAATTTTGTCATTTTGAGAGTGTTCAGTACTGGGATCACAGAGCATGTGACCTTTGGAGCTGGATTTCTTCATTCGGCACCGTTCTCTGAAGACCCACCCAGGTCCCTGCACCTGCCAGAGGTGCGTTCCTTATTGCTCTGTAGAGTTCCAGGTGTGGACGGTCTGTTTACGTAGCCACCTATCAGAGGACATCTGGGTTGTTTCCGGTTTTTGGCTCCTTCAAATCAAGCTGCTATGAACGTTTGCTGGCTGGCCATTCCTTTGGCCCATGGAGGGAGCCTGAGCGGCGGGACAGAGCAAACGCCACGCTGCCTCCCTGTAGCCTCAGCAGATGTAATGTCCCAATACATAATTTAACAGGCTCTTTGGAGCCTGGAGACCATGTAATGGGCTACCAGGAAAGACTGTTTGGGCACAAGTTCCAGCAACCTTTAAAAAAATCCAAATGCTATCTCAGGAGCAAAGGATCTGGAAAGAGAATAGACATTGATTAATAGGAATAGCATCGTGTTCATCATTATTAAAAGGAATCCTAAACCAGTATTTGTGCTTAATTCAAGCATTTTTAAAATTCCCATGCGAACAGAGGTTCCGATAGGCCTGCTTATAGGGAAGAGAGCCCAGGGGCCCCTTCTTGCTCCCAAGCCCGAGGGTTGTCTGCAAAGGAGTGGGAGGGCTTGGCCCGTCCCGGCCTTCCTCCAGAAAGGAAACTTCCGTGCCTCGGCTCTTGTGAATATCGCTGCAGTGAGGATAGAGGTGCACGGACCTTTTCAAATTCGTGTTTTCATTTTCTTCGGGTGAACACCCAGCAGTGGATTTATTGGATCATATGGTCGTTCTGTTTTTTTAAGTTTATTTATTTTGAGAGAGAGCAAGTGAGGGAGGGGCAGAGAGAGAGAAGGAGCGAGAGAATCCCCAGCAGGCTCTGCACTGTCAGCACAGGGCCCAATGTGGGGCTCGAACTCATAGACTGTGAGATCATGACCTAAGCTGAAGTCAAGATCCGGATGGTTAACTGACTGAGCCACCCATGTACCCTGGTGTTTATATTTTTAATTTTCTAGGAACGTCCACACCGTTTTCCACAGGGAGGAGGATGGGGCAAATGGGGGAAGGCTTCCAGTTAAGGACTGAGTAAGCTGTGGAATAGAGGCACAGCGTAGGGAATGTGTCAACGACAGTGTGGTGGCGTGAATGGTGACGTGGTGACGGACGGCAGCTGCGCCTGTGGGGAGCACAGCACGGCAGATAGAAGTGTCCGATCACTGTGTTGTACGCCTGAAACTAAGGTAACGTTGTGTGTCAACTCTACTTTAGAGAGTACTTGTTAGGGGCACCGGGGTGGCTCAGTCGGTTAAGCACCCTGCTCCAGCTCAGGTCATGGTCTCACGGTTCGTGAGTTCCAGTCCCGCATCAGGCTCTGTACCGACAGCTCAGAGCCTGGAGCTGCTTCAGATTCTGTCTCCTTCTCTCTCTGCCTGTCCCCTGCTCATGTTCTGTCTCTCTTTGTCTCTCCAAACTAAATAAACATTAAGAAATTTAAAAAAAAAGATTCTTTTAGCCGTTTGAGTAGACGTGAAGTGACATGCCTTTGTCGCTTCAGTTTGCATCCCCTGATCTAATGGAGGCTGAGTGTCGCTTCATGGGACCACTGACCACTTCTCTTGTCCTTCCTCTCTGTTCTTTGTTCTTCCATCATTCCTTGCCTGCCTTCTTTTTAGATGAATCAAGTATTTTATGTTTTTCCATTTTATTTTCTCTATTGGCTCCTTAACAAATCCTTCCAGACTATTAGGTTTTTTTGTTCTTTTTTAAATGTTTTTAGTAGTTTTGCTCAGGGGCTGAATATAAGCATTCTTATGCCAACTTCTGTTGAGTCGATGTGGTGTTACTTCGATCTTTGCTCTTCGTTCCGGACCCTTCTCATCTCCTCCTTCTCACTTCCCGCCTGAAATTCTCCACTTCACACACAAAACGCAGGCACAGCCCGGAGCTGTTCCTGACCTGCCTCGCCCCGAGCGCCCTCCTTGTTGTGGCTCTTCCCCCCGCCCCCGTGTGAAAGCCATCACACGCAATTATTCTGTATGTTTTAACTAGTCTTTTTTTTTTAAGTTTATTTCTTTATTTTCGAGAGACAGAGAGAAAGTGCATGTGCGAGTGGGGGGAGGGGCAGAGGGACAGGAGGGAGAGAATTCCAAGCAGGCTGCATGCTGTCAGCACAAAGCCGGATGTGGGGCTCGAACCAACCATGAGATCGTGAGCCGAGCCGAAACCCAGAGTCGGACGCTTAGCTGACCGAGTCAGCCAGGTGCCCCTCTCTAGTTGTCTTTTAAGAGAATGGAAAGAAGGAAAAAGCACAATTTGTGTTTGACCATTTGTTAACCGTCCCCAGAGCTATCCTTCCTACACATCCAAGTTTTTGTCTTCTTCCTTTCACTCTGAACAGCCCTCGCCATTTCCTGTTGTACCTGCCTACTGGCCACAGATTCATGCAACTCAATCTGAAAATCTCTTTGCCCTCATTTTTAAAATTTTTTGAATGTTTTATTCTTGCGACAGAGACAGAGCATACGCGGGGAGGGGCAGAGAGAGAGGGAGACACAGAATCAGAAGCAGCTCCAGGCTCTGAGCTGTCAGCACAGAGCCCGACACGGGGCTCGAACCCACAAACGTGAGATCATGACTTGAGCCGAAGTCAGAGGCTTAACTGACTGAACCACCCAGGCGCCCCTGCCCTCATTTTTAAAGAATGCTTTTGGGGCACCGGGGTGGCTCAGTCGGTTAAGCGTCTGACTTCGGCTCAGGTCATGATCTCACGGATTGTGGGTTCCAGCCCCGTGTCGGGTTCTCTGATGTTGATGCAGAGCCTGCTTCAGACCCTCTGTCCCCCTCTTTCTCAGCCCATTCTCTACTCTCTCTCTCAAAATACATACGTACATACATACCTTAAAAAAAAGAATACTTTGCTGGACACAGAATTTTGGGTTGTTTTTTCCTTTAATTTGGCACTTTAAAGGTTTATACCATTAGTTTTGGTAGCCACTGTGTCTGATAAGAACTGAGTGGGAATTTTCATCATTGTTCCCCGGAGGCCAGTGTGTCCCTTGCTGCCTGCTTTTAAGATCCTCTGTTTTGGTTGTTAGCACTTTGACCCTGCTGGCCCTGTTCATCGGCTTCTTTGTACGTGTTCTCCTGAGGCCCTTCTGAGTTTCTTGACCAATAAGTTGAAGTTTTTCATCGAATTTGTGGATTTTTGGCCATTATTTTTTCAAATGAACTTTCTGTCGCATTCTGATGGTTTTCTCCTTGCGAGACTCCTACTACATGTGTGTTAGGGGACTTCATTCTGTCCCAGAGCTCTCTGATGCTCTATTTTATTTTCAGTCTTTTGTCTCTTTTTCAGATTGAATCATTCGTTTTGATTTGTCTTCAAGGTCACTGACTCTTTCTGCGATTTCCAACCTGCTGTTGAGGCAATACAGTGAAATTCTGAGTTCAGTTATTGTGCTTTTCAGTTCTAGACTTTTCATTTGTTTTCATACTTACTCTGTCTCTGTCTTTCCTCATTAAGAATATAATTTCCTTACGTTCTTTGAACATGTGAATTACAGCAGCTTTATAGTCTTAACCTGAGAACCTGCTATCTGGGCATCTAGGTGCAGGTTTCCATTGACTGTCTTTCATCTTGACTATGGTTTACACTTTCTGGTTTCCTGTGTCTAGTAACTTTTTAGTATATATTGGGCATTGGTAAATCGCAGGTTGTAGAGATTCTGGATCATCTTCCACAGAAGAGTCTTGACTTTTGTTCTTGCTAGCAGTTCACCTTGACTTTGGAGAGGCTTCGTTTTATGCTTTCTGTTAGGGTGGATCCAAGGAATGTCAACATGTTCCCAAGCCCCAGAACCCGGCAAGATTTAACATCCAAATGCTGTCTTGCAGATCATGTCAAGGCTTTGCATTAAACTGTGTTAAAGCACGTCTAGTGTAGGCCTTATTTTAGGGCAAGAGTTGGCCACCTAAGGCTCACAGACTACCTCTGGGCCATGCCCTGTTTTTTTATGGCCCCTGAGCTAAGAATGGTTTTTATATTTTTAAATCATTGTTTTTTAAAAATCCCAAAGTTAAATGTAAGACAGAAACTGTATGCGACCTGCAAAGCCTGAAATACTCCTCTGGGCCTTCACCGATACAGCTGGCTGACCCCTGGGCGCATGGTCCTCCATCCAGTGTCTCAGCTGAATGCCCTGGGCATTAATGAGGAATCAGTGAGGTCCCTCCCAAAGCCCGGCTTCACCTCTAGCCCTTGTGCCATACTTGACTCTGCCAAGGCCATGTTCTTGTGAGCCCTAAGGAACCCCACCCACACATGCCAGGCCCAGCCGAGGTCACGTGGACTCTGGCTCTGGGGCCTCCTTAGTTCCTTCTCCCGGGCTCTGCCTCACGGGCTCCAGCTGTCCGAAACTCGGATCTTTGCCTCCTCGCCCAGCGACAATGCCCATGCTGCGCTATGTACACACTCGGCAGCTCTGGGCACACTCAGACTACTTCACACATACACTTATTTTATTTCATTTGCAAAAGTCATCCCAAAACCACTTTCTTTACACAAGAAACTTACATGCATTCGAATAGAGTTTACATTTGTGGCATTTCCCAAACATGCCCATTCCGTGAGAGGCCCTATGTGGCTGGGCACGAGGGAGGGTTGGGGACACCAGCAAAAGGCACAGCCCCTAAGTCTAGCATTTTGCAGTATGGTGGAGGCAGGGGTGGAGGGGACCCGCTGTGGGAATTCAGAAAGAGGCAGTTCCTTCCAGCCACCTGGGAGGGGGTGGAGACGGCTGCCTGCCTCCCAGGAGAGCCAGGAACGCAGTGCTGCGGGGCTCGGGCTTTGGGTGAAGGTGAATCACCTGCTCTGTTCAGGCGCCAACACGACTTCCTAAAACCAGTTTAGCAAGAAAACACAGGAGGGCAGTTTCACAAGGAGTAACCGCCAATCGCCCCAGGGCGGGAGTTCATCTGCCGTCTCCACGGCGTCCCCTGAGGCACTGGGTGGGTGTCAGGTAAAAAGAGCGAGGTTATTATGGGCAACGGACCGCACAGGTGAGCAAGTGCCTCACCAGTGCCCACGTGCCCCACGTTAGTGACCCCAGGGTCGTCCCAGTGCCCACATGACGTCAGTGCCCCGCAGGGTCACGCCAGTGTCCAGTGACCCCCGGGGTCATTTGTGTCCA
>NC_043704.1:2594368-2617891 GCF_006229205.1 Suricata suricatta
CCACCGCCGGTTCCGGGCGCCTTGCGCACGAGCCCTTCCCGCAGGCCCCCAGCCCGAGGACAGCCCCGCCGCACGGATGCCGCCCGACACGCCCCAGCTGCGCCCGCAGGAGCGTCCCCCGGCGGCCGGCTCGCTCGCTCTCGGGGCCGCTAGACGGGTGGCTCCCTGTCGCCCTGCACTCGGGGCCGTTTGATCTACACTTTACGGTGTAATCGTTACTTGACGGTTAGAAGCTTAAAAGAGTCCGGGGGTTATGGGAGATGTCCACGTGTGGCCGAGGGTTCCCTGTCTTCAGGGAGGTGTCTCCCAGTGACAGTATTCAGGTGGTTTTTCCCCGGTGGGCTTCCGTGCTTTGGAGGCAGGCACTTTCTCTGCACGATCGACCGCCCAGGCCGGAGCTGCTCTGTGGGTCTTGAGCACCTCTATTTCCTGTCTTTACTTTGTATCTTTCTGGTGGGTGGACTCACTCCCTGCGGGCTCCCTGTTTTCAGATCCCCGAGAGATGGAGTGCTGCTTCCTCTTGTCCCAGCAGACCTCCTTAGGGACACAGGCTGCGGCTCCTCTGGATTGGGACCCTGGCGTCATTCAGCAGTAGCTCTTTTCTCCCCCGGAATATTTGTCACCTGAAAGTCTTACTCAAGGCCTCGCACCCGCACACCTTCAGCCCCAGAGGACAGGTGCCTGTGGCGCTGCGGAGGCCCCCCACTACCAGGCGCTCTGGGCCCTCGGGGAAGAAGGGCCGTGGGGCTCCGTGGAATCCGGGTCCTGGAAGGGCCTCCTTGGAACGCCGGGTGATCCACAGAATCTGATTACTGCTCCTTCCCCTTGGCTTGTCCTCTGTATGCGATCTGGTTCTGTGGGCTCCTGGGTGTCCTGGCCCAGGGCGGGAACGGTGATGGACACGCGTGTTGAATGACCGCTAGCGGACAGCTTTCCTTTCCTGCAGGTCTGCTGTAATGCCTTGTCCCTGGTGTGGACACCACACCGAGTCAGAGTCTGAAAAGGCACATGACCTGTCAGCGGGCTTGGGAGGACGTCAGCTGGAAAAGTAAGACCGGTCCCTTTGAAAGTGCCAGGTTCTGGGAGGTCCACGCCTGAGCTCAGCTCCGTGTGTCTGCGTTGGGGCTGACGCTCCAGGAGGCCCCGTCCCGCCCTCCGGGCCCCCCGGGTTGCAGGAAGGAGCTAGTCCGAGCAGGAGACGGAGGCCAGAGGAAACCCGCCTGTTCAGAATCCACCCAGAGGCTCCGTGTTCTTCAGGTTTTTTATCCTATGGACACGGTGTCTCAAGTTTGCAACATTTCTGATTTCCAAGCCTGGCGGCCTGTCCTGGATACCCGGCCAGCCCCGAACCTGGGAAGTCGGGCCTCATTCCTTTTCTGGTGACGGCAGAGCCTCTGCCTGGTTTTGATCTTTCTCATTGAATTGGGGACATTTTACTTGAAGCAGAAGTGAATTGTGAGGACCTTCCTAGGACAACGTTGAGTGTGACTGGGTCAGGTACCTTTAGGAACTGCTCACACATGGGTGACCGTGAAGAGGTGGGAAGTGCCCGGAGACTGGGGGTAAAGAGAATACGTTACTACTTGAAAAGCTTGCTGAGTTATTTTAATAATATTCTGCACCTACTGGTAAATCATCATGGCCTTTGGTCCATAATTAATTCAGGGTTTGTGAACCTGCCCTCTCACCGCCTCCTCCTGACTCTCTCGGTGGGGGCTCCTCAGACCCAGGACTAAGTTAGTAAATCCCAGAGAAGTGTGCAGAGAGGTCCGCTGAGCCGGTAGTGGTGCTGATAATGTGAGAGTGACGGTGAGATCAGTCCCCTGATCGCAGCGGTTTGATTCCCTGTAGTAGAATTTATTAATCACGAAAACTGCCCAGTCTGAAAAAAATCCAGCAGTTTTATTCTATCTAAATTTAACTTGTGGCTTAGGTTCCCCCCACCCCCACCCCAACCGCTGGCTCAGTTCTCCACTGTGGGATAAAGACTTAGGTTTCTGTTCAAAGGTGTGTTAGGAAATAGGAAAGATATGGTCCTCTTCCAGCTCCCATTTAGTGGACAAAGTTAGTGTAGTTCCGCTGATTTGCGGGGTTTTTTGTTGGCTGTTGGCATCATGCCTCAAACGGCACGGACTATCCACATGGAAGTGTATACTGTTCGAAAAATAATAGCGCTCATCCAGATGGCCTGATCTGACCGGTCACTTCCTAGATTGCGTATTTTATTTTTCTGACTCTCTGTACTTGGGGTTTTACATCTGACATTATAAATAGTGGAAGGGGGGAAGGCAGCAAAACCCAGCAGAAATGTAAATGCTTTGAACCTTGTTGGGGTTAGACCCCCTCCCCCCAGGTTATGGTTTTTAAATTTGCACATTGTAATTTTCCACCCACCCTGAAAGTATGGTGCCTGTGATTTAACCACTCAGTTTGAGTACCAGAAATGTAACTTAACATGTCTTTTTAAAAATTAATTTATCTATTTAATTTTTTTAAATGTTTATTTTTGAGAGAGAGACACAGAATATGAACTGGGGAGGGGCATAGAGAGAGCGGGAGACACAGAATCCGAAGACAGGCTCCAGGCTCAGAGCTGTCAGCACAGAGCCCGACGCGGGGCTCGAACCCACGAACTGTGAGATCATGACCTGAGCTGAAGCTGGACGCTCAACCGACTGAGCCACCCAGGCGCCCCTTGTCTTTTTTTTTTTTTTTTTTTAATTGACGCACATAAATGTAGGTCTTGGCCTGTATTAAATTTTTAAGCCGCTTGCGAATCAGCAGTTGAGATGGGGAGCACATTTGTCCTGAGGGAAGCGCAGCTGTTTGGCGAGGGGTATTTGGAGGGCAGGGGCTGACGGTGCCGCCCCGTGTGCTCACCCTGCATTTTACGTGTTGCGTGTGCGCGCGCAGGTGTGGGTGGCTAAACCAGGTCGGCCTTCCAGCGTGACCGCGGCGTTTAGTGATCTCTTCCTCATCCGTGAGGTAGGGGTGGCGTAGAACCAATCTCAGGGTTGAGACGCGCTCCGAAGAGTAATCACTGAGCAGATAAAAGTTAACTGCTAAACCTTGATTCCTGCACTTTCTTTGTTCACAGTGACTTTAGCGGTTCAGTAAGTTTTCGTGGTATCTCTAGGTTAAGAAGAATATTTCATAATTGCATTTATTAGTTAGGTCCTAATACTTTTACTAAGGAAGTATTACATCTTAACAGTAGTTATTTGAGAAAACTAATACACATAAATTGGAAGGAACATTTTTATTTCATTCTTAGATAACCACAGTAACATATTAATGGGATGCTTGTACCTGTTGGGCACTGTACAACTTCTGTAGCTTGGGAGTCAGGTTATTGGACAGTGCCATCCTCTGGGTGGGTGGGTGTGTGTGGGGTGGGGGTGGTACTTCCCTCTCATAGCAACCTGCGGTATAGCGACGTTGTTGAAAGGAGTGTAGGACCTGATACTGGAACCGAAGGCCTGTGGCGGGGGGCGGGGGGGGGCGGTCCCTCTCCGGCATTGCTGTCTTCCTCACAAATTCAGCACGCTCTCCGATGGGGCCTCCGTGGGTTTGCCGAGGTGCCGGGAGGCACCAGGGTCCGTGGGTGGGAAACGCACGGTACTGGAGGATTAACTCTGGTGGATTTGAACGGATCACGGGGAGGTGAAGTCCCTTTTCTGTGTGCACTTTGCCTCCAGGCCTGATGTACAAGATGGGCTTCTGAGGAGTTTCTAGGAAAGTACGATTTGCTTTGTGCAGACGAAACTCCGGCGTCTGACTTCTCTTCCCCAGCCCTGCGGCGTCCGAGCTAGTGCCCCTGGCGGACGGCACGGGAGCGGCGCCCTGGGGGAGCGGGCCGGGAGGCCTGGTGCGCCCGTGGGTACCGGAGGCCAGAGGCGGTGGCCTGTCTGCGGGCGTGCAGGTGACGGCCTCGCGGCCGCCGTGTCATCAGAGCCTCTGCTCACGGGAGCACGGACTCGGCGTGTGGGTCACCGGGCGCCGGTTCCTCACCGCCTCTGGGCCATCCCGTCCCTCTGCCACCGGCCACCGGCCTTTGTCCCCCGGGCATACCTGTCGCTCCCACTGCCCTGAACCCTTGCCGAATATTTGGGTTTTAAATGGGATGTTGACGACGCCTCTCTTTCTCCCACAGCTGACGCCAGTCCAGCCCCAGGGGCCGTTGATCTCTGACGTTTATGTGCAGTTCCACGCCTGTCCCCCCCTCGCTGTGGCTCCCCCGAGCACCAGCCTGCGCCGCCTCCCCCTGCGCCTGCCCAGGCCGCACCCGGGGCTGCGGGGGTCCCTCTAGAAGAGAAGTCCCGGCATGCACACCCCCCCCCTCCAGGACCACACGTCTGCTTTGTCCCTCTGCCCTGGTGTTTTCTAGGCATTGCGCACAAGCGGAGTCCTGTGGCGCGCAGCCTCGGGGCGACCCTGTGTCCCCGAGGCGTCTGGAGGCCCGTCGTCCTCGCCTTCGGAGGCTGTGCCTCCGTCTGTAGCCCGTTGCTTTCATTTCCGGGTAGCGGCCGCCGTGGCGCGGGCCGCGGCCACACAAGCTTTCCCCCGGTTGATGGACCTTCGGATTGTTTGCACTTTCTAGCCATTGTGAACAGTGCGGCTGGAGCGTTTGCACGCCTGTCCAGGTGGGCGTGTTGTCACTCCCTGGGGGAGGGTTCTCAGGAGCAGGACTGCTGTGCCGTGTGATGAGCTTACGTGTAACTTTATAAGGAACCACTCCGAGGTTTTCCGAAGCGAGTGTCCAGCCTGCCGTCCCCACCGGCCGCCTCCCAGGGCCGCAGTCGCTCCGCACTCCTGTGGACACACACGCGTCTGTCTTTTCCATCGGAGCCATCCCGGCGGACGTGAGGTGGTATCTGATTTTGGTTTTAATTTGCATTTCCCTCCTGCCTCGTGAGTTTGAGCATTTTTACCAATTCTGAGTACCCCTTTGTCTCTCTTCTTTTTTTTTAAGTTGTTTTTATTTTAGACAGAGTGGGAGTGGGGGAGGGACAGCGTGAGGGGGACAGAAGATCTGAAGTGGGCTCTGCACGGACAGCGAGGAGTCCTATGCGGGGCTCGACCCCACGAACTGTGAGATCATGACCTGAGCTGAAGTCGAACACTTAACCAATTGTGCCACCCAGGTGTCCTTTGCCCTTTTTTTTTAAGTTTATTATTTTTTGAGAGCAAGAGTGCATCCATGCATGCGTGAGTGAGGGAGAGTCAGAGAGAGAGAGAGAGAGAGAGAGAGAGAGAGAGAGAGAGAGAGAGAGAGAGAAGTAGGGCTTGAACTCTTGAACAGAGATCATGATTTGAGGCACAATCCAGAGTCAGAAGCTTAACTGACTGAGCCCCCCAGGCGCCCCTCTTTTGTCCTTTTTTTAAAAATAAAATTTTTAAATGTTTTTATTTTTGAGAGAGAGAATGAGAGACAGGGAGAGACAGAGCGTGAGCAGGGGAAGAGCAGAGAGAGAGGGAGACACAGAATCCGAAGCAGGCTCCAGGCTCCGGGCTGTCAGCGCAGAGCCTGACTCGGGGCTCGAACTCACCGTGAGATCGTGACCTGAGCCAAAGTCAGATACTTAACCTATGGAGCCATCCAGGCGCCCCTCTTTTGCCCTATTAAAAATTATATTATTGTTGACTTATAAAAGTTCATTCTATTTGTCCTTTGTTAGTTCCATGATTTGTAAGTATTTTTTCCCAATCTTTGGCGGTCTTTAATTTTCTTCATGCTATCTTTTGAGGTACAAACATTTTTATTTTTGATGAAGTCTAGTTATCAGTTTTTTTTCTTTTGGGTGGTACTTTTTGATACTGTATCCAGGACCCCTTTGTCCAGCCCAAGGTCATCATAGTTGTTTGGGAGTGCATTTACATGACGATTAGTTCCCTTTACATGTTTATTGGTGATTGGACAGCTTCTGAATTACGGTTCAGTGGTGTTTAGTTTGACATGTAAGAGATAAAGCCAAAAATATGACTAAAACATGAAATAGTGTTCAGAAAAAGTGTGCATTTTATTTTGTATTTTATCCACATACATTAGTTTCCTAGGGTCGTTGTCACAAATTACCAGAAACCTGCTGCTTAAAACCACGGAAGTCTGTTTCCTCAGTTCTGGAGACCGAAGCGGAAAACCAAGGTGCTGTAGGCCGCGCTCGCTCCTGCGGCTGCTGGGGGGACCCCCGGCCTCTGCCCGCTGCCGGCCCACCGCTCCTGTCTCCGTCCCGTGGCTGCCTGTCTCACGTGGCTTCTCTCTCTCTGCGTTGCTCCCTGTCTCGTATCGGGACACGTGTCGTGGGATTTAGGGCCCGCCTGGATGATCGGGCGTGGTCTCATTTGAGATCCTGAATTTGATTACATCAACGAAGGTCCTTTCTCCAAGTCAGATCCCATCCACAGGTTCAGGGGGTCGGCAGGTGGATGGGCCGTTTGGGGGCCGAGTTCATTCCCGCGCCAGCGTCTGCTCTGGCGTCTGGGCGCACATCAGCCAGCATCCCGCGCGTTTCCCTGGCTTTCTGTTGCTGCCTCGATGGTGGAGGCTTGTCCTTGCTGATCTCCTGACGGGAATGATCCCTTGGCGTCTGGGGTTTGGGGCTCTAGATGGTGGCACGAGGTAGGATGGTACTTTGAGAAAGCGGACGTGTTTGGTAGTCTCTCTCTCCTTCAGTATTTCCCCCGGGGGATAAACGCCTTTACTTAGCTTCTTGTGCTTGTGTTCGCTGTGCTTTGTTCCTTCATGTTATTTTAGGTCCTTGTTGGCAAAATTTTAAAGAAAGTGAGCAGAGAAATTAGGAGGAAACTGACAACAGGTTTAGACCTTGGTTCCACTGGGAGCTCTTGTGTGTTTGCAATGTTCCGTGTCACCAGCGGGTCTGTTGAGCATTGGCAAGTAATTGCAAATGTTTTAGAGCTAAACTTGCAGGTGGAGCCTCGGACCTATAAGAACCCTTTCGGGCAGTGACCTTTGCCTCCACTGCTCACCGTTTACGGGCACGCAGAGCCGAGCGGGCCAGTGAGTAGGTTTCCAGGGGGCACAGGATGGCCGTCACAGGTCATTGTGCAGGTGAAGACGCCAAGGCGGGTTCTGCTGTGCCTGGCCAGGGTCCCTCCATGTTTGATGGCGCAGTGAGGGCCGCGTCCTCCCTACCACGGCGTGACCGAGGAGGTGGGGAGGCAGGCGCCATCGGCCCACACGGAAGGGGCGCTTGTCCCTAAAATTGTCCCTCAGTGAAAGCCCTTGCCATACAGTTGAGTAAAATAAAATTCTCGCTTCCTAAGTCCAAGAGCTGAGTAAGGCAGCCCCGCTAGGAGCCTTCGGGATGAGTTTTCCCGTTCTAAAATTGCATCCATCGCCTGGGAACGTGTCCTGACACCCCGCACTTGGCCTTAACTCTGCTGCAGGGCACCCTGTGCCGCCGGCGCCCTGGCTGGCCGGGGTAGGGTTGGCCCAGGCTCACCCGTGAGCAGCCGAGGACTCAGCACCTGGGACCTGGCCCCCACCGTCGTAGGGGCTTCGCTTACACCCCTGAGTGAAGACCCCAGGCCTTGAAGGGCCTACATTCCAGCAAGAGAGGCAGCCAATATGCACGGGCAGTAAATTATACACTTGTCATAAGTGCCGTGGAAGGAAGAAAAGGGCAAGAGAAGTCGGCGAGTTGTAGCAATTCTACTTTTCATTATGGAAACTTGCAGAAGTGTACAAAAGTAGCAAGAACAGTATGAAGGAGCCCTGCAGACCCATCACCCAGCTTGAGCAGATGGAAGAATTCGCCAGTCTTGGTCCCCATGCCCCCCAGTCCTGTGTTACTCTGAAGCAATTCCCACGCACCACGTAATTTATCCGTACGTGGGGGTGTCACGGCCTGAAGGTCGTATGTGGGAGCCCTGATCCCCGGGTGGTGGCACTGGGAACCGGGGGGGCTTGGGGTGCTGAGCGGCTTAGGGGCGGACGTGGGCCCTGAGGATGGCGTCAGCGGCCTATGACTCGAGGGCTCCCTTCCTCCTCGGGCATGGCAGGCGGAGGCCCCACCCGGGGAGAAAGCAGGCACCTGGAACTGAGTGGCCAGCACCCTGATCTTGGACTTCCGGGCTCCAGTCCTGGGAGAAAACAGATTGGTCTTGTTGGAGCTGCTCCTGCCATGGCGGCCGAGTGAGGACCGTGTGTGGCTTTCAAGACAGCAGGCCTGGAAACGATCGGGGCTGGGATTGTTTTATTTTAATTTTTTTAAGTTTATTTATTTATTTTGAGAGGGAGAAAGAGAGAGAGAACGAGCTGGGGAGAGACAGAGAAGGAGAGAGAGAATCCCAAGGAGGCTCTGTGCTCTGTGCTGAGCCCAACTCAGGGCTTGATCTCATAACTGTGAGATCATGACCTGAGCAGAAATCAAGAACTGGACACCTAACCAGCTGGCCACCCAGGCGCCCCTGAAAGGTCAGGACTTATAAAATCTGTATCACACCTAAAACACTTCCCTAATATCAAATACTCAGTGTTCATATATTTTTTAAAAATATATTTTAAATGTTTATTCATTTTTTTAAAGTTCTTTTTTTAAAAAATTTTTTAATGTTTTATTTATTTTTGAGACAGAGAGAGACAGAGCATGAGAGCAGGAGGGGCCGAGAGAGAAGGACACACAGAACCGGAAGCAGGCGCCAGGCTCTGAGCTAGCTGTCAGCACAGAGCCTGACGCGGGGCTCGAACCCACGAACGTGAGATCTGACCTGAGCCGAAGTCGGAGGCTTAACCGACTGAGCCACCCAGGCGCCCCTATTTATTCATTTTTGAGAGAGAGAGACAAGAGTGTGAGCTGGGGAGGGGCAGAGAGAGAGGGAGAAGGAATCCAAAGCAGGCTCCAGACCTGTGCTGACGGCACAGAACCCACGAACAGTGTGCGCATGAATGACGTGCCTGAACCCACGAACCGTGAGATCATGACCTGAGCTGAAGTCAGACGCTTAGCAGACTGAGCCACCCAGGCACCCCAGTGTTTACATTTTCAGTGTATCATCAATATCTTCTATTTTTTTCCCATCTTTGAATTAATTAGCGTACCAGTAAGGTTTGCAGCTCAGTGCTCTTCTGTCTTCAAATTTCGGTTTCCCTCCATCTCCGTTTTGTTCTTGGCAGTTTACAGAGGAGCCCAGGTTCCTTGTCCTGTGGCCAAGTCATGCTGGTCCCCCCACTTTGGGAGCTGCGTCCCGTGGTGTCCTAGGGCGCCATCCTCTGTCGTCAGGGCTCTGTGTCTCCCAGGAGCTGCGTCAGGTTTGGGTTGGATGATCATGGCGGGTCTCCATCGGGGTACGTAGGGTCCCCCAGCCTTTCACTGGTGGTAGCAGCCATTCTCCTGTCTTTAATGCCCTGTGCCTTGCGGAATGGTGGTATTCGAGTGTTGCCATTTCTTCTTTACGTGTTAGCGGAAACGTCGCTGGAAACGCTGTGTGTGTGTGTGTGTGTGTGTGTGTGTGTGCGCACACGTGGACGCACCTGTACTCTTCGGTTACTCAGTGGTGTCGTTTGCACAGGAAAGGCACACTAAGTGCCTTGTATTCGTTTCCTTTACGTACCGTTTTCACAATGAGTTGGTTCACTGTATCCTCCAGCGCTGATCAGTTAGCTTTTTTTTTAAGTCTCATTATAAATGTGAAGATTTAAACATACCTGATTTGTTTTAGTCCATTGCCCGTTGTTGTCTTTTTTTTTTTTTTTTTTTTTTTTGGGAGAGAGAGTGAGTGCAAGCACCTGGATGGGCCCAGAGAGAGGGGGACAGAGGATCCGAGGCAAGCTCTGAAGTGACAGCAGAGAGCCACATGCCGGGCTCGAACTCACGATCTGTGAGATCATGACCCGAGCCGAGCAGGTGGCCGAGCCCCCCAGGCGCCCTGTCATCCTTACCGCCGCGCGGTGTTCCGTCTCTGCGGTTAGTTGGCTTGCGGTCTGTAGGGACCTTGGCTGGTGGCTTTGGTCTCTGCTGTGTGACGTGTTCCAGACTCGTCTCCTGCCTCGGACCTGGGGTCAGCTGCTCCTCCAAGGAGCCCTGATTCTTTCTGGTGGAAAAAGGTTTTTCAGCACCCCAGTCTCATGCTTGGGCTTCTGGTTGCTGCCGGGTCATCTTTCCAGGGGGCAGAGCTAGGAGTTTAAAGGTAAAGTACATCATAAGTTCACACTGATCTTTTCAATCCAGTTTCAGGACTTAAGGATTTTAGTTAGCTGTTGTCTCTCCCGTACTTTCTTTCTTCCCACTCTGCGGTACTCGGGGATGAGAGAGGTAGAGCGTTCTAAACTAGAGCTGCGTCCGAATCCCCCAGAGGGCTTGCTAGAGCCTGACCCCGGGCTCCAGCCCAGCCCCTGATTCAGCAGGTCGGGTGGGCCTGGGCACGAGCATGTGTAACGCGTAACGCGCACCAAGGCGATGGGGATGCTGCAGGTCCAGGGACCACCTCACGCAGTGTCTTTCCCTCTGCCCTCGACCGTGACTCGTGAACCCAGACTTAGAACGTTTTCAGTAGCTCTCTGGCATTTGGATCTGCCGGCTAGGAGCGCAGACTGCCCCCCTGGTCCGACTTCTTTCTCGGCGCTTAGACAACCCACTGCGCTTACATTTAACTTCATTTATTGTATTTTTTTCTGATGTTTTTAGGGAACGCTATTTAAAAATTTAACTTTGTTTTGTAATAATATAAAATATTTACATGCTTTCAAAATCAAGTCTTCCCAGCAAGGGCATGTGGACAAGCAAGACGTAGTGTGTGCCTCTGTCTTCTCCACCCTGCCCCTTCCTTCTCCTGCGTATTCGCCTTCCGTAAAAAAAATTCATACGTATTTGTTCTTCCTTTTTTTTTTTTTAATTTTTTTTTAACGTTTTATTTATTTTTGATACAGAGAGAGACAGAGCATGAGAGGGGGAGGCGCAGAGAGAGGAGACACAGAACCGGAAACAGGCTCCAGGCTCTGAGCTAACTGTCAGCACAGAGCCTGACACGGGGCTTGAACCCACGAACGTGAGATCTGACCTGAGCCGAAGTCGGAGGCTTAACCGACTGAGCCACCCATAGGAGATTGCGGAACACACACACACACACACACACACACACACACACACACTTTCCCCCCTCCGACTGAGCCACCCATAGGAGATTGCGGAACACACACACACACACACACACACACACACACACACACTTTCCCCCCCTCACCTTTTTTCTCAACATCTCCTGGAGATCTTTCCTGTTGGTTTTTACAGCCCTGTAGATCTCTGTTACGTAGCTGTTAGTCGATTACTCGACCTGGCCCCCGTCCGGGGAGATGGATGGTGTCGTGTCTGGCTATTTCCTACAGTCCTGAAACAAAGAGCCTTGTGCGCGTGCCTGTCGGGACCGACCGCTTCACGGTTGCGGGGCTGCGCTAAACACGTGCTTTTGCTAGGTGTTGCTCACTTGCCGTCCACGGTGGCGCACCCTTTGGAAGCTGCAGCCAGGCCTCGCGAGAAGGTGGTCTTTGGGAGCCCCGGGGAAAGCGCGGTCTCAGGCGCCTTCTCCGCGGGGCCCCAGAGCAGGGGCGGGGCCCCAGAGCAGGGGCGGGGCTGCGGCAGGCTAGATCTCTTCAACTTGTGAATATTGATTCAAACTGCTACAGTCATTCTATATTTTCTTTTCTTTTTATTAAAAAACTTTTTGTTAAGTTCATTTTGAGAATGCGTGCATGTGCGTGGACACGCAGAAGAGCAGAGAGAGAGATTCCCATGCGGGCTCTGCAGTGTCCCCTCCGAGCCCAACGTGGGGCCCGAACCCACGAGCCATGAGATCATGACCTGAGGCTTAACGGACTGAGTCACCCGGTGCCCCACCCCACATCTTCTTTATTAAAAAATACGTAAGCCGATGAGGCCTAAGTCTTCAGTGTTCTTTTCTTAGATGCACTCCTCCAGTCCTCGTTCGGTCTCATCTCCTGAGTTTTAGGGTGTGTTTGATCTCCGAGTGCGAGAGAAGGGGACAGTCCTGGTTAGAATTGTTCACTCAAACCTTGTGGCGCTCTTGCACGCGGAAAAGGAAGACGACTTTGGGACTCTGTATCTTGCGATCCGTCTCTGCGGATTGGCTGCGGCGCCCTCCCCCTCCCGCGGATCACAGCTTGACTACCGCTGGCACAGGTTGTGCTTCTTCCCCTTTGATCACACCCCGGGGTAGTAACTGTTGTGTAGACTGGCTGCAGGGAGAGGGAGGTGCAGCGCTGGGGAGCGGCCAGTGTGCAGGGCGCAGGCCCCAGGCGCAGGCTGGGGCCGTGGGCGCACCCTGCACTGGAGCTGACTTGTGATTCAAGGCCCGTGTTTGGGCAGGACGGCTGACGGCTGGATAGGAGAGCTCTCCATCATCCCCGTCATGCTGACTGTGGGAAATGACTTTGCCTTCCCCTTGGCCTCTGTGGCACCGAGCTGGGGGGGGCGGGGGCGCGGCTCACTTGCTTCTCAAGCATGTGCCTCGTGACAAAGGGAGGGCGGTGTTGATACACAGAAATGAGGGGTCAGCTCCCAGTCATTTCGCGGGACAGACTAAACCTGGGTTTCTGCTTCTCGAATCTGAATCACATCTGGGTCTTGTTTGTTTTTTCTCATTAACCTCACTCCCCACCTCCAACCCGCAAATGTGGAAACCTTTTATGTGCGGACACTCGGGTAGGGCCACGGGGGGGTTTTCTATATTCTATGATTACGCATCTGATACCAGGTTTCCCCTGAAAGAGCTGCCGGTGAGGAGCATTCTCAGTTTCATTACGGTGCTGACGGCACACAATGTATAGCAGCTGTGCACCGCCCCGTCCTCACGAGACCTGGGACGTCTTACTGTTTGAAAGTCCGTTGTACCGACAGCGGTTGAGCAATCGACCCGGTGTGGTCTGTGGGCCTGTGGGCAAGTGCGTGCAGCGTTCGGGTAACTGACGGTGCTCGCTCTGTGTCTCTCTCTCTCTCTGTCACTCTCACCCTCCCCCTTGTTTTCAGACGGGAACGCACTGCCTACCGCCCAACCTTAGCTTGCTTCCGTAGCCACACACCTAAAGGATGGCTCTTCCCGAAAACTTCTCTGTAAAGCAAAGGTTCGATAAGTTATATATTTCCTCTGACGGATCTGTTCAAAGATAGACTCATCGAATCCCTTGCTTAGAAGGGCCTCGAAGTTGGTCGTGCGTTCCTCGTCCAGGCACCCCACGGCTGGGTAGCCTCCAGGGTCCCGGCGAGGTGGTTCTCAGAGGCGGGGCACTCCGTCCTCCAAATGCAGGAACCTGTACCTTCAGCCCCGCCGCTTCCACAGAGCCTCTGTGCAGGTTAATTAGCTCAGTAAAGTGAAGGAACGAAGTCACCCCGAGCCGTAGGGAAGAACGTTGGGCGCAGAGGCGGGTGGCCTGGAGGTGAGTCAGCCCCAGCTTTGGGGCTCAGCAGCTGCTTGGCCTCCAGCAGCTTAGGGAGGTGCTTGGGCCTCGGTTTCCATTCGCCGAGCGGGGCACGTGTGTGCCCGGGGCTGAGGTGTCCGCGGCCACCGTGCTGTCTGCGTAGGGACAGTGAGTGGACGGCCCCTCTCTGCGCCCACTGGTGCCAGGCCGTGTGCGGCTTAGCCAGGCTGCCCGGGCCCTCTGAGGAGGTGCTGTACGCAGGGCTGTCGTCGTTGCCGGCTGAGCGCCCCCGGTTCTCTGTGTACAACAAAGTACACGGACTCAGGGCCTTAAAGGAACACAACGCATTATCTTAGAGCCGTGGAGGTCGGAAGTCTGGGCGTCACCGGGCCAGAGTCACGGGGCCAGCGGGGCTGATTCCTTCTGGAGGCCCCGGAGGGTGGCGGGTCTGCCCAGCATCCAGGGGCCACCCGCGTTCTTTGGCTCGAGGCTCCTCCTCTGTCTTCAGGGCACCAGCGACCAGTTCAGCCCTTCTCAGGGGACCAGCTCTTTGGTCTGGCTCCTCTGCCCCCGCCCCCGAACACACCCCGTGAGGCCCTTGACCCAGTGGGCCCAGGGGATCACTCGGGGTCATCTCTTCATTTAAGACCACGTGAGCGGCCGCCCTCCCCGTCTGCGCCCTGGCCGTGGGAGGGGGCGTGTTCGTGGGGCGTGGGGCTCCGGACGCCCTCCCACGTGTCTGGGGGGACATCGTGGGGCGTCATGACTCTACGGGTAGTACGCTCTGCGTCCTTCCCAGCTGGAGGTAACTGTCAGTGGAGCCTGGTGTTTCCCCGGAGGCCTGGTTTACGTCTGTCTCGCACTGAAACCCCATGTGGTGACGAGCGCTACCGTTCAGTGCCCTGTTCAAGCCCCGTGTCATAACCGAGTCCTGAAGTCTCAAAAATGGCTGCGTAAGCACGCTAGGAACGCCAGCAACGACGACCGGGCAGCTCTGAGCGCAGGTACGGACGCTTTGCTTTCAGGCTAAGGAGAGCGCCTGTATGTTACTTGGTTCAGACATCCGTGCTCCCGAGGTGCAGAGAGCGGGCACCCCGCCATCTCGTCCCTCAGCGGGGCCCCTTTGGACGGTTTAGTCTGGACACAGACTTCCAGCGGGCACAGAGCCGGCGGTTCGTCCTGTTTGAGGCATTTCTGCACAAAGCAGGACGTCCTGAGGTCCTCCCCTCGGTCAGTATCAGCCTCATACCGATTCTGCCCCAGTCGCTGTCTACCGTGGTGACTGAAAAACCGGGGGCCCCCGCGGGGCTCGGTTGGTTAATCCTCTGACTCTTGGTTTTGGCTCAGGTCATGACCTCACGGTTCCTGGGTTCGAGCCCCGCTTCAGGCTCTGAGCTGAGTGCAAGGAGCCTGTTTGCGATTCTCTCTCCTCTTCTCTCTACCCCTTCCCTTCTCTCTCACTCTTTCTCAAAACAAATAAACTTAAAAAAAGAATTAAGAATCTGAATTTCAAAAATGTTTTGACACTAACTAACTTTGTGACTTTGTAGTACTGGGGACCCTAAAATAAAGGTTTCATGCTTGAAAGGACTGAACGCGAACTTTTCCAGTGCTCCTCCGTTGCCGGAGCGGCAGAGCAGCGGTGAGGGGCCTGGCCGGGCGCCTGCGCGGTGTCCGCACGTGGGGGCGGGGCATCGGGCCGCTCTTAGCTGTGCTCAGACTCGCGTCTCAGTGACGGCATCTTGGGTCAGAAAAGACTGTAGCCGACAGGTTTCTATCTTTAGTTATGGTCGACTTTGAAGATTAGAGTTGTTTCAGAAATAGCTGTTTTCTCACTGTCGGAGGTCTAGAAGCTGAGCGATGCATCTGTGTCTTTAGTTATATTTTGTAAATTGGACACATCACTGTCCTTTTCGTGTTGATTTAAGTTACCAATTACTTTCTCCGTATTGAGTTCCCAAGCCCGTCTGTTGTAAAGGGATAAGAAAAATGTTGAGTTTATTGACATATGACCCAGTTATGCTTAAATCCCTGAAATCATATTTTTCTCTTTCTCTCCGTGTTTCATTAGTTCTTACCTGCTTTTAGAATAAAAACTTTTAAGTTATGTGAGTAATACAGAAAACTGTATACTTGTAAACATTTCAGAGGACAGTACTAATTCAGGACTACGGAAGGTCTGGCCCGTCACGTGACAGGAAATCCGGTTAACTACCCGTGCAGGTGATAAGACAGGCCCTCACACCGGCGCCGGCTCTGCCTGTCTTGCTAGTGGTGCCTGACCTGAACTCTTCTCTGCAGGTGCGGGCGGTGTCCCAAGTGCCTACGGCCCTGTCTCGAGAGCGAGGCCCTGTCCCAGCGTTTCCGTTCGTGTCTGAGTGGCTCCTGTGTCTGCCCTCGCCTGCGGGTGCGCGCCCCTGGAGTGCTTCCTCGTCCTCCCTCGCCCTCCCTCGCCCTCCCGTCCACGCATCCCCTGTAGTGACCAGAACGGGGTCATACGTGGAGTCACACACGCAGGGAGAGAGGTTTATGTAATGGGATTATGCTTCGAATTGCCCTTAGTAATTATTTTGAAATGTCTCCCCCCTCTCTCTCTTTCTCTCTGTCTCTGTCTCTCACTCTCCCTTTCACAGACACATACACATGGATCTTAGTTGTTGCAATAAATACTTTGAGTTTACTCTTTTAATAGGCTGCTTGGGGGTGGAAAAATAAACACGGCCATTTCCTGATCAGGGTTCTCTAAACTTGAGCACATCAGTCTTAAGCCTCATTTTTGCTTTTAAAAGCTACTTAGAAAAATTTTTTTAATGTTTATTTATTTTTGAGAGAGAGAGAGCATACGCTGGTCAGATCAGGGCCTGAGGACCCTAAAGACCTCATTTAACTTGGCTGCCTCTTCAGAGACCTGCTCTCCACACACAGTCCCATTCAGCGCTGCTGGGCCTGGGCTTGAACGTGGCTTTGGGGGGGGGGGCACAGTTCGGTTCAGAGCAGGCCCCACAGTTATCGTGCTGGTTGACCTGTGACCTTTTAAAATTAAATTCAGGACACAAATTAAACATTTATTTCACGAGAGGATGTAAGAAAGTTAGTCTCCATTTACACGAGGTTTACTGTTGTAACAGGCTTTTCCCGGGAGCTCGCTTGGGCACAGGGGGTGTTCCGCTGTTCGCTCCGTGGACACATGTCGTGTGTCCCCGGGAGGCCCTGGAACGAGGACGGTGGGCACCAGGGAGACGGGAGAGCGTCCGAGAGGTCGTCCCCAGTGCTGTGCTGCTGAAGGGTGGTCGTTTGGGTGCGTTAACCTCGGGGCGGCGGGCCGGGGCCAGAGGTCCGAGGCGGCTGTGTGTTTTCTGTAGTGAGTTCCAGGGTGGCTGACGTAAAGCGTAAAACCAAACCTGTGGCGAGAGGGCCCCGAGGTACGGGTGTCAGGTCTCGCCCCGGGTTCTTTGTGTGGCCACCACCTCTGTATCCTTCCTTTTCTACTTCGCAGGCAGTCCTCCGAGGCCCAGGAGGGGTGGCGGTGTCCCCAGGCCCAGTCAGCTCGTAGGTGGTGGCAGTCTGGTGGCGTGGAGCTGGGCCGGGCCTCGGGCTGTCTGCGCCGTCTGCTCCCGTGTCCGCTGTGTGTCTGGTCCCCTCGCCCCCGCCCGCATGCTCGGCTGCCTGGGGACCTGGCTCCTTTCAGCGGGGACTCCGTACCCTTCTGTGGTTTGGGGGATGTGTTTTGTTTTGTCTTGTCTCGGTTCTTCAATGTTCGCAATAGCAAAATAAGCAAATGTGTTAATGGCCCACATCAATTCCCAATGATTTCCTTAAGATCAATACAAAAGCCATTTGGATAATGGTTTTGTTTAAAGTTAGAGGATCCTCGAGTATAAGGGTTTGAGTCATCTGTATTAAAAGGTTCTTTTTTAGCTTAAGAATGATGTGGCTCTACTATGATTTGATGAGCTGATGAGCGCTAATGGACCTTCCCGGTCCCTAGAGCTGGGGGCGGGGGGGAGCTGGTTGACCCGGGCGTGCGGTCCCCGGTTCCCAGCCAGGCCCCGCTCAGAGTGCACCAGCCTCTTGCATCTGGCCTTCCCGGGTGTGAGGTCGGGCTGTGTTCACAGGCCTGGGCGCTGCCCGTGAGCGTGAACCTGAGCCGCTAGTGAGGGCCAGCGCAGAGGAGGCCCACCCGGTAGTCCGTGTGTCCCGTGCACGAACAGTGTCCCGTACGTTTCAGCTCCTACCAGCATCTCTGTGCTTATTGCGTTTATTCTAGTGAAGAAACTCGTGTTCACTCTCGGGGTTTCCTTTTCTGCCTGGCATTTGTGGCTGTTCTCCTGAGGTGGAGGGGAGCGATGCCTGTGGGTCACAGTCCCGGGAGGTGGCTCCCCCCTCCTTAGCTCTGTGGCCTCGGGCAGGGCGCTCCGCTTCCCTGATCCCCGTTCTCCGTGGGGAAGGCGGCCCCTGCCTCGTGCAGGGGCTGTAAGGGGGAAGCTGGGCAGGCGCGTAGGGGAGAGCAGTTCCTTGTTTATTTATTTGCTCATTTTTATTTTTGAGATCAGTTATTTAAAGGTGGGGAACGATCTTGTTTTGTGATGTCCTCTTGCTCAATACAGAATTGTCTGCAGTTACCAACTCCGTGAGTCCTAGAGCCTGCGTTGTCCGCATTCACCTGACAATGTTGTAACCGCCTTTCTCTCTCTTCCTGTTGTAGGTGCTGGAGATCAGAACTTATTTACCTCTATTTACCCCACGCTTTCCCAGCAGCTGCCAAGGGAACCAATGGAATGGAGAAGGTGCGGCAAGTTTGAGTTTTGGCTTTATCTCCCTCTTTACTTTTCAGACGTTTCTGTGAGCAAGTGAGGTAGTCAGAGTTAAAGCCTGTGCTGTAAAGTGCACTGTAACGAACTGAACACGTCACAATCTGTGGGCCTCACTCTTTAAGGACTGTGTTGATTTTGTGACCGAGACAGAGGGTTGTAGAAAGGAGACCGGTCTTTAGGGTTCAAGGCCGTCCTGTATAGGAATGACGTCTGAGGCTTCCTGGTGCGGCTGAGGGTCTCGGAGACGCGGACAGCCGCCCCGCTGGAACGTGTCTCCGCAGGGCCGCCCTGCGCCCGAGCTCCTGTGCGTTTTCCTGAAGGACGAGGAGTGTGTGGGAGCCGTGACACGAGAGCCGGGGAGCGGCCAGATGGGCCGGCCGTGGTCCCTTCCTGGGTGATTGTCCAGCTCCTGACCTGTTCGGGAAACTGCTTTCTGCTCAGATTAAACATGATTTCTGGACACTGTCCGGGTTTTGACTTGTCAGTTCAGGAAGTCTGGTTCTAACGGGCTGTCACTCGGGCTCACCTCGGGCTCACCTCGTCCCCGCTGTCGACGTGCCGACCATGGCGTGCTTCTGGACTCCGGGAAGGGGAGTGTGGCCTCTGGGTGTCACTCGCCAGGGCTGTCTGTGGGCTCCGGTCTCGTGCTTGTGTCTGACTACAGCCTTAGAGGGCTGTATTTATTACTAAGTTTGATGGGAAGGGCGGATAGAAAGTGGGAGGATTGTTCACCCCCTGAGAGGCCCGGTGCCGTCAACGAGGGAGACGACCCGGTGGACGGACTCCTGTCCGGACAGATCCCTAATACATGCCATTAAACATCCAGAGAGAGGAGCGACAAGAGCTGTGTCCGTGAGGCAAGAAGAGGGGTGACGAGGGGACCAGGAGGAGCGGTGTGGATTTGGTGTGCTCAGCTCTCGTGTCCCCGAGCCGGAGGGAAGGACTGAAGAGGCGTGAAGGCGCAGGCACGGGGCGGGGGGTGATGCGGGGGTGACGCCGCACCTTCCCGGAGAGGGAAGAGAGATGGAGGCCTCGGAGAGAAGGCCGAGCCCCTGTGGCTGCAGAGGCGGCTTCCAGAGAGGCAGGTGACGGGGCCCAGGGCGGCCGCCGGCCAAGGCAGGAGTGTGCTGGCAGGGGCCAGGTGGCGCGGCCGGAGCGGTCACCCGCCTCCGCGGGACGGAGGAGCCCCGGCCCCGTGCGGACGTGGCAGCGCAGGGAGCTGCGGCCAGGGTCTGAACAGGTGCGGCCACGTCGCGGAGCTCAGGTGCCAGCCCCGCGTCCTGGGACAGGCCTCGGGTGGCCCCGGGAAGAGACCTAGCCTGTCCACGGTGCCTTCCTGTCCGGATCAGGAGGCCTGAGGGATGTGGGCCGGGGAGAGGGGACTGGCGGGCTGGCCGAGGCTTGCCGTGCGGGAGGCACTCCGGGGTGGACGGTTGGGCCGGAGAGCTGGGGCGGCTGGGGAAAGCGCGCTGCGGCCAGAGCGCGTTGCTGGGCGCAGGCGCCGGGGGCTGCACGCGTAATACCAGGGGGGGCGCGGGAGGGCCGTCGGGAGGGTGCGGGGCGGGCAGAGCTGGGCCTCATCTGCCTCACGGACCGTGGACAGCCGGTCTCATCCTGTCTCGAGGTGTTGGAGGAGACACGTGGGTGGCACTGTGGCCCTGAAAGCTGTCCATCTGGAAGCTGTGAGCGTGGATC
The DNA here is from genome assembly GCF_006229205.1 of Suricata suricatta. Taxonomy (NCBI): domain Eukaryota; kingdom Metazoa; phylum Chordata; class Mammalia; order Carnivora; family Herpestidae; genus Suricata; species Suricata suricatta. Next base: position 2,614,268 of record NC_043704.1, read on the forward strand.
TTTACGGCGTGAGGATATCGGGAGACTGTCCTGGCGTAGCAGGGGCCCTGCGTCTGGTGACAGGTGTCCTGAGAAGACGCAGGCACGCACAGGAGTGTGAGCGGAGGCGGGGGGCCGCCGCTGGCCTGAGGGTCCGCCGGCCGAGGACTGCCTTGGTTTGCCAGGAGGCAGGAGGGACTGAGGCGTCTCCCTCGGGGTTTCCCGAGGAGGCCAGCGCTGCCACCGCCTTGAGCTCAAACTTCTGGCTTCCTGAGATGTGAGCGAGGCAGTGTTGTGTTAAGCATCTGGGCTTGTGGTGGTATGTGTCTGAGCAGCTCTAGGGTGTGAGCACAGGAGGGGAGGGGGAGAGGCTGGGCCGGGCAGCCACTTGTCAGTGTGAGAGAGAGAGAGAGAGGCTTCCGGATACCGTTCGACATGTTAAAGGAGGTACGTGTGGCTCTGATGAAAATTTACAGTTGGTCGAGTAGACCTTGTCACTAAACTTGAAGCCAGAGCTTTACTGGATGCTGTGAACAGGGGTGTGGTGGAGCGGCGTCAGTGAGCCGGAGGACGGGGCTCCGCAGCCCTGCCGGGAGTGCGGGCCCGAGGACACGCTGGGATGCGGGGACAGCCACGGGTGTTGGAACAGAGGCCAGAGAACGGGGGCCAGGCACCATGTTCCCTGCGGCGGATTGGAGCTCAGCTCACCGAAAGTCCAGTGGCGAAAGCGACCACTGTCGCCCAGAGCGTGTGCCAGGAACACAGACGACGGGACACCGAGGCGCGGTCTCTACCAGCCTTGAAAGTGCAGCGGGGCCGCTGCGCTTCTCCGAGTGACGGATGCACCTTCCTGCCTAGAAGTCTATGTGAGTCAAACTTGCGTGCAGATCAGGGGGCCCAGTCTGCGCCCCTGCCTGTGGGCCTGGCTGACACGGGACCGAGGAAGTTTGTCCCTCGAAGGGCCAGAAGCCAGCAGGGGCCAGGATCTGTCGCTTCTGGCCACTCTAGGCCACACACGTGTACTCCTGAGTGCCATTCACGACGCGGACATGGTCAGGAAAGAAATGCAGACAACAAACAGATCCTTTCTCAGATGCGTGTGACCAGAAACCGGGCTGCTCTGAAAGACGAAAGGACACATTGCAACAGGAGGGAAACAACCCAGAATTTGAAGGAGGAAGAAGTGGCTGCCGGCAGAGGACTTGGGAAAATATTTTGCTGAAGTTAAGGTATCGGCCCTTTTAAAAACTGAAACATGGAAGATTCTAGATGTGGGGAAGCAGCAGAGAGAAGAAGGTACTTGTGTTCAAGGAAAAGATAGACATTTACTCTTGTCTTCGAAGGAGCAAAGTATGCATGTTAGACAATGACAGCATCACCAACAGCAACATGGAAACAGATATTTGAACTTCCAGACCAGCGGAGAAAAAGGGGGGAAAGAGAGAACCTGATTGGTCTCCCAACGGACAGGGAGAAGCAGGGAGCCTGCAGGGAGAAGGCCCGAGTTCGGGCGTCCGCACGGGCCTGTTGGATGTGGTTCTGCACGCTCCTTAGACTGGACGAAACACGCACAGTGCAGCTGTGGGAGGCTCCGAGGGCAGAGAAGAGACCCCTGCAGCGTGGTGCACTTCGACAGCGCCCGGCGTCCGCCCCCCTCCCCCCTACAGCCGCACCCTGGGTGTCTGCAGCGGACTGCCCTCTGTGTTGGATCATACAGGTGGTCGCACAGGTAGACACACAGTTTAAAGCTTTCGTATCTTCCAGCTGCGCTTTTGGGAACCTCTCTTCTTTTATAGTGACTTCTTTTTATAGTAAGACTCCAAGTAAAAGCCATTTTCCTCAGAGGTCTGTGTGGTTGCAAAGAAGCCCTGTGGTTAGGTAGAACATGGTCCTGCGTGTGCCACTGAGTGAGGGGGCAGACTTACGGAGAGGCAGCTTTCATAGGTGAGTTTGAGCCTGGTCGAGATCATTTACGGGATTTTTCTGGACAGAATGTTGCTGTAATTCAGGGCTAATAGCTTCTGTGTACTTCCAGACTTACAGATGTGATTACAGTATTGTCGGATTTTCCCCTTTTCTTTCTGCTGAACATTTCCTCATTTTCCTTAGTGACTCTTTAAAAATTGTTTGTAGGTCCTATGGCCGTGCTCCAAAGATGATTCACCTGGAATCCAACTTTGTTCAATTCAAAGAGGAGCTGCTACCCAAAGACGGAAACAAAGCCCTGCTCACTTTCCCCTTTCTTCATATTTATTGGACGGAATGCTGCGTGAGTATTTCTGTAGGGAGAAAATTACGAGAAAATTGGAACAGGATTGAGAATTCACGGGTTGAGCTTTTGTTGCGACAGCTCTGATTAATCAGCTTGACTTGTTGACATGTGGTGTTTCGGTGTGCTCGCTCCTCCGTTCCTCGGCCAGACGTCTGGCTTTGTCCTTCCCCGTTTCTGCCCTGGTCCAGTGCGTTGCCCACTTGGTCATCGCCAGGTTCAGTCTTCCTGTGTTTCAAGAGCCTGTGAGCTCCCTGCACCCTCGTGGCCGCTGGGTATTGTTCACGTGCACCCCGGGCTTCCTTTTTGAGCGCCCTGTGTTCACGCTCACGGTTACGTGACCTCGTGACCCTCACTGGTCCCTCCTGCTGGTGTGCAGGCTGAGGTCGGGGACTGTCTGGCACCGCGCAGCAGACGCTCCAGGACTACCCGAGTGACGCTCCGCGTCATAGCCCTCACGTGTACGTGCAGTTGTGTGTGTGTGTGAGCCCAGAGAGACGCTGGTCACTCATGACAGACCTCTCGTGTCCTGAACTGAGGAAGCCCGGTGGGTCCTCTCTGCCTGTCTGTCCCAGCTCTAACAGGCATTTCGTGGGATGGCGTGCACGCCCGTTCCACACTGTGGCAGTTTCACCTGGATCTGAGCACCGGAGGTAGTATTATATAAGCGTTATGATGAGAAGGGGCTGGAAGCTTCTTGCCCTGGCTGGTTTTGCCTCATAGCCTTCCCCGGTGGAGACGGTCACATGGGGCGGGCTTAAACCTCCAGCGTGAGCGTGACATCACGTGGGGGACGTTGTCCCCAGGGAGCTCAGCAGAGGTCAGCGCCCAGGGCTGCTTTCAGGATCTGGGCCCCCGGGCACCCTCTGCCTGCCTCAGCCCGAACTCTAGACTCCCGGAGGGGAAGCAGGCATTCCGCACGAGCCGTATCTGTACAAAGAGCCCGTGCCTAGTGCGGCCCACTTACCAGGAGGTGGTGGGAACCTGCTCCCAAGCCGTGTTCCCAGGCCTTGCCCAGGGTCCCTGCCGTGAGTAGGCCTGCGGATGGAGACGGCCGTGCGGGGCCCGCGGGCTGACTGCCCCTTCTCTCTGCGGCCACTCGGTGGCTGCGTCAGATTTGATCTTGTGGTCAAGGTGTCTCCGAGCTGCAGTTACTGTTTGCCCCTGGCTGCTAGTAAGCTATCTCTGGGGGCCACTAAGACCACAGGATTATCCTGCCCCTCATCCAGCCCTCCCGCTTAGGCTGAGCGTCCAGCGATGATTCTTCCTGAACCGGCCTTTCTTGGGGGCTGCAGACACACTCCTCCCGTCGGGTCAGCCAGTGCTCTGCCCCAGGAAGGCCTGTGTGGACCCGACTCCTAAGGCGTTGTCGCCAG
>NC_043704.1:2617991-2633865 GCF_006229205.1 Suricata suricatta
CCATCCCTCTGGGCCCTGGTGGGCAGAGCCAGGAGCGCCGTGTCTGGGGGACCACGGGCTGGCGCTCACGCCTCCGACTTGAACCTCCCCCACGGGGCCCCTCCTTGCCGTGTCGCGTGGGCGCATCTGCGGCGGCTTGGACAGCACCCCCCCCCCCCGGCTGCCACGCATAGAAATCGTTGCAGCTTTGCTGCACCCTCGTGACAGCTGCCACACAGCATGAGCAGGGGACGGTCAGAGAGAGAGGGAGACACAGAATCCAAAGTGACTCCAGGCTCCGAGCTGTCAGCACAGAGCCTGACGCGGGGCTTGAACCCACAAACCGTGAGATCATGACCTGAGCTGAAGTCAGACGCTTAACCGACTGAGCCCCCCAGGCGCCCCTAAAATGTTTGTTTTAAAATTTCTAATTTTATTGCTTTGTGATTAGGGTATTGTTTGTAATATTTTTGCTTTATGAAACTTATTTTTTCTCTGTGACTTAATAAATAGTTTTTGCGGGTATTCTGTGTGTTTGAGAATGTATTTTCCCTGCTTCTTAATTTTTATATTCTAATTTTAATTTTTAAATTTTTTTTTGCTTACTTATTTTGAGAGAGAAGGGGGGCAGACAGGGGCAGAGAGAGGGAGAGAGAGAGAGCACCCCAGGCAGGCTCCGCACTGTCAGCACAGAGCCCAATGCAGGGCTTGAACTCACAAACTGTTAGGTCGTGACCTGAGCCGAAAGCAGGAGCCAGAGACTTAGCTGACTGAGCCCCCCGGCGGCCCTCTCTGCTCCTTAGGTTGTAACGTTAAATGTAGATCCGTAAGAGCTGCCTTCTTGATTGTTATCTGGCTCATTTGTAGTTAACGTTCTGCCGGCTCGCCCCGTGTAGTGGACGGCAGTGCGTCAGTCTTCTCTCATTGCTGTTTCTTTTCCTCTTGCGTCGCCTGCAGTGCCTGTTTTGTGTAGGTGGCTCACGTGTCACCTAGTGCATAGGTGTTCGTGGCGGTTACAGTCTTTATGGAGTGGGGGTGCAGAGTCTAATTTTATAGCCTTAAGTGGGTAGCAGATTGGCCCACTGTCACTTCCTAAGGGGCTGTCTCTTCTCCACTTCCTGAGAATATCACCTTCACTGAAACCGGCGTCGTGTGTGCACAGTGTTCTGGACACTTCAGCTCTGTCACTGCTGTCTCTTCTTGCCAGGATAGACTTTTAATTATTATATTTTCTATATGTACTGATATTACTTCTCCTAAAATAAATTCCTTGTGTACAAAACTTATTTTCCAAAAGCGGATGTTTTCTACATGCCCATCCTCCCGCTCCTGCTCGCGGCCGTGACTCCTCCGCTGGGAGTCTGGGTCCGCACTTCCCTGCTCCAATCTGTGTGGGCCTTTGACTGGCAGGAGGGGTGCTGTGACTGTTTTCTTTTTTGATATATATATGTTAAAATATTTATTTATTTTGAGAGAGAGAGAGAGGGAGGGAGGGAGAGAGATAGCAAGCGGGGGAGGGGCACAGAGCGAGGGAGACAGAATCCCACCCAAGCAGGTTCTGCGCTGCCAGTGCATAGCCCGATGCGGGGCTCGAACTCAGGAACTGAGATCGTGACCTGAGCCAAGGTCAGGAGTCGGATGCTCAACTGCCCGAGCCCCCCAGGTGCTCCCCAGCCACCGTCCCGTGAGGACGTCAGCTGCCCCTGTGGGAAGGCCCCTGGGGGTGTGCGGCCTCAGTCCCCGTGCTTCCGGGCCAGCGCGCCGGCCTCCGCCAATGCCACGCGGTCGCCTTGCCCGCCGCCGCAGGGCTGTGCCCCCGGAGCAGGGCCGGGGCTGGGGACAGCCCCACCAGGAGCGCTAGTCCAGGCCCACGCGGAGCGGAGCCGCGGTCGGAGAGAGAAAAGGGAAGTCCGGAGGAGTTTGGGTTGGGATCGCCTCGAAGAAGTTTGGGTCGGCGGGGAGGAATGTTAGTGATGGCGCCTCTGCACAGGCGGGAACGCGGTCTATCCCCGGGCCCTGCGGCCTGCCTCCCCCGGCGCGGGGCCCGCCTTTCGCAGTCAGAGCCTCGCCCCCCCCAGGCCTGCAGTTAGCACTGCCGGTGCCCCCCCCCAGCCTCCGCAGGCCCGAGCAAGTCTTCAGTGTCGCAGAACGTCTTACTGGGTGTGGAATTCTGCTCTGACGGGTCCCCATTTCCAGCCAGCACGGCAGAGACTTGCTCGCTGTCCTCTGATTTCCATTGTGACCGTGTGGAGCCTTTACTCGTATACGTAGGGTGTCCCCCCCCCCCCCCCGCAGTTTAAGATGTATTTTCTCTGTCATGGGTTTTAAAAATTCTGTGACTTGCCCTAGTACTTTTCTTCACATGTCTTGCGCTTGGGGTTTTTTAGGCTTTGTGGGTCTATAATTTTAATTTAAATTTGGAACCGTTCTGGTCCTTCTTTCTTAGTTACTTGTTCTGTTCCTGCCTCTCGTCTCCTCTGGGGACCCCAGTTACTGACACATTAGACCCTTGAGGTCCTACTGCTCAGGGACGCGGTGTGATGGCTTTCCAGGCCTTCTCTCCGTTTCACTGGGACGCTCTGCTCCGGCGTCTGCAGGCCACCTAACTTCCCCTGCGGCGTCCGGCCTGCTCTTAACCCCCCGCCCGTTTCTGCGGCTCGGACGCCGTGCTTCTCGTGTCTAGATGGCCCTTTGGGGTCTTTGCCTTCTTTTAAAGTATCTTCCATGTCTCTGCTTCACATCCGCTTTTCCTGTGTGCACACACCCCTGCACACGGACAGAAGTGTACACGTGTGGGGGGACCACACGTGTGCTATGGAGCACGTCTGGTCCGTGCTTGGTGTCTAAATGCCATCTCCGTCTGTGAGGGGCCGCGCTGCAGGAGCGCCTGCCTGGTGAGGTGGAGTCACAGAAAACCCACCTTCGCAGGATGGCTTTCTGTTAATTTTTCAGCAAAAGGTCCTTCCAGATTGTATTTGTAGTTCATTAATTATTTAAAAAAATTTTTAATAGCTTATTTATTTTTGAGACCGAGAGAGACAGAGCATGCATGGGGGAGGAGCAGAGAGAGAGGGAGACACAGAATCCGAAACAGGCTTTAGGCTCTGAGCTGTCAGCACAAAACCCAATGCGGGGCTCGAACCCACAAACCACAAGATCATGATTTGAGCAGAAGTCATACGCTTAACTGACTGAGCCACCCAGGGCCCCTATTTGTATTTAATTTAAACTGAGGACACAGAGATTCTAAAAATCAGACTAAAAATTAAAAGTACTGACTTCTGGAACTTTTCACTTGCTAACTAAACCAAAGGAGGGGCTGGGTACAGAATTTGAGGTTTCTCATGCATAGATTGAGCCCTTTAGCATATTTGAGAGGGACTAAAAAATCCAGGGAAAGTATGAGCAGGATAACAAAGAATATTGGTATTAAGAAAGGGGGAAATCTATGTATCTATAAAGAGTAGCTAAAAATTATAGTTTGCAAAGGTTTTTAAATGTCCAGTTTGGAAGCGAAGCATCTTGGTTTTAGATTTTTCACTCTAAATTTGCTACGTGGATTGATGGAGCATAAGGGCAATTATAAACCATTGCTGACAGCAAGTAGACTTTCTGTGTCTGCACTTGTCCTTGGAGAGGCCGAGGCGGGCCAGCGTTTACGTCTCTGAGTCCGGCAGCCTTGACTTTTAGGATCTGGCGGCTCCCCTGGGGAGCTTTCAGGAAGCCCTAGGTTGTCCTCTTGCCTTGGGTTTGCATCTGGCACTGTCTTGCCTCAATGTGGCCCGCAAGTGGCATTGGTGTTGGAGGGGTCCTGGGCGCTGGCAGAGGGCTGCGGGGCTGTGGGGGAGGCGCCCCGAGGTGGCCCGGGCCTCCTGCAGCCCCAAGCCGGGTGGGGGTGGAGGGGCCGCTTCGCCCCATCGACACAGGGCCCGCGCCAGGATGGGACTCATCACAGAGTTGGTGGGCATGGGGCCTTTGGCATAGCAGACCCGGGTCTGAAGTCCCGACTTACCTGGTGGCCCATCTTGCTGCGCACAGCTTGCTAAGCTCTCTCTCAGTGTTGTCCTCTGTGACCTTGGAACTGTCTTCCCTCTACGTTTCTGGACCTGCCCATGGACACCAGGCTCGCCTGGAGGGTCCCGCCCCGAGCTGTAAGCACTGTGGCCGATGTATTCTGTTAGTAGACACGTTGTGCTGTTAAACTAAAGGGCACTGATTAACTTTCCTTCACATTGACTTATTTATTTTTAGGATACTGAAGTGTATAAAGCTACGGTAAAAGACGACCTTACCAAGTGGCAGAACGTTCTGAAAGCTCACAGCTCTGTGGACTGGCTCATAGTGGTAGTTGAAAATGATGCCAAGAAGAAAAACAAAACCAACATCCTTCCCCGAACTTCTATTGTGGACAAAATAAGAAATGATTTTTGTAATAAACAGAGCGACAGGTAAGTGGGTCTTGGGTCTCCCCCGCTGACACCCAGACGACCGGCTTCCGCGCAGGGGTCCTTCCTCAGCACAGGCGGTGGGCCTGGAGGCGCAGCGCGTGAAGGGTGCTGCCACTGGGCCCCCCTCAGGGGGCTCCTGATCTGCTGGGTGCAACGCCGGAAATCGTAACCCCAGCGTGCCGCCCGGTGACCGTGGCTTCCCTCTGAGGATCTGCAGTGGGTGTTGGGGTGGCCGGGCTTGGGGGTGCCTCGGGTCCTTGTGTACAGGAGGGCCCTCGACCCTGTGGTGCATTTACCTTCGTACCTGTTGAGAGCCCCTAAGAACCAACATTCTGAAATGCTGACTTAATCTTCAGAATCTTCAAAAGGAAACCACACAACTGTGGTGGCTGCTTCCTTTCCTGTGCTCGGCCCTGCGTGGCCCTGTTCTGGCTGCTGGGGGTCACTTCCCCTCTTGGTGGTGTCGCGCCCAGCAGGGCAGGCTGTTGAACTTCCTGGTGCCTGCGGCGTGCGGTGTGGCCTCACGGGCGGAGCCACGCCACCACGCCTGTGGCCGCCCAGGTGGCAGGTGCTCAGAGAGGAGCAGGGAGGGGGCGGGGCTACGGAGGCAGGAGCGCCCAGGAGCGAGGGGAAGAGCCCGGGCTGGAGTCCCGGCCCTGTGGTTGGGATACCCTCCGACCCTGGTGTGCCCTGTGTCAGGCCACCCGGTAACCTGACCGTTCTTCGGGGGAAGGAGCCTTCGTGGGCTTCCTTTCTGCGTCCCGCACAGTTGTGGGCACAGAGTGATGTTCAGACTTGTTTTATTTATAGTTTGAAATAAACATTAGATTGTCGAGCTCACGGTTTCTCTTAGAGGAATTCCGTGCCATCTGGACTTGTGGGAAGGTTGCCTAATGTCGGTTATTCATGGGTGAGTTACCCCGCAGGGCTCGGCTGAGCGTTTCAGCAGGATGCCCCGGGCTGAGTGTCCCTCCCTGTGTGGCACGGCTGCGCCCGCTCACTTGCTCTGAAAAGGGGGACCGGCGCCGGGCGCTCTGCTCTGGTCCCTGCGGGGGGACGGCGGGGGGAAGGTGGGGAGGAGGTGGGTGCCGGAGCAGCGGAGTGGAGGGGCTGGCCGGCGGCTGGACCCAGTGGCCTTTTAGTTGCGTTTCTTTGGGGTTTTATTAAGAACGTAAGCTGACAGTAATGGGACACTCCCATTGTGTGATGCTTTCAGAGTGTCGGGGCCCCCTCTAAGGCTGGGGCCGGACTCTGTCCACCTGCTTAAAGTGTGTTCCTGCTGAGCCCCCGGAAACCTAACTTGTTTTCAGCGACTAAGTCTTTACACGTAAAAGTTAACTTCCTGAGATTTTTAACGTCTCATCTCAGTATGTAAACATGCCTTCCGACGTTCTGATTTTCATTAACTTGCCAAGCACCGTTAGCAAGCCGGTTCTTTATTGTTTTAAAGTGAAGAGCTGGGCCCATGCGTTGAATTTGGAAACATCTGCATTGACCGTTGTTGTATTAGCCGGCTTGATCTCTGGCCTTTGGAAACGGTGGCACGCCTGGTGCGGCGGCGGCGTCTTGCCCTTAGCCTTAATCTGGAACGTCAGTTCGTGGGTAGTGTGTGCATGCCTGCGTGCGCCCGATACACCGTGCATCATATTTTGTGTTTGCCTTTCCCCACCTGATGCGTTGTAGAAAGGTTTCCGTGAACAGCCAGTGCATTTCTCCACCGTATCGTCAGTGAGGACGCAGCACTCGGTGGCGGCCATGTGCCGGAGTTGCTCGCCCGGCCCTCCGCTGCCGGCCGCGTCACCGCCTGCTATCAGCGGCACCGCCGGCAGCTTTGAGCTTGGGTGCCGTGTCCGTCCTTGCTGATTTCTTTCGCATAAATCCCTAAAATGAGAATTGCATGGCCAAAGTCTTGTGCATTTTTCAGGCCTTTGGCGAATATTCTAGGCGGTAGGTAACTAGTTAGAGGGCCGCCCCATCAGCTGTCTGTGTTAGTGGCGGCCCCGGTGACCGGTGGAGGCCGGGCCTCCGGGTCTACGCCGGCGCCCACCAGTCTGGGGAGCTGCTCCACGCTCTCTCCTGAGTTAGCTGTCTGGGCTTAACGTGAACTTCTGCAGTGCAGTTCTTCTTTGTCATAAAAAGAAAATCTAGAAACTGTGCACATTGAAGGCACGATAAGAGAATTTAATGAACGTCTCATCTGGTGGGTAAGCACCGGCTCGCGGAAAACAAAGACCATCTTGGGGGTCGGTGTTTGCTATTGGGTCCCGCGCCCCCCCCGCCGTAGCTTTAGGGGAGATCCTGTGTCTGGTCGGGAATAAATGTCCACCACGACCCAGGCTTCAGGATAAATGGCTGAAGTGACAGAGTAGATGCGTGTCGGTCCTCGGGGGCTTTAGGAATAGCTAGTGGGCCCGGGACCCTCCGTCCTTCGGGGTAGGAAGCACCGAGGGGTGAGGCGTCTGGGATGGAAGCCGGCTGTTGACTCGTAAAGGCTCTTCCTGGCTCCGAGTGCTCGCCTGGCCGGCCGCCTTGGCTGCGGGCTTCCCGTTTCGGTCCCCAGTGTATGATTCCAGACATCTAGCCTTCCTCCAGAGGCAGTGACGGGGCACAGAGACTTAGACTCTGTCCATTCTGGTACTGACTGGTAATTAAGGCAACGCATTCACTGAGGAGAAATACTGACGCTCACAGCGTCACGATTTTAAAATTATTTCTGAGTTCATGTTTATTCATCTTCTTTCTAAATTTTTACTACAAAAGATAAGTCTATGTTTTGCAGCCTGTTAGATGAACACATTGCCTTTTCCAAATTCATTGGAAACTTGTAATTGTATGCCTTTGGTATTTCCATGCCACACATAGTCTTTTTTTTAAGAAAATTTTTTTAATGTTTCTGTCTCATAGAGACTGAGCACGTGGTGGGGAGGAGCAGAGAGCGAGGGAGACGCAGAATCCAAAGCAGCTTCAGGCTCTGAGCTGTCAGCACAGAGCCCGACCACAGGGCTCGAACTCACAAACCGTGAGATCACGACCTGAGCTGCCATCAGATGCTTAAGCAACCGAGCCATTCAGGTGCCTCCAGATAGTCTTTTTGTAGTGAGAGTGTGTCCTACCTAATGTTAAGCCGTATTCTTTAAGCTTTTAGTTACTTCTTTTTTTTTTTTTTAACATTTATTTTTGAGAGAGAGAGAGAGACAGAGTGTGAGCGGGAGACGGTTAGAGAGAGAGGGAGACACAGAATCCGAAGCCGGCTCCAGGCTCTGAGCTGTCAGTCAGCACAGAGCCCGATGTGGGGCTCGAACCCATGAACCGTGAGCTGAAGTCGGCTGCTTCACCAAATGAGCCACCCAGGCGCCCCATTTCCTGATTACTTCTAACGCTGCTCTTGAGGCGCTCACGGCCTGGGGCCCAGCGGGAGGGGCAGAGCTACGGAGAGGGAGTGAGGCACCCCCGTGGGGGCGGTGGGGTCCCGGGGCAGCGGGGGAGAGGTCTGGGAGGACGTCTGTCAGCTGGGCCGGGTTTGGGAGGGCGAGCGGGAACGTGCTAGATGAAGAGAGCGCAGAGCTCGAGATGCCGGCTGGGCTTGGCCCGGAAGAGGGAGAGCAGAGCTGGGCCGGGTTGTGGGCCGCGTCCGGAATGTTCTGTCCTGCCAGTTAGGGGTGACTGGCGAGGTGTGTGCAGGGGGCGGTGCGACGGGGGCTTGGGAGCTGACTGGGTGGTGACCAGCTCACCAGCTCACCTTCCAGCGAGCCCCGGAGGCCGGACCGGAGACGGACATCACGCACGGCCCCCCACCCCCAGGGCTCCGCGGCCCTGGCTGCTCGCAGTGAAACCTCCTCCTACTCCGGTTGTCTCAGCGCCCCCAGTTCACGAGGGAGGGAGCGGGGCCGGAGAGCAGTTGGGCTGCATCCCGCACTCGGAGTGTTTCCCAGACCGTCTGTTTGTGTCTCTGCAGGTGCGTCGTGCTCTCTGACCCCTTGAAGGACTCTTCTCGAACTCAGGAATCCTGGAATGCCTTCCTGACCAAACTCAGGACATCGCTGCTTATGTCTTTTACCAAAAACTTGGGCAAGTTTGAGGACGACATGCGGACCTTGAGGGAGAAGAGGACGGAGCCAGGGTGGAGCTTCTGTGACTATTTCATGGTCCAGGTACGGCCCTGAGCGCTTCCGTCTCTGCCTGTAAGGAGGGCAGGCCGTGGGGTCCCTCCTGTCGGCACAGTTTCTGAAACCAGGAGACGCCGTGGTAGCTGGCGGATGTCTCCATCTCGGGGCCCTGGAGGCAGGTCAGAGGCGGTGACCTGGGCACGCCCGCCATCAGCTCTCCTGCCACTTCAGAGCTCCGCACCTAGCCGTTTGCGAGAGGGCGCTGTCCCTCAGGATGATTTGGGTTTTGTTACTACCTCGGCCCGCCTGGGGTCTCCTGCGAGGCCGTGCCTCAGGCAGCCCTGGCCGTGGTGTTGAGCCCCAGGACAAAGACGTCTCCTCCCCGCGTGGCGCTGTGATTGTGTCAGGACTCCCGGGGACGGGTACTTCCTCTGTGGGGTTGAGTTACAATCTGGGTCTGCAGCTAGCTCCTGGCCCCTTTCCAGCCCTGCAGGGAGACAGGGGTGTTGCGCTCGGGCCTCCTTCTTCACCATTTTTAGACTGAACAACATTTTTCGTGTTTAAATCACACTTGTGTGTTAATTCCTGAAGACATAATACACTTTGAACAAATAAAAGACCAATTCTGATTCAAAAATTTGATGTTTATCTCTGACTCTTGCTTATGTCTTAGTGGTATTTGGGTGATTGGGTGCTGGTGAGGGGACTGCGTGTGCACACGGTGCACTGTAAGTGCACGGCCTTGTCATGTCTCTGCTCGGGCGTGTTCAACGTCGTGTCTGCGAGCTGTCGGCGGGGGCGGGGGGTCTAGGTGACCCAGCGGTGTGGTGGTGGACTCTGGTATCAGTGGGAACCCATGGGGGGATGGATGGGCGGGCGGGCGGGCGGGTGGATGACAGATCAGAAATAGAGACGCGAGTGTGTGAGGACGGCACACGTGCACGTGTCTCCTTGCCCCGTCCTCCGACAGGGCCTGGGAAAAATAGGGCTCTCAGCAGCAGTGAACCCACTTAGTGCTAATAAGATCTTGGGTTCTCAATTCCATTCTGAGTAAGCGCCAGGGCCCCTTGGAGAAGGGGTTGATTCTCAGGCCGGCGCAGTCCTGGGGGGCTGGGCTCCATGCTGTCAGCCTGGAGCCTGACTTGGGGCTCGAACCCACGAGCCGTGAGATCATGACCTGAGCCGGAGCCAGGAGTTGGCCGCTGCGCCGCCTGAGGCCCCCAGGCGCCCTAAGTGCCGTGCTCTCCGTTGTGATCTCTGCTGGCTGTGCAGTGTGCCAAAACGTTACGGTTTTTGCTTTGTTTTGTTCGGGTCCCCAGGAGGAGCTCGCCTTCGTGTTCGAGATGCTGCAGCAGTTCGAGGACGCCCTCGTGCAGTACGATGAGCTCGACGCCCTGTTCTCTCAGTACGTCGTCAACTTTGGCGCGGGGGGTGAGTAGTGGGCGCGCGGGGGTGAGGGGTGAGGGGTGGGCTCGCCGGGGTGAGGGGTGAGGGGCGGGCTCGGCTCCGGGGGTGAGTAGTGGGCGCGCGGGGGTGAGGGGTGAGGGGCGGGCTCTGTAGGCAACCCCGAGTCTCAGCATAGATTCCCCGGCGTCTGAACAGTCTGCAGGCTGCCATTATTTAGCTGTTATTTGTTCACCTAACAGTTAAGTTGTCATTTGTTTTATGCAAATTACATAGGATATATTTTGTGGTTCTAAAAGGAAGTGATAGGAGAATGAAGAATTGGTCATTTTCGTTGTTAGAAAAATCACAACTAATAAAAGCATTTCAGAGGAAGGAATTTTTAGGAATAAAGCCCATCTCTACGACTTGCAGCCCCCGAGGTGTGCTTCCGGTTCTGGGCCTCCTGCCCCTGCTGACAGGTTGTCTTTGTGACACCCAGGCGCTCACTGCAGAGTTTTAAGTGACGCCCCTGCAATGAGAGTTCATCGTTCTTTTAGTTTCGGAGTCCTGAGCTATTCTGGAAGTACAGAGTTAGCACAGTGATGACCGTTCTCTGTTCTTGGCTGGTGCTTACTTTGCTGGAAGGGCATCCTATCACATACATGTCTGTAGCGTGTCGTGCTTGTCAGCAGGGGAGGTTCTGGGTGGTTATGGTGACTGGCTGCATCGTGGTGCCCAGTGCGTGTCCGTTGGTGTTGATCCGGCCGCCCCGCGGCGTGGGACGCTTGGGTTGTCCCCGTCCTGCCGCCCCAAGTGGTGTGCTGACAGACATCTTCGTCGGGAGTCCTGAGAGGGCCCTCGTAGGGTGCGTGCAGGAAGGAGGGAGGGCAGGGACCCGCGGCGTCTGCTGGAAGCCCGCTGAGGCCCAGGCGCCGGGGTGCTGGGCGCCTCCCGCTGGTTCTCGCTGCAGACCAGAGCCGGGGAGCCTCAGGCTTGGATCGCTTGCTTCGCTGAGACACAGGTGTAAGCACAGCCGTTACGTAGTTACTACTTCAATGTAAACACTTCGAGAAGAGGTAAGATGACATTTTACATACCCCTGGTGTATCTCTCTCGTCATATTTCCACATAGAATCTTTGTCCTCTCAGTTTTAAAACAAATCTGGGGCAAATTAAAATATGAAGTAAGCCTGGACCAACTGTGCCCCTGAACAAGGTGGTTCGTTTTTGGTCGTTGATTGCATGGCTGTTTATTGAGAGCTTCAGACGTACCAGCGCTGTTCTGCATGTGGCAGGGAGCAGACGAAGCCCTGGCTTCGTGGAGTCGGCCTGGAGGGGAGCACAGATACCTCGCGGTCGGCAGCCTGGTGCGCGCAGGCCTCCGGAAGGGCAGAGTGTGGCGCCAGGTGCTGGGCGAGCTGAGGAGGCGGCGCTGGCACGGAGGGAGCTCGGGGACGCCAGGCAGGGAGCCGGCGGGGGTCCTGCGGTGGAGGTGCTCTGGGCAGTGGGCGGGCGCCTCCCTGAGTGTGCACTTGGACAGCTCTGAGTCTAAATTCCAGTCAGTAAAGGATGCTGTTAGCGCCAGTTGGCACTTGAGATGTTTAGTAACATCAGTGTGCCAGCACGGAGTCGGACCTGGTGGAAACGTAGCCTGATGTGGTATAGCCGCTGTCTTTTGGAATGCGAGAAGTAGGTTAAGTTTTTGCCATATGGATTGAATGACTAGTTATCATTTTCTGTTATGCTTACTTTAAGACTGTGTTTGCGTCTGGGGCTATACGTTCGGATTGGGGAACCTTCTGGAAGTTTTTGACGAGCAAGAATTTTTCCTTCTGCCTCCCACCACTACTTCTTCCTTGTGCCTGCTGTCCTTCTAGGAGCGTGATTTAGGTTGCTGACACGATTGAGTTAGAGACAGGTGAGAGGCCTAAGGATGAGCGAAAATGGGTGAGGGAGACAGAAGAGACAGCGTGGTCACGTGAAGGGGCCGCTCTGGGCGCCCGGGCAGAGGGCAGCTGGCACGGCGTGCTCCAGCCCAGGCCTCGTGCCTTCTCCCAGCGCTGACCGAGCGCGGAGCCTGGGTCTCCCGGACCCCTAGCCCGGCAGTCTCCAGTTGCACCCGATCTGCTCACGACCCAGGCGCGCCGGCGTGCCTTGTGGCCTAGGTCATGCTGTCTCATGCTCATCGTCAGCTGCCAAGCACCGAGCGGGACGCCGTGGTAACTACCCGGTCCGCCCGTCTCCGGATGGTTCCGTGCCCACGCTGCCAACAGGCTGCCCATTGGTACCTGGGGTCCCGCAGCCCCAAGCAAGAGCCTCAGGCGGGCAAAGTAACGCGTAGTCAGTGCCTTTCATGATGTGTGTCTGTTTAGATGGCGCCACCTGGCTGACGATTTTCTGCCAGCCGGTGAGGAGCTGGAACGGACTGGTCCTGCGGAAGCCCATCGACATGGAGAAGCGGGAGCTGATCCAGAGGCAGGAGGCCACGCTGCTAGATCTGCGCAGCTACCTGTTCTCCCGCCAGTGCACCCTGCTCCTCTTCCTGCAGCGGCCGTGGGAGGTGGCCCAGCGCGCCCTGGCGCTGCTGCACAGCTGCGTGCAGGAGCTGAAGCTCCTGGAGGTGAGTCCCGGCGCCCCGCGCCCCGCGCCCCGGCGGCAAGCCGCCTGCGCCGACGCAAGAGGCTGCTTTTCCTGAGCGTTAGTAAGGTTTGGCATACTGTGTGTATGGCTGCTCCTCACGTGAATTTCCTGTTCAGAGTGACATTCTGCCCTCGGCGCGGTGGAGTCCTGGTGGCCCGAAGCAAGGTCAGCTTCCTCATAAGTTTTGAAGCCGTCTTCGGCTTATGTGGGGGGCTGGTCTTCCCGAGAGAGAACTCCCCAGAACTCCCTGACGGACAGTGTTAGGTTAGGACGTAGACCTTCCGCTTAGTTCAGAACTGCCTTTCTGTCTTGCACGTGAACACACGGGCAACACCGCGAGTGACACAGGACAAGCCGTGCCACATGAATCAGCGCGAGGTCGGGACGGAGCGTGGTGAACACGCGTGCGCGTGCGCAGGTGTGGGGGAGACCGGCAGCGGTGCCATGTGTCTGCCTCGCTGCGGGACCGACCCCACCAGGCTGCCGCACTCCCCACGGCCCATGGGCCACAGGCGTCTCAGCGAAGCAGAGGGACCTTTGATGGCGGTCGGGTGGGGGTGGCGGGCGGTCCTCACCTTTTCTGTTTCCGTGACCTCTTTACCCGACACACATGGGTACAGAGTGTTCCGCCCAATTTCAGAGGATCCGTAGACCCCCGCCCCTGGTTAAGCACTGAGCGAGCGGCGGATTGCATTGGCAGCGACGCAGCCCGTCTCCGTGTGAGACCCTCCACGCCACACCCCGTTCTTTCTGTCACACCCGCCAGCGCGCCCAGGGCCGCGGGTGCAGGGTCCCGGAGGGGGATGTGCGGCACCAGCCGGACCGCAGTGGGCTGCCTTCCGTAACATCGTGACTCAGATCCTGGGTTTCCTAGCAAACTAAGTAACGGACTTAACTCTCAGTTTGAGATAGTCTTAATTTAAACAAATTTTGTTTTTACCCAAATGAAGAGAAATTATTTTAGTTGATTTCTAAAAGAGAAATGCTTACCTACATGAGCCACAAACTCATGAATGTAAGAATCTGTATCAAATTACTTTTCTTGCCCAGATACCTAGTCTAGCAAATGAGGAAAATACCATATTCCACCTTGAAATGGTAATCTTTTGGCTTCGTCTAACCACATAGACTGGGGTCGTCTGCTTTGGCGTCTCCGATCTGGCTGTAGAGACCAGGGGGCTCTGGGGTCACCGTTGGTCGATGGGACAGGGCTGTCTGTGTTCGTGTGTGCCTGGACATTGCTTCTGATTCTGAGATTCTGTCACCTTAGTGGGCCGGGGGGGAAAAGCAGGGTGTGTGGTGGAGTCCACATGGGTCACGCCCGGCACCTTCCAGGAGGGTAACTGGGAAGCAGCGTCTGCAGCCCAGACACGGGTGGGAGACCGCGGAGGGTGACGGGCCAGCCTCCCGCCCTGGGCATCTGCCCGTCATGAGCCGAAGGATTTAAGAATCTGTCTGAAAGGCTTTCTCTCACCTTGGGAGATGGACTGGTGGCAGCCCAGCGGCCAGCCTGGCAGAGAGGACGCACTGGCAGCATGGTGAGGGCCGCTGGCCCTGCAGGGAGGGAGCGGGCCCTAGGCCTCCTGGAAGCCGCGTTAGGTACAGCCGCCCGGATCGGGGACCCCGGGAGGGGTAGGCCTGGGGGGACCTTTCCTTCAGGCGCCGGGGCCCAGGCGTCCCGGTCTCACCGCGGATCCCTCCTCGCCCCGGCGCCCTCCCCCCCGGCCCCAGCTCGTCCCCCGGGCGCTGCCATGCTTCTGGCCGTGGCAGGAGTGCGCGGAGACAGGGCAGCGGCTGCCGTCGCGGCAGGAAGGGGCAGGCGAGCTGCAGGTGGTGTGGGATCTGCTCGGAGCCGCTGGGGGCAGCAGGCGGCTGCCGGCACCCGGGGCTGGGCGGGGGCTCGCTGTTGCGGTGCGCACTTCGCAGCCGCGGTGCCAGTCTTCCCGCCGGCCCCCTTCCGTCCTGAGTGCGGGGCCTTGTCACTCTGGCCACCCCTCAGGGGAGCCCCCCACTCCAGTCACGTCGCTTGCGCCTGGCGCTTCTGGTCCTGCTGTGTCCTTGCGATGCGTTGACCGGAGCTGGATTCGGGGTGAGGACACCCTCCCGCCTTATTGTTCCCTCTTCGCCTCGTGCTGGGCCATCCCTCGGCGACCCCGCCGCACGAGTGCCGTGACAGCGGCTGGGCCCCGGAGGTGTGCGGCGCTTTAACCGCCAGGCCCAGGGCCGCTGACGACCTTTGCGGCCCCGCTCGTCTACAGGTCAGCCTGCAGTCCTCGCACGACCCCTGCTGGCCCCTGTGGGCGGCCGTCTGCCCGCAGCTCTCTGCCGGCGGCTCCCCTTCGTCCCGGGCCTGTCCCAGCAGCTTGGCCGGGGTCTGGTCCTCAGGCGTCCTTGGGGGGCAGGTTTGGGGGAGACAGTCTGGCTTAGGCTGGGAGGGGCGTCTGGAGCCAGGCTCTGTGTGCCCAGACTGCACCCGCCCCTCCCCGCCGGCCGCCGTGCCTCGCTGACCCCTCGGAGCCCCCCTTCTCCGCCGGGAGGTGGAGGCTGGCCTGTACCACCACGAGGTGCCGCGCGTCCAGGGAGCTGAGCCATGGCACCCGCGTGTGCCGGGTCTCACCGCGACCTTCCCGGTGCCGTCTTCTCGGCTATTCCCTCCGGACGACGGCGCCCGCGTGAGCGTGTGTTGGCGCTGACGGGGGCGGACGGGTCACGCGGGGCCCGGGACACGGCCTGTCGTCTCAGCCCCTCCGGAGGTTGGTTTTGGGTGAGGGGGGCACTCTTAACGTCTCCAGTAAGTTCTTCAGTTGCTAGTTGCCTAGACAAGTTTATTCTTAGAGTTTCTGTTAAATATCTGTGGAAACAAAGACCCCCAGTTACTTACATTTTCTGTACGTTAATTCTACTCTAAACAGTAGACTCCGTGCCCGGCGTCCGGACCAGCTTTGTGGTGGGGCGCTTCCCGCATCCGTGTCCAGCCCAGCCGAGGGGGCCGCGGCGGAGCCGTGCGCAGACGGGGGGGCTGGGCCTGGCTGTGGCTCTTTGAGCGTGAGGCTGCTTCCGCTGGGGCTTTGAAGCCCAGAGCCAAGGACCCCGGCCTGTTGGTGCGTTTCCGGTTATGACCCTTCTTTGGCAGAAAGTGCTACACGCTTGCTTTTGCGGTTTGTGAAAGACGTCCTGGTGGCCGCCTGGGTGACTGAGCCACTGAGGTGAAGTGTCCCCTTGGAGAGGCCGTGTGCTGGCCAGGGGCCGTGGGAGCCAGCCCCGCCTCTGCCGTGGGCCCGCGACTCCCGCCCCACGGTCCCGGCGAAGAGCCCG
>NC_043704.1:2633965-2647438 GCF_006229205.1 Suricata suricatta
GGCGCGCGCCGGGAGGGGGCGGGGCCGCCAGGGCTGCGTGCGCTCCGGCGATTCTTGCACAGGGTCTTCCTCTGTTCCCACAACATCCAGAAAGATTTGCCCTCCGTGTACCAGGAGTTGATTATGTTGTCTGTATAAATTTGGAAGATGAAGAGAAGCACGCAGAAGAAAATGTCCCTGCGCGTCCTGACGACAGGGGCTCCCTTTCCGGTCTCGGGGCCGGGCTTACCGGGTCAGCCCCGTTCGGGACATCGGGATTGCTCAGCATGACTGGCAGCTGCGTCACGTGTATTCGCATCCATCCGTCTCTACGCGATGTTTTCTTGCAAGTAGAATTGCCCTTTCAGGAGCATGTGTATATATTGTCAAATTACCTTCCAGAAAGATCTTCCCATTTTTCAGTTAACTGAGCCGTTCCTATTTACTGGCATCTTTGATAAGAAAGAAAGTAATAATGTGCATATATTTTAATGTTTACCAAATTGTAAGTGAGAATAAGAGAAAGATATCTCTAGACGGCCATTATGTATTTGTTATAATGACTGCCCAAATGAGTTTTTAAAAAATGTGTCCCCCACGGGGTGCCTGGGTGGCTCAGTTGGTTAACTGTCTGTCAGTTGAAGTTGGGTAACTGTCTGATTTCGGCTCAGGTCATGATCTCAGCGTTCATCGGTTCAAGCCCCACGCTGGCTCCATGCTGGCAGCTCAGAGCCTGGAGCTGCTTCGGATTCTGTGTCTCCCTCTCTCTGCCCTTCCCCACTCACTCTGTTTTCTCTCATTCTCTTTCTCAAAAAAACAAACATTAAAAAAAAGTAGTTATTGCATTAAAAGAGGTAAATAAAAATATGTCCCCCTCAGTACTGATTTGTCTTTTGTTGGCTTAGGTTCTGATTATGTTCACAGGGTAGGTGGAGAAGGCTCAGGATCCCAGAAAAGCCACCTGGTCTAGAGACTGGCCAGAGCCGTGCACGAGAGACCAGTCACAGCCAGTCTACCAGGCTGTGAGCAGGGGCCACCTGTGCTAGAAGGTTCCACATGAAACTGGGTGAAACAGGAAAGGTGTGCCTTCCAAGCTGGCCCCTGGGCCTGGCAGCCCGAGGTTGGGGCTCAGCAGAGGCAGGGTGCGGGGGCGTAGCTTCGGTTTGTTGAGGATGTGCTGCTGCAGATGCCTGGCGGCCGAGCAGCAGAAGTGGACAGGGGACGAGTGAGCGCCAGACGCGTTGCTGAGGAAGGACTGGAGAGAGCTGACGGCTCCCGGGGAGAGAATAGGGGCTGCCAGGTGCCGTCCAGGAATCCGGCGGCGGCAGCCCACAGGGCCCCGGGCGGGCATGCCGGTGAGGACGAGCCCAGTAGGCCCGAGGTCCAGGGCGCCGGGCCAGCCAGGTGGGCCGGGCGGCCAGGAGGCGGCAGCAGGGGCAGGGATGCAGAGGCCCCAGATCTGTGCGGCTGCGAGCGCTCACGTGGCGCCCCCCGTGTGCCCGGGAGGACCCCCGGGGCTGGTCTTGCATGAGCTGCACCGTGGAAGATTCCTCCACTCCACGGCACTCCTTGGCACCTGTGCTGCGCCAGGCAAGCATCTGTTCTGGGCGCCGAGTTCCCAGCCGAGAGCCAGGTGGACCGAGCCCCGTCCCGGGGAGCTGGCGTTTGAGCGGGTTGGTGAGAGGGTCCATCTGGGGGTGTTGCCTGTGCTGGCAGATGCGAGCACGTGTTTGAGGCTGAGGAGGTACTGAAGGAGCTGGCAGGGAGTCCATGGAACTGCAGGGGTGGGGCAGGGCTTGTCGGGAAGGCTGCAGAGGCCCTGGCAGCCGGGTTTGGGGGAGAGCGTGGACAAGCCTGGGCTCCGGCCCCTAGTCGTAAGGAGTCGCTGGGAGCCATGAGAGGTGAGGGACCTGGCGGGGCAGTGACCAGATGCGGGTGGAGGAGAGCCGGGGATGAGGGCATGATTCAGTGGGGAGGACGGGATTCTGGACTAGGGCACTTGGGGCACGTTAAAACAATTCTGTTTAAGTTTATTTATTTTGAGAGAGAGAGAATCCAAGCAGGCTCCATGCTCTCAGAAAGCGGTGACACCTATATTAAGATAACAGTTTTGTTTTATTTTCTTTTATATTTTATTTATTTTTTTGTTTGTTTTTTATGGTTTTGTTTTGTTTTGTTTATTTTTGAGAGAGAGAGGCAGCAAGGTCAAGGGAGGGTCAGAGAGAGAGGGAGACACAGAATCCGAAGCAGCTCCAGGCTCTGAGCTGTCAGCACAGAGCCCGACGCGGGGCTCGAACCCACAGACTGTGAGATCACGACCTGAGCCGAAGCCGGATGCTTCACCGACTGAGCCGCCCAGGCGCCCTAAGAAATCAGTTTTAAAAGTCCGTTGTTTACAAAAGCGGTTCCCCAGATGGTCCGGAAGTCTGGAAGGGTGGTCAGCACCCGTCCTGCTAGGGAAGGTGGGCCGTCCCTGCTGGGCCCGCGGCCCGGCCCCACACGAGACAGCAGCTGTGGCGAGCCCGCTCTCTGGCTCTCTGCAGGGCGGAGGCTCGTCTCTGCGGGTTCAGGTGGCGTGGGCTCGGGGGCTGTCGCCACCCGGTGAGTCCCGCGGCACGCCTCGAGTGTCTGCGGACGTGCGTGTGTCCCGCACGGGCCGCCACGCCTGGACCGGCCTGCGGAGGTGAGTGCGCGTGTCTGAGCAGGCTCGGAGCTCGCTCCAGCGGAGACACACTACCGTATGGATGAAAGGAGCACTTCGGAAGGCTTGACAGGACCGGACAGGAGAGCCGGGGCTCGGTGTGGGGGGTGCTTGTCCAGCCGATTTGGCGCGGTCTACTGAATCGTAGACGTGTGTCTGTCCATGGGCTCGGCAATCCGAGATTCCTAGCTACGCGCCTGAGAGAAATGGGTCCGACCGAGGGATGGTCCTGGGTGTTCGGAGGAGCCGGTGAGCTGGCAGCGGGGTCTGACTCTGGCTGACGTCCTGGCCCGAGTTCCCTGGAAATCGACGGAGTGGGTGCGGTCGTGTTCCCGGGCAGCCTGGCTTAGGACCAGATCGCCGTGGATTCGTGGTGTGTGCCTGGACCGGGAGACGACAGACACCGCCGGGGAGCCCATGTTCTCAGCCCCCCTCGATGGCAGCTCTTGTCACCGCCCCGTGCGGCACCTGTGCGGCTGTTGCCAGAGGCCGTGAGGCGTCCCTAGAGACCAGGTGCCGCCTCTCCTTGCCCTGATGCCGCAGAGACCCCTGCAGGAGAGGGGCGCCCACCGCTGCCCGCCTTCTCCTCCCGAGTGGGCCGGTGCTCCGGGGGCTGGGGGGCTCCTAGTGTGAGAAGGCTGCTCCCCCAGAGTGGGGGGGCCGCACCGCCCCGAGTTTTCTCCGCAGTGGCCAAACCCCGTAACAACCCAAGGCCTGCGGACGGGCGGACGGATGCACACGGCCCAGCAGCAGGACCGAGCCGCCGAGCGGGGGCTGCACGACCCCGCCCACACCGCGTGCGCCTGCTCGTGGGCAGGGCAGCGGTCAGGCAGAGGTCGCTGGTGGCGACAGGGCAGAGCAGGGCTCCTCTCCGGTGGGCTTGACTGGGAAGAGGGACTTGAGGGGACCTTCTCAGTTAACGGAAGTGGTCACTTGTCGATTTGAGTGCTGCTTACTTTTGTGAAAATTCATGGGGCTCTAAACTTGGGATTGAGTCCTTCACACTGTGTGTTGTGACTTAGTTTTTTAAAGCAATGAGAAAACCATGACTCCAGTTATGTTTTGAGCGGAGCCTCAGATCAGCCACTCCTAAAGCCCGCTGTGTATCGAGCCGTGGGTAGAGGCTCGCTCGTCCCTCTGGGGCACGTAGTTGGGCTTTCGTTTGGGCACTGGGACGGACAGACATGTAAGTAGCAGGGTGAGAGGCCGGTGCGCCCCAGAGCCCCAGATCTGGGGCTGTGAGCACCGCGAGTGCACATGTGTCCCTCCCTCAGCAGGGGCTTCCAGACTTGCGGGAGCCAGGGCAGCGGCCCAGGGGAGGGGCCGGCCCGGGGACCCGAACAAGCACTGGTTCGGGGTGACGGGGTAGAGCGCCTCCCCTTGGTCCCTCGTGCTGGCTCTGGCCACCCCGCGGTGCAGGTTGAAGCTCCGCCCCGCCAGGCCCGGGGCTGCCGCGAGCTCTGCCCCGTTTGCCCTTCGATCCTGCTGCTCTAACACACTGCTCTCCAGAAGGTGGCGCTCGCTGCTTGCAGAAAAGAAAGATCGAGACCATATCTATTCCACCATCTTTCCACAGGCTAGTATCATGGCGTGTGCCTCTCTAGGGTCTGCGCGTGCACACGGGTGCCGTCTGGGTGCCTCGCCCTCAGGTTCTTGGCCGCTTTCACTCCTCCCTGCATGGGCTCTGATCCCGGAGACCTGCCAGCCCGCCCCAGCCCTTCCCAGTGTCCACTGCCCTGTGGCCCGTGCTAGCGCTCCACCTGCAGCCCCTCACCGTGCTCCCTGCCATGGTCCCTTCAGGTGCTCCCTCCCCGGCCCCCCCTGTGCGGCAGCCCCTGCTCTGACTGCCCGTTTTCCCCTTTCCCTCTCTGGGTTCCTCTGAATCAGACGCACACGGTGTGGAGCCCTGATACGGGCCCTTTGTTCTCGCGGGCAGACATCCAGCGTGTGCCCGACAACAGGGGCGTGTTCAGCGAAGTTTCCACAGAATGGGTACCTGTGCTCGCAGGGTCCTGTGAGGTGCCAGGTCCCAGGCCGCGCCCGCCGGCTGGATCAGCTGCCGTAGAGCCCACCCCGGTCCGGCTGGGGCGGGAGGACTGTGCCCCGTCAGGCTCGCGGGCCCCGCTCTGCTGACCGCACGCTGCGCCCCTCCCCTGGGTGCGGTGCGCTGTCTCCAGAGTTCTCTTCTAAACGTCTAAGGAGTTCGTGTCAGTTTGCAAAGCCTGGGCAATTTAGCTTTTATAGGAACGGGAAATGGCACTGTGGGTCTCTCTAGCTGCCTCCAGGTCCTTTTATTGGCTCAGGGTGTGTGGAAGCAGGCGTTTTGTCAGCCTTAGGCAGCGGTCCCTGGCCACCTGATGCAGAAGCACCTCCAAAGGTCCCTTTTTTGAATAGTTCAAATTGGGGCACCTGGGGGGCTCAGTCGGTTAAGTGTCCGACTTTGGCTCAGTCATGATCTCCCAGTTTGTGGGTTCGAGCCCCACGTCAGGCTCTGTGCTGACAGCTGGGAGCCTGGAGCCTGTCTTTGGATTCTGTGTCTCCTCTCTCTCTGACCCTTCCCCACTCATGATCTGTCTCTCTCTCAAAATAAAATGAAGACATTAAAAAATTTTTCTGAGTAGTTCAAATTAACACGTCACCAACCTGGGATGCCAGTTCAACGATCCCTCATGGCATTAGTGCCACTGAGAAAACGGTCTGTCCTGCCAGCTTGATGTGTTAATGGGCCATCGATGCCGAGGCACACCCCTACTTCCGAGGTGCTGGGATGTGGGGGTGCGTCCTGGAGGCAGTCCTGTGCAGGGGATTCCGAGGTGCTGGGATGTGGGGGTGCGTCCTGGAGGCGGTCCTGTGCAGGGGATTCCGAGGTGCTCGGGTGTGGGGGTGCGTCCTGGAGGCGGTCCTGTGCAGGGGATGCTTTCGTATTGGTGATAATGTAATATTTATCTCATTGGTTCTTTAACAGAAAGGCTCAAATACATAGGATGGTCAAGAGGGTAATGTGAGGAACTTCTGGGTGCCCCGTCCCCAGCTCTAGCAGATGGCCATTCTCGTCTCTTCTGTGTCCCTGTCCCCTTTCCCTGGACTATTTTCAGGCAGATCTGAGCATGTTTTAGTCGTGGGTGATAGTTCACTGTGTCTGAGCACCAAGAGTTCTTTTTCACAAGCACGATCACATGCCCAGGGCGATGACCGCACTGTGTGATTGCTGAGCGTCACCTTGATCGCCACATCTCACGTGCTGAGCGTGATCTTCCTGAAATGGGGCCCTTGCTCGTCGGAGGTCCTGGCTTCTGCCCTTTGTCCTGTGTCCTCTTCAGACTTAGAGTGAGTGCTGACAGTCACCCTTCTGTGGGCTTTTCTTGGCGACCTTGTTAGAACGTATTCCTGAAACTTCTATTCCTGCTGAGTCTCTCATTCTCGTTGGAAACAGAAAATCGAATACCGTGTTGGGACATAGATCACCGCTTCTCCGTAAGCGGGCCGACGCATGACTCTTCTGTCCCATTCTTTCCCGACAGCATGCAGGTGGCAGCCGTCAGGTTGGGGGTGCGCTGGGCCGTGGGGGTGCGGGCGTCCCCGAGCGCTGTGCTCACGGCCCTGCCTGTCCCCTCCAGGTCTCTGTGCCGCCGGGCGCTCTGGACTGCTGGGTGTTCCTGAGCTGTCTGGAGGTGCTTCAGAGGATCGAAGGCTGCTGTGACCGGGCGCAGGTGGACGCGAACATCGCCCACACTGTGGGCTTGTGGGGCTACGCCACCGAGAAGGTGACTGTTGGAGGGCAGGCCTGGGCGCTGCCCGCGGGCCGTGCCGCTGGGGCGGACGGGCGGAGCCGCAGCTGGGAGGGCACTCGCTGGGTACCTCGGGGGCACGCCGGTCGTGGTTTCCCTGCGGTGTCACTGTCCAGCGTGCTGAAGACGCTCTGCACCAGGAGCTGGGGAGGGCGCAGAGAGGGGCGGGGGCGGGTGGGAGTGCCGGTGGCTTCTGCTTAAGTGACTGACAGTCACCGTGCGTGCGCAGAGGCTGGCCTGCCGGGGTCAGGGTTGTCGGATGCAGACTGGGCGGGAGGCCTTGAGAGCTCAGGGTGGTGCGGGGTGGTCAGTGAGCTCAGAGCTGCTGGCCTCCGAGTCACTCGGTATATTTTTCTATGCAGGTAAGAATTATTTGGAGAGGGAGGCTAAATGTCTTCTAGAACTTAGTTGGATTTTAGCTTGTATATTCAAATTCGTAAATTCCCTGCTGACTGCTTTTGTAAATGACTGGAAGTTGTGGGTCTGTCTCGTCAGCTGAAGTCCTTGGGCTATCTGTGTGGCCTTGTGTCGGAGGAAGGACCTGACTCAGAGGACCTCAACAGGATAGTTGACCTTGTGGCAGGTCTGGGAGCTGAGCGACCTGAAACAGGTACTTGTTGGTGTGCGTCTGTGCCCGCGGTGTGGTGGGCAGTAATGAAAATGTCGCCTGTTTCTTGCCCCCTTTAACTCAAGTTCTAACAATGCAGTTACTCCCATATGAGAAATTAGGCTCCTTGTTAGCCGAGCAGATTAGCATACAGGGTTATTTACCTTTTAATGGAGTAAAGAAATGTTAGAAACGGTGTAAGAAATTGGAAGGACTTTGACAAATGTTTCTGAGTTTCTCATGGGCTTAAGTGAGCAGAGGAGCCTTCACAGCCTGGGTGGGGTCAGCGGGCCCTGGTGACCCTCTGAGTTACAGGCGGTCTAGTTTCCTCACGATACAGCCAGAGAAATGCTTTTACTCAAAACTCCTCCTAGGTCATAAAGGCCTTTGAAAGGAGCCTTCGGGATTCTTGCAGTTGTGGACCGAGCAGTAAGAGGGTGACTTAGCCAAGGCCTTGCCGAGGTCCGGGCCTCAGCAGCCTGAGCGGGTCTGGCGGGGTGTGTGGCGCTCACGTCCCGTGGTGCCGGGCCCACCTCCCATCGTTGTGGAAGCGATGTAACGAAAAACTCTTGTCTTGGTCAGGAATGGAATACTACACGGAGCATTTTGGCCATTTTGTGACTGTATGGATAGGAGAAGCACGGAAATCGTGACGGAGCTTGGGGGGGAGGGGGGCCGTGGCTCCAGGGGCGATGGAGACTCGTGACGGACACGCTGGGGAGGAATAAGGACTCTTGATTTTCTTTCGTTTCAGCCAACACAGCTCAGAGCCCTTACAAGAAGCTCAAGGAAGCATTATCATCAGTCGAAGCTTTTGAAAAGCACTACTTAGTAAGTATCACACACGGCGCCTGTCTGCCCCGGCACACAGCGGTCTCCCGAAGACTGGGGGGGGCGGCGCTCGGGCCTCGCCCACCTCGTCGTGGTGCCGCCCGGCGTGGCTGCTGTCCGCTAAACGTGCACTGGTGTCCGTGGTGCCACAGTCAGGCATGAAAGTGTCTTCGGATGTTTATGATTTTGTTCAAAGTGCTACCACTCGCTCAGCAGAATAGAAATTATAAGAAGGATAATCAATGGTTTCCTGTGTACCAAACCACTGTAGACTTGCACAGGTCTGTGCGCTTGATTTTAAAAGATTTCGATTTAGAGAGACCGTAGGAAGCGCAGTGCAGGTAGGAGCGGGTGGGCCGGACTCCTGAACTGCGGGTAACCGGGGCGCGTGTGACAGAGCGCTTTGTCCCTGTTGTCCAGAAGCTGAGAAGAGTATGAAAACTGTGCCCCAAACGGAAAGTGCTTTGAGGGGTTACACTGGCTACGCCTGCCAAATTCGTGGTGGTGGTTGTTATGCTTTCTGATTTACGTACAAGTTCGCAACTTTGCATAAATCACATACTACGTACAAACGCAACCCAGACGCAGATGGGAAACGCGCAGCGATGTTGCTGACAGCCAAGCCTTCTGCTTCGGGGCCAGGGGGGGCGCGGGGGGTCGTCTGGCGCTCCGGGCCGGGCTGACGCGGACCTGTGCTCTCCCGCAGGACCTGTCCCACGCGGCCATCGAGATGCACACCAGCATCGGGAGGCTCCGCTCGGCCAAGTTTGTGGGGAAGGACCTGGCGGAGTTTTACATGTAATTGACTCTGAGCTTTTCCTCGGTTTCGGACATTTTCCACATGCAGTAGGAGTGCCACGTGCAGGGTGATTTCGCGGTGTGCGTAAATGTGCAGAATGAAAAACGTAGACTCTCAACCAGTCAGTATCAGGGCTTTTTTTTCTATTTCTTTTAAAAGCCAGAAGGAGAGATTTCCAGCTTGTTACCCTGAAGATTTGTGTTTCTTTGTGATTTATCCGTGATCTTTGAGTTTCTTTCATTAAGTTAATGTAACCATGTATGCAGGTGGCATACAGAACATTTATGGTATTTAATAATGTTATTTAATGAAAGAATTAGGAGGAAATAGTTAAGAATCTGTATCCGGGTACGGAGCTGCGGATCCTCAAGTGCCTTGTTACACGGCGTCTTCCCTGGCTACCTCAGTTCTCTGCTGGGAAGACGGAAGGCCTCGAGGCCAGGGATGTAAACCCCGAGAGCGGGGTGCTCGGGCCGGACCGGGGCGGCCAGCCCCAGCTTTGGAGTTGGGTTCTAGAGAAAAGCCTCTGCGTACTTCTCGCACGGCTGACAAATGGGCCTGTCGGAGAGCTGCCGGTGTGGTTGTGACTTCAGAGCCCTGGGAACGGTCAGCTCTAAGGGAAAAGATGCTTAAGTTTGCCTAACGGTGTGTTTGAAACACTGTCTGGAAATCTGTAATTACTAAAATAGTTTCCTCAGCCCAAACCAGAGGGGTAAGTCACAGTCACTGATGAAAGTGGCCACAAGGGTTTCTTGCCTCGTCTTAGTGAACTTCGTCTTGCACACGTGGTGGCAGCCGCCAGCCCGTCACCTGGTGATGGGCAGTCCCGGCTGGAGTGTGGCACTCCTGAGCCTCCACCTAGTAACTCTGAGGAGTGAGTTTCTAGTTACTGGAGCGAAGAAGCCGCCCCCTCAGATGCTGAGCTGAGCCCGCCCGGGCCCAGTGCGGGCGAGGCCGGGAGCTCCCGCGGGTGGCGCTGGCTCCTGCTGGCCGCAGACTCGCTGGGGGGCCGCTGGCCTCGTCTCTGGGGGCTGAGGAGGGCTCTGTCGACTCCCTGCTCCAGAACGGGGGGATCCCTGGCCAGACATAGGAACTGAAGAAGTAGTAAAGGTTCTGACCCCTTCAAAACCGGGGGACGTAACACCGGAGGGCATAGTGTGACAGCTTGCAAATGTGTGTAACTTGAGAATTGGAGAGGTCTTACCTCTTCGAGAGTTGGACGGTCAGCACGGGGAGGCGTCCCACGGGTGCCTGGGGCGGGCTTCTCCTTCCCAGTTGGCCTTTGCCTCGTGAGCTCAGAAGCCCCGGTCCTCTGCGGAAGGGCAGGGGTCCGTGCTGGCACCGAGGCTTTGGCAAGCTCTCCTCAGTTGGGCTTTGTTTTATTCTAAACCTCTTGAAGGTTTGAACTGGGACTGGAAGGTTCTTTTGGGTGATGTGTGTTGCTGTTTAAGTTCTTTGTTCCCGATGGATCTCTGGGGGCTGAGCAGGGCCGTTTGTCCGAGTTTCGGAGCGGATTGGGGCCCTCTCTCGGTTGGGTCACCTGTGTACCTGCGGGCGAGTCCTTCACCTCTCTGTGCCCTTGGCCTTCCTATATGTCCTGCTCCTGTGAGGGGCTTCTGAGAGGGACTCTGCCCGCACGGGGCTGCGGGCAGGCGGGGTCGTGAGCCGTGACGAAGGCCTCTGTGTGTTGATTTGCAAGGAGGAAGAAGTCCCCCCAGAAGGCGGAAGTCTATCTCCAGGGGGCCCTGGGAACCTACCTGGCTGAGGGCTGGGCACTGCCCGTCACTCACACAAGGAAGCAGCTGGCTGAGTGTCAGAAACACCTCGGGCAAACTGAAAAGTATCCTTTGAGTCTAATGTCCCGTGAGATAGGAGACTGGCTCTGTGTGTGCGCACGAGCGGTGGCGCCCAAGGGGGCGTCTGGCCAGCGGCCAGCAGTGAGGCGAGGAGAAGCCTGCCCCGGCCTCTGTGCCCGGCTGTGCGAGCTGGGTGCCTGGCCGGCGCGTCTCACGCCTGTCCTCCAGGTCCGCATCACAGACACAAAGCAGAGTCCCCGCGGGCTGCGCACAGAGGCCCTGGCGGGCCCCGTGCCCCTCGGGCCGGGGGCTCTTCTCCGATCCTTGACTCTCCCCCAGCTACCTTCAGACCAGCAGCCTCCTGGCCAGCGACCGCCACTTAACCGAGGACGAACGGAAGCACTTCTGCCAGCAGATCCTCCGCTTCGCCAGCCAGCACACGGACAGCCCAGGTCAGGCCCTCTTGTAAGACTTCCCGTGGGACGCCTGGGGCTCAGTCGGTTAAGTCCGGCTTCGGCTCAGGTCGTGAGCTCACAGTTCATGGGTTCGAGCCCCGTGTCGGGCTCTGTGCTGACAGCTCAGAGCCTGCTTCAGATTCTGTGTCTCCCTGCCTCTGCCCCTCCCCTGCTTGCGCTCTCTCTGTCTCTCAAAAAAAAAAAACCATTAAAAAAAATAAAAAGACTTCTCGCTGTGAAAATCTTCAACTACCGTAGGCACAGAGAAAGATTCACTCCGTGCAAAGCACGTGCTGCCTGCCTAGATCCAGCTCTGGGTAACCTTCGCTGCGTGGCAGACGCGTGTCTGTCTCCGTCTGTTGAACTGCACGGTGACTCCAGACCACAGGACACTGTTGGCCCTGAAACCGCTTAGTGTGGCCTTCTGAAATCAAGGTGCCCCCAAGCCACCCAAAGAACAAGGTTCTGACTTTGCTGCTAACTGGCCTATACTCACATCTTCCTCAGTGGCTCAATAAAAGATGTTTTTATAAGTTATTTTTAGTAGAGTCCAAACAGGAATCACATGTTGTGTTTGATTGTTATAGCTCACTTCTAAGTAATTAATTTTTACTTTTCTGTTTTTTGAGAGAAAGACAAAGCGTGAGCAGGAGAGGGAGGGAGAGCATCCCAAGCAGGCCCCGCACAGAGCCCGACACGGGGCTTGATCTCGCAGTGGTGATCACGACCCGAGCCGAAATCAAGAGCTGGGTGCTCCACCAGCTGGGCCCCCAGGGGCCCCGGTTCTCTTTAATTTAGAACAGTTCTTGCCGTCTCTTTTCCGTCCTTTAATGTGCCTTCTTTAACATGCCAGCTTTATCGAGGTAGAATTCGCCATTTGCAGTGTGCACAGATACACGCAGCCATCGCCGTGCAGTGAATTCTAGAACATCTTTATCTCGCCAGAAAGAAGCCCCGTCCTTACTCCTCCCAGCCTTCCTCCTCCCCTAACCCTGGCAACCACCAGTCCACTTCCTGTCTCTGTGGACGCCCACTCTGAGTATTTCACGTAAATGGAGCCGACCGCACGCCGTCCTCTGACGAGCTCGTGTCCCTGCTGCCTCCGTTTTCACGCTCAGTAGTAGACCATCGGACGGGTGGAGCACGCTCTGGCTATCCCTCCGGCCGCCGGGTGACATCTGGGTTGTCCGGTGCTGCTTTTTAAAGACGTTGGGCCCGCTGTCTCTCAGCCTCCCCACCTTGTGGCCTTGGTTGAGTGTTTGCTCATGGGAGCATCCAGCTGGGCGGCCAGGTCTGAAAGGCTTAGATTTAGGCCGAAGCTTGGCAGATGTATTTCATAGGTGGTGCTGTGTGGTCAGGTTCAATTTATTACAGCAGTTAGCTCCTCGGGTTTAGTTTAGCAGGAAGAGCACTTACTTGGAACAGTTACTGCCCTAGTCAGCTCAGGCCGCATAACAAAATGCCTCAGACCCAATGCTTAAACAGCAGACATCATTTCCTGCCATTCTGGGGGCTGGACACCCAAGGTCAAGGTGCCAGCAAGGGTGGGTTCTGATGAAACTTCTCTTCCTGACATGTCCTTACGTGGTGACAGGAGAGAGACAGAGATGGAGTGTGAGGGATAGGGGGAGAGAGAGGGAGCACTCTCGTGTCTTCTGATGACACGAACGCTTCCAGATCTCATCTAAGCCTAATAATCTCCTCCAGGGCCGTGTCCACACTCCGTTGTACTGGGGGCAGGGACCTCCACCTGAAAAGGGGGACCGCAGTGGGGCGCCCGGGTGGCTGACTGACTCTTGATTTCAGCTCAGGTCATGATCTCACAGTCTGTGGGGTCGAGCCCTGCATTGGGCTTTCTTCATCGATAGCATGGATTCTCTCTCTCCCTGTCTGCTCCTCCCCCGCTCGTGCGCACACTCTCTCTCTCTCTCTCTCTCAAAATAAATGCTTATAAAAATGGTGGGCGTGACCACAGTGCCATCTATAGCAGTTTTTAAATACTTGAAAGTCAGTGTTTCCAAAGATTTTGGCTTCAGGTAGGTAGACGGGTCCTTGACCGGTGGGGTGTGTTCCCTCAGACTGAGCTCCAGACGGGGCTCTCGGGAGCGATGTGGCATTGGTTTGCTTCTAGTTTTTTAGGTTATTTAATGTGCCCAAAATGGTCATTGGCAGAGCTACGTGGCACGTCTGCTCTACATGATGTGTGTGTGAGACGCACAGGCCCGCCTCTCTGCTGGCATTCCGGGCCACCTCCGCGGGCGTGGGGCGCGAGAGTCTGTGACTGAACACTGCGGTCTGTGCTTTCCTCCCTTCCCCCCTCCCTTCCTCCCTCCCTCCCCCCTCCTCCCTTCCCCCCTCCCTCCCTCCCTTCTTTCTTCCTCCCTTCCCCCTCCTTCCCTCCCTCCCTCCTCCCTCCTCCCTTCCTCCTCACTTCTTTCTTTCTTTCCTTTTGTTCGTTCACTTATTTATTTTCTAGAGAAAGGGAGAGAGAAAGAACACACATATGAGAGCTAGGGA
>NC_043704.1:2647538-2648700 GCF_006229205.1 Suricata suricatta
CACTTATTTATTTTCTAGAGAAAGGGAGAGAGAAAGAACACACATATGAGAGCTAGGGAGGGGCAGAGAGAATCCTAAGCAGGATCCTTGGAACCTGACCTGGGGCTCGACCCCATGTTCCGTGAGATTGTGACCTGAGCCAAAATCAAGAGCCAGACGCTCAACTGACTGAGCCACCCACATGCCCCTCTTTGGTTTTAGAACATGAATCTCCGCAAGTCTTTCCTTGAGTTGATTAGCGTTTAATAAACACTTACCAGTCAGTCCGGCGGCCTTGTGCATTTTCGGAACAAGCCAGAAAGGAGGCCAGAGGGTGGCTCTCTCCCTCAGGAACTGGGCGGTCCAGGAGGCAAGGCCCCCACCCCACTGGCTGAGTGCACAGGCTGGCGAGCACTTGGCATCTTTACTTAAGAGTTTCTTTCTTTCTTTTTTTTTTGAGAATTTCTCTATGTAGGTGGGCAGGTGATGGAGTTCTTTGAAACAGGTCTAGTAGTTGGACTATAAGTACTATTTTGAAATTCAGGTCTTCACTGACCTGTTTTCCCCTTAAGTTTGCCAAATCCGAACTTCCCTTAATTTCTCCACACTCTGTGACTTCCATGAGTTATCTGGGCGGGTGTGTATGTTCTCCTTTTGGCCAAATCCCCCGTTTAGCTGTGAAGATGGTGCGGGGTCGGGGGCTTAGCCATCCCCTGGGAGTAGCGGCGCCTCCTGCCCCTCGTGCAGGTGTGCTCCCGCCGGCCGGCCGGGCAGTGGCCGAGGCCCTGCTGCCTGCAGGGGACCCGCGGCACGGGGACTAACTGGTGGCGATGTGCGTTCGCAGGCCAGAGAATCGTGCTCCCCCTGCACTGTTTCGCACAACTGAGAGAGCTTCACTTCACCCCTCCCACCGCCGTGGTGCACGTCGGGGGGGTTTTGTCCGTGGAGATAACCTTGTGCAGCCAGATGCCCGTCCCCGTCCCCGTGGAGCAGGTGGCCATCAGCGTCCACTTCAGCATCGAGAAGAACAACTACCGGAAGACCGCCGAGTGGCTCACCAAGCACAAGGCGTCCAGCGGGGCGGTCACCTTCCCGGCCGAGGGCTCGCCCTGGCCCGCGCCGCGGAGCCGCCCGCCGGCGCTGGAGCTGCAGGAGCTGCTGGAGCGGAGCCCGGCCGACGGCT
>NC_043704.1:2648800-2652441 GCF_006229205.1 Suricata suricatta
TGGAGGACGCGGCCCACGTGCTGACGTGCGGCGGCGTGACCCTGGCGCCGGGGGCCAACCGGCTGACGTTCCGGACGCAGGTGCGTGTGGGGGCGGGGCGCGGGCGCCGTCCTGGGGCTTGTGCGCAGCTCCCGGTTCTGCCTGTGTGCTTAGAGGAGACCGATGCTTTAAACAGCCCTTTATACTTCAGCAGATTTAGGCAGTTGATACATGTTTTTAAATGTTTATTTATCTTGAGAGCAAGAGCGAGAGCACGCCGGCAGGGGAGGGGCAGAGAGAGAGGGAGAGAGGGAAGCCCGAGCGGGCTCCGCCTGGGAGCTGGACATGGGGCTCGAGTTCACCAATCGTGACCTGAGCCCAAGTAGAGTGTCGGATGCTTAACTGACTGAGCCCCCAGGCGCCTGGCAGTTGATATGTTTTGAAGGAAGCTGTTAACACGGATGATTGTATTTCCTGTCGCTGGAATTAAACAGTGCCCTCGTTTGTCCAAATGTCCTTTCAAAGAAGATGGCACACTGTCCCGTTAAACTTTGATCCCTTCTGTTGGCCGCGTGGGTATCAGAGCAGCGGCCCGGCCTGCTGTCTTCTCAATCCTCCCTCAGCAGCGCACCCTGCAGGTCCACGGACTGAGGACGCGCCCAGTGGCCAGTGCCCAGGCTGATCGTCACTTGAGGTTTTAGTCTAGGCCCAGAGCAGGGCTCCGATCTCCTGCCAAACGTTCCACTAAACATCTGTTAGAAGAGATCGCCACAAACAAAGTTCGTCACATTGAAAATACCTGCCTGGGGCGCCTGGGGGGCTCAGTAGGGTAAGCGGCCAGCTTCAGCTCAGGTCATGATCTCACGGTTTCTGGGTTCCTGGGTTCGAGCCCCGCATCGCGCTTAGTGCTGACAGCTCAGAGCCTGGAGCTGCTTCAGATTCAGTGTCTCCCTCCCTCTCTGCCCCTCCCTCGTGCTCTGTCTCACTCTATTTCTCAAAAATAAATAAATGTAAAAACAATTAATAAAAAAAAGAACGAAAATACTTGCCTAGAAGCAAGGGACGAAGTTAAGCCTCAGTGACTTAGAAGGTCATCGGCGGGGAGATGGAGGGTGCTTCCGAGCCGGGACTGCACCGCCCTCCCTGGGGACGCCCGGACGGGAGCGGGGGTGACGCGCTCGGTTTGCCCCCAGGCCAGGGAGCCCGGGACGTACTCGCTGCGGCAGCTGTGCGCCTCGCTGGGCCCGGTGCGCTTCGTCCTCCCGCACCTGTACCCCCCGGCGCAGTACGACGTGTACTCGCAGGAGCCGCAGCTGCGCGTGGAGCCGCTGGCCGGTGAGTGCCCCCCCGCCCCACCGTTTCCTCTGGGAGAAAGCAGTGGCCGCGCCCTCTGCCCCCAGATCCAGGAGGCCTCACCCGACAGAGCTAGAGGCGGTTCCGAATAGCAACAGTCCATTCGGTTTCACGAGTCTGTTCTTTAGTGTCCTTACCCGGTTCTCTCTTGGCGACTTACCAGCAGATCGGTTTTGAGACGTCACAGGCGTGGTCGCCACTGTGCTCCCCGCTTCTCTCCTTGGTACTGACGAGTCTCAGGTTCCCTTGCTCCCGGAGAGGCCCCCTGGCTGCGTGTCCCACATAACTGAGACGGCTGGAGAGGGCGGAGGGGCCGGCCGTGGAGCACCTGCAGGGAACACCTCTGTTTTCGCAGGAGAGACAGAGCGTCCTTGTAGCCCCGGGAGGCCCTTCGTCTGCCGACTGAGATACTGACTGCTCTCTTTTTCCCTTCAGATAGCCTTCTGGCTGGGATCCCTCAGAAGGTGAAGTTCACTGTCACCACTGGCCATTATACCGTAAAAAACGGGGACAGCCTGCAGCTCAGCAACGCGGAAGCCATGCTCGTCCTGTGTCACGCCGAGAGCAGAGCAGTGATCTACTCCAACACGAGAGGTGAGGGGCTGGTCCCCTGGTGAAGGCGGGCCCCGGGCACTGTGGTGCCCTGTGAGGCCATGCGGAGCCTGGCGCCAGGCCGTCCTCAGGCTGACGGCTCCTCCCCACAGCTCTCCCGAGGTCTGTCCTGCCCGTAGGCGGGCTGCGACCCTGTCTGATGGGACATTATGGCCCAGGACAGACAGAACCATGCATGTGCTCCGTGGCCGGTCGGCACTGACCTTGCTCAGGGCTCATGATGCAGCCTCCTGGCCTGGGCCCCTGCCCCCAGACGATGCCCTGCATCTATCTGCCCCCCCACCCGTCACCAAAAAGCCAAAGCGAATCAGCCTTTTTGGGCCCTGGTCAGAAGCCCTAAAAACGTCCCATGTCCCCCAGTCCCCAGGCGGGAGGAGGGAGAGAGGAGGAGGCCGCTGCGCTTGGTGGGGGGAGGGGGGGTGGCGTTGGTCTGGTGCTGGGACGGGGCACGTGACGCAGGGAAGCACACAGTAGGCCGTGGGTGGGCCACGTGGGAAGTGCCCCTTTTCTGCCTGCAGATGTGACACAGGGACCGTCCTCTGGCCCATGGCTGCCAGCTCGCAGAAGGCACTGCTGCCTTAGAGGCCTGCCCGCGCTTTCCCGGCTTCTGCTCTCCCCCTCGGTCCTCTCTGCACACGCTCTTCCACAGGGTGGTGGCGGCGGGAGTTGGGCGGGAACTTCCCTGCTGAGCCGTTGCCTACTGGAAGAGAAAGGGACGGCGTAGGGAATGTGTTAGAAGTGACTCTTTCCGTCTTTCCTAGAAAAGGCTTCTGACGCGCTCCTCCGGGTCCAGTCGTCCGGCAAGGTCACGAGCATCAGTCTGCCCGCTGCTCCTGCGTACCACGTGATCGAATTTGAACTGGAAGTTCTCTCTTTACCTTCAGCTCCAGTAACTGGAGGAGAGAGCGGCGTGCTGGGGACGACAGAGTCCCACAGGAAGCCTAAGGATGCGCGGAACGCTGGCCGGTGCATGGCCACCACGGAGCACAAAGTAAGGAGGGCCTCACGCAGCGCGGCCCGGGAAGGCGGCCTCTGCCCGCCGGGCGCGAGCGCGAGGGGGCTTCGGGGGAAGTGCCAGATTTCTTTCTCCTGATCCCACATCCTCTCCCTGGATTTAGCACTTGTGTCTTTGAATCGCCCCTTCTTAGGGGAGGGGTGCGTCGTGCAGGGACACGGACACGCAGGCTCCAGGTTTTCTCCACTAACTCAGGTGGTAGGACAGTTTCGTGTAAGAGAGGCTGTTTGCTAAGGGGCGGCAGGTTTGGGTCCACAGTCCGTTTGTCCTGGCGAGCAGGCCAGCCTGAGTTCTGTGTCCGGGTGTGCTTCGGCGTCTGTCCCTGAAACATCACGTCGGACATGGCAAGGAGGAGCCTCTGCCATGTTATGCTCGGATGCAGATGCTGATCAGCTGTTGAGAGACCCAGGACCTTGGTCCCAGACGCCCAGTCCATCCGCTCAAGGAATGCGTAGCTACCATTGTACTCATTCAGGCGTGCCCATGTTTTGTGACACAGATGACCGTTCTGAGGGGTTTGGAGCCCAAGTGTAGAAGTGCTCACTCACGGCCCCACAGGACTGAACATACTCGCACACTCTAAAAAGCTGCTGCCGGCGGGTCTGGTGTCACCCTGCCTCCGGGGGCTGGGACCCTCCGCCCTGGGGCGATGCCAAGTCCTGGCACCCCCTCCACTGCAGGG
>NC_043704.1:2652541-2666820 GCF_006229205.1 Suricata suricatta
AGGAGACAGCAGGCGGACACGAAGGACGGGCACTTCACCGAAGAGACGGGAGGGGTGAGGACGGGGCAGGTGGGCCCACGGAGCAGCTGCGCTGAGACCCGGAGCGGATGGGGCACGAGGCCCGGCAGCCCGAGGTCGGCGGGACTCCGCCAGCGAGAGCGGCCGTGAGGATGGACGCGAGGGAAGCGGGCGCTCAGGACCAGCACCCAGCAGACTGACGTCCGGGTCGCGGGGCTCCCGGCAAGAGGACCCAGAGACCCTCCCCAAGACCCACGGTGGTTACGTGCAAAAAGCAGGAGAGAATCGTCAAAGCAGCAGGAGAGAAACAACTTGTTTGGTTCGTGGACGCGCCCGAGCCCCCGAGGCCGTGAAACTTCGCAGGCGGAGCGCGGCGAGGAGACCTCCGCCCGGGGATCCTCGCCGGCGAATCGGTCTCTCAGGAGGAGAGCGAAAGTGCTTTCCAGAAGAACTAAAGCTAAAGGGGCTCCTCCCCGCTAACCCGGCCTCGTGAGGGGCGGTCCAGGCCCTCCCGCAGGCTGACAGGAGGGGTGTCCCCAAGGACTTGTCTCACTGGACAGGGAAACGTGTGCTAAAAGCAGGGGGTTAATCACGTATAAAGTGGGCGTGAAGGCTGAAACATGAAGTAATAAAAATACCTATGATTATAGTAAGTCATTAAGGAACACACAGATAGAAAGACAGAAAGTGTGAATCACAAACACCGGACGGAGGGCGAGGAAACGTTAGGTGTTGAGCTCTAGAACGGGATCAGACTCCGTTGTTAACAGCTGAAAACAGACCGTCACAGACGTTACTACACATAAGCCGCACGGTGGCCACAAAGCGCGAAGCCGCAGCAAATAGACAAAAGGCAAAGGAGCCTAAGCGGCCCCCCAGAGCCATCAGACCACAAAAGGAAGAAAGCAGCGAAGACAGGAACAGAGAGGAACTACAGAAACTGTCAGAAAACAGTGAATGAAAATGGCAGCAAGCACGTGCCTGCCAGGATTACTTTCAGTGTAAATGCACTCAGTTCTCCGATCAAAAGACACAGAGTGGCTGAATGGGTAAAAATACCAAGACCCATGATGATTCTGCTTACAGGAGGCTCACCTCACACCTGAGGACACACACACCCTGAGGTGACAGCGATGGAAGAAATTAGAAGAAATGTAGAGCGCTTACACTTGTATCAGACAAAATAGACTTTACAACAAAGGCTGTAAGAGACAAAGGGCAGAGTGTAACTTAGTGGGTTCAATCCAACAAGAAGACACAACATTTGTAAATATTTATGTGCGCAGCACAGGAGCACCTGGTGTGCAGAGCAAAGGCTGACAGACCTAAGGAGAGAAATGAGCAGCAGTACCACAGTAGTAGGGATTTTACTGCTCCTTTCTATCAGTGGATAGATCCCCCAGACAAAATCAGTCAGGAAACACTGTCCTTCAGTGACACCTTAGACTAGACGGACTTAACAGATGTTTATAGAACATTCCATCCAAAAGCAGCACACAGTCTTCTCAAGTGGACATGGAACATTTCTCCAGTATGGATTGTATATTAGGCTACAAAACAAGTCTTAACAAGTTTAAGAGGGTTGAAACCATGTCATGTATCTTTTCTGACCCCAACAATGTGAAACTAGAAACTAATTACATGAAGAAAACTGGAATTTTCGCAAATCATTGGAGATTAAATAACACGTCACGGAACAGTCCCTAGGTGGAAGGGACAATCAAAACTTTGAGACAAATGAAGATGGAAATTTAACACCCCAACATTTCTGAGATGCAGCAAAGGCAGTTCTAAGAGGGGAGTTTATAGTGATAAATGCCCACCTCAAGAAGTAGGCAGAGTCTCAAACAGCCTAACTTTTCACCTGAAGGAACTAGAAAAAGAACAAAGCCCGAAGTTAGTAGAAGGAAAGAAATAACAAACATTGGAGCAAAAAGAAATGAAATCGCCCAAAAGGGCAATAGGAATGATCAGCGAAACTAAGAGCTGGTTCTTTGAAAAGACACAGTTGACAAACTTTTAGCTCGACTCACCAAGATAAAGAGAGAGAGGACTCACATCAGGAATCGAGGAGATGTTACCGCTGACACCATAGAAATACACAGGATCCTCAGAGACTGTTCCGGACAATTATATGCCATCAGATCGGATACGTGCAACCTACCAGTAGTGACTCATGAGGGAACAGCGTCTGAACAGAATGTTTGCCAGTAAGGAGGCTGAATGAATGATCAGAAACCTCCCAGCACACGGGAGTCCAGCCGGAAGGCTTCACTGGTGAAGTCTTCCACGTGTTCCAAGAAGAACATACTAATTCTTGATACATTCTTAATACAGTTCTTAAACTCTTCCAAAAATCAGAAAAGGAGGGAACACTTCCAAACTCCTTCTATGAGGCAGTGTTAAACTGATAGCAAAACCAGAAAAGGATGCCACAAGAAAAGAAGATTACAGGCCAGTATCTCTGATGAACATATGTGCAAAAATCCTTAGGAAAATATTAACAGACCAAATTTTAACGGTACACTAGAAGGATCGTACACATGAGCAAAAGGGATTAGTTTCCGGGACGCAGGGGCCGTTCACCAGCCACAGATCCATCCGCGTGATCCAGCACGGTAACGGCAGCAAAGTGAAGGGTGGACACGGACACCGCAAAGGCATTTGCAAAATTCCACATCCATTTATGAAGAGATCTCTCAACATAGTGGATATAGAGGAGACATACCCCAGCATAGGAAAGGCCGCATGTCACAAGCCATAGCTGATAATGTGCTTAACGGTGA
Source organism: Suricata suricatta (assembly GCF_006229205.1). Classification (NCBI taxonomy): domain Eukaryota; kingdom Metazoa; phylum Chordata; class Mammalia; order Carnivora; family Herpestidae; genus Suricata; species Suricata suricatta. The sequence goes on from NC_043704.1 coordinate 2,655,346, forward strand.
GACGCTGAAAGCCATCCCTCTAAGATCACGAACACGCCAAGGTGCCCACTCCTGTCGCTTTTATCCGGCCCGGCATTGGAAGTCCTGGCCGGAGCAGCTAGGCAAGAGAGAGAAACAAAAGGCATCCAGACCGGAGGGAAAGAAGTGAATTGTCACTGTTTGCAGGCGGCATGATGTTATATATATACATACAGCTCTAAAAACTTCATCAAAAACCTCAAGTTCAGCAAAGCTGTAGGATACAAACCGAACACACAAAACTCTGTCGTGGTTCTGTCTGCTACTAAGGAACCATCAGAAAGAGAAATAAAGAAAATAATTCTATTTAGAGTTGCATCTAAAAGAATAAAATACCTAGGAGTAAATTTTACCAAGGAGGTGACAAACCTACATATTGAAAACTACAAAGCGGATAAACATAAGAGAATATAAAAATGTAAAAATAATATAAGAGCAAGGAGGGGGACAAAACACAGGAGACTCTTAAATACAGAGAACAAGCTGAGGGTTGCTGGAGGGGCTGTGGGTGTGGGGTGAGCTAACTGGGTGAGGGGCATCGAGGTGCTGGGGTGAGCACCGGGTGAGCACCGGGTGTTCTATGTAGGGGCCGAGTCCCTGGATTCTATCCTGAAGACATTATTGCACTATATGCTAACTACCGTGGATGTAAATGAAAAATGAAATTAAGAAAAAGAAAACTACAAGACATTGAGGAAAGAAGCTGAAGAAGATGCAAACACACAGAAAGGCGGTCTGTGCTCCTGGGCTGGAAGACGGAGTGCTCTTAAACACCTGTAAGTGCCCCGAGCAGTATGCAGGCAGCGCGGTCCCTGTCAAAGCTCCAGTGGCGTTTTCCACAGGACTAGAACAGAGAACCCTACCATGTGTACGAAACCACGAAAGACCCCAAGTACCCACCACTTTCTGGAGAAAGGACAAAGCTGTAGCCCCACGCTTCCCGACTGGAAACTGTATTACGAAGCCATAGTTATCAAAATAGTGTGGTATTGGCGTGAAAGCACACACACACACATCAGTGGAACAGAATACGGAGCGCAGAAACAAGTGCACCCTATGTGGCCACTTTGTGACAGAGGGGCCAGCACTGTGTAATGGAGAAAGGACAGTGTCTTCAAAAAAAGGTGCTGGACAAACTGGGCAGCCAGATGCGAAAGAATGAAGCCAGACCCTTGTCTTATATCATCCACAACAAATTAACTCAACATGGATTAAAAGCTAGAATGTTAGACCTAAAGCCATAAAATCCCTAGAAGAAAACAGGAGGTGAACTTCTCGACATTGGTCTTGGCAATGATTTTATGGATCTGACACCAAAAGCAAGTATAAACAGGTGGGACCACATCAAATAAAAGAGCTTCTGCTCAGCAAAGGGACAGACAGAGTGAAAAGACGACCTACTGAACAGGAGAAAGTGTCTTCTGGTCGCGTGTCTGAGGAGGTGCTCACACCCGCAGTGTATAAAGGACTCCTGGGACTCAGTAGCGTAAAGCCCCCACCGCCTATAAAATGGGCAGAAGATCTGAATAGACATTTTTCCAAAGAAGACACACAGATGCTCAGCATCGCTGTTCCGGTTGATGGGGAGCGGGGAGAGGGGGTCCTCGTGCACTGATGGCGGGGGCGCAGACTGGCGCGGCAACCTGGAGAACAGCGCGGACGCCCCTCGAAACTTTAAAAACAGGGGCGCCTGGGGTCGCTCAGTCAGTTAAACGTCCTGTTCCAGCTCAGGTCGTAATCTCACAGTTCATGAGTTCAAGCCCCATGTCGGGCTCTGTGTTGAAAGATCAGAGCCCGGAGCTTGCTCCAAATTGTCTCTCTCTCTCTCTCTGCCTCTATCGACTCCGGCTCGCTGGAGGGCTCTCTCTCAAAAATAAACATTAAAAAAAAACATTAAAAATTGAACTACAGTGTAGCAGTTTCACTTCCAGGCATTTATCCAAAGAAAATGAAAACAGCTACTTGAAAAGGTATCTACACCCCCATGTTCACCACAGCTTTAGACCTGGAACCCACCGAAGCGTCCGCTGATGGGTGAGTGGACAGAGGAAACATTGTACAGATGCACCATGGAATATTAGCACAAAAGAGAAGAAAATCTTGCCATTTGCAGCAACATGGATGGACCTGGAGGGCACTCTGCTCACCAAAATAGGTCTGATGGAGAACGACAATAATGTGATCTCCGTGTAGAATCTAGAAATTACTGAAAAGCTTCGGGGACCATTCTAGTGACTCACAGATATTTGGCCACTTCTGGTTCTGGTCTGTGTATGTAGCTTTACGTTTCGCCTTTGTCCATGCATCTGATTACTGGGGCTTTGCTTTCTAAGTAAGAAACAGCGAGGCCATCGGATGTCTAGGAAATGGGCAGCCACTGCAGATCTGGGTGGAGGGGTGCTGGTGGCCCTGGTCGTTGTGTGGTCTGAATGCCTGTCCCTCCGCTTCTCCTCAGGTGTCCATTGACTGCCCGTGGTCCATCTACTCCACCGTCATCGCTCTGACGTTCAGTGTGCCCTTCAGGACCACACACGCCCTTCTGTCCGCCGGGACACGGTAAAGGTGGACTCCGGGCCCTGCTCCCACCCCACTCCCTCCCTCACGGGCACCCTGGCTCTTCGGAGCTTGGCCCCGGGCACGCTGGGCGTGTTTTCTGAAGTACTGTGTCGCTGTCGCCCACTGGTTGAGATTCACAGCAATTTCTTGCTGCTCTACGCCAGCCAGCCTGTGCTCAGGTTCCCAGCTGCCTCAGAAATGCCCTTGCTCGGGGAGGGAGGGGGTGTGGGGTCCAAACCAAGTCCCGTTTGATCATTAGATACTTTGTTCTCTCCTCCTATGTCTCAAGCCAGTGACCCGTTGACAAACCTGGGTCACTTCTCTAGAAGGTGCGCCATTCTGAACCTCACTGGTCATGATTCTGAACCTGACTGGTCACAGTCTTGAGGTGGGGGGTGACTAGTTTCTAAGCCAACTGCTCGCTCCCACGAGGCCGGGCTTCTCAGCCCCAGCACTACTGACGCTCGGGTCTGCTAGCTGCTTGTTTGCGGGCCTGGGGGGTCTGCACCCCCCACCCCAGCTCTCCCATTTCATGCCCGTGCCCACCAGAAGGGTCTCGAGGTGTAGCACCATGTCCCCTGCAGGGGCACAGCTGCCTCCAGGGGAGAAGCCGCCAGCTCTAGAAGCCGGATTCGATTCTCTTTCAGCCGCTGGACGGGAGTGCTCAGCGGCGGAGCCCTGTGCCCAGTGTCCGCACCGGGAGACCCTGTCTGGCTGTCCCTCCATAAGTGGGGTCGGGCACACCGCTCCCTGGGCTCGGGCTGAGTCTGGCCCCTCCTCATAAAATTCCTTTTGTTTTCATCCGTTGATGACCTTTGCATCCAGCGTCAGAACCGCGGGAGCAGAGCGAGGTGCTAGCGGTGGGCTTTCCCTTCAGATTGCAGGGCGGGGGCTGTGGGTGTTAGTGGTCAAGACGCCAGCGCTCCGGGCAGAGCCCGGGTTGCTGAGTTCCAGACCGGCTTTTCAGACTTCCCTTCACCCGCATCGGGTGTGTGGGAGCCCCGCGTGCAACCGGCTCCCTTTCCAGCCTCACGCCTGCGCGTGCGGGAGGGCTGGTGACGGTCTTGTCACAACACTGGATCACAAACAGAACGCTCTTCGGTCCGTTTCTCCTCAGAGGCAGCTTGCGGGGGGAGACTGGTTTGGGGGACACTTTCCCACGTAAGCCGGAAATAGAACCTGAGCGCCGCGCGCCGTTTCCTCTGCGGTGCCCCTCGCTCAGGTCCCCGAGATCTCAGCCAACCAGGGTGCGCTTACTGAACTTCTGCAGTTCAACAGCGTATTTTTTGTCTTTCTGCTTTAGGAAATATGTTCAAGTTTGTGTCCAGAATTTGTCGGAACTTGACTTTGAGCTGTCCGAGGGTAACCTCGTGGGTCCCGACGGTGGCGCAGACCTGCAGCTGGTGCCTCTGAACACAGAGTCCCCGCAGGTGACTGTTCTCTGGGATGGAGCATCCCCGTGGCCCCCCCCCCCCCAGCAGGAAGCACGGTGGGAGCAAGAGGGTGACGTGCTGTCCAGGTGTGGGTGAAGACACGGTGTGTGTGTAGAGTGAGCCTTGCAACCCAGAGAGTGACGTGCCCGGCCATGAGCGTGTCTCCTGCCGTCCTGAGGCGGCTGCCTTGTCGCGGTGGTGCGCCTGCCCACTGCCTGCCGTGCGCCTTGTGGGCGGAGCTGCGCCTTGTGGGCGGAGCGAACGCTAGGCGTACCCTGAGAAGAATTAAATCTCAAGTTCGCAGTACTGTGGGCGCAGATTTCTGTAACCGCCTGTCCGCGTGGCCTCGTAGTGTCCCGCCCGTGGTCACGCCGCACGGCTGAGCGCCGGCCTTGCTGCCGCCAAGTCCAGGCGTTTTCTTCGCGTGTCTGCCCGGAGCATTTTTGCAGGGTCTTTCCCAGCTAACAGCTGGCCCGTTTCAGACGCTGGGGGGTGGGGGGGTGGGTGCCCCCCGGGGGTGCCCCCCTGCCCCCCCTGTGCTCAGGGTGGTGCCACCCGCCATCTAAGCTAACTCTAAATGCAAAGTAATTGGCCTGTTGGCCTGAATGTACAGATGTCCTTTTCCATTGGTCGATGGCGTAAGCCCCGTTAAGGACCCAGAAGCTTCAGGAATCCCCGAAGATTGAAACCTTGAACTGACTCGGCCCAGTCTTCTCAGGGGAGGGGGCAGGAGGCGGGGCTCCGGCGGCGGCCGGAAGGGGCGTGCGCGTGCGCACCGTGACCGTGACTCTCCCCGCAGCGCGTCCACAGCAGGCAGTCGGTGTTCTTCGTGTGGGAGCTGAAGTGGACGCGGGAGCCGCCCCCTTCCCTGCGCTGCCGCTTCTCCGTTGGATTCTCCCCGGCCTCGGGAGGACAGCTCTCCGTCCCCTTGAAGCCCTACTCGTACGAATTTCAAGTGGAAAATTTTTTCGTACGTATTGTATTTTGTTGGGAGCGTGGGGTGGGAAATGAAAGGTGCCATCATACTCCTTTTAATTAAAAATAAAGAATCAGAAAAAAAATCTTTCAAAATAACGAAGCAACAGCTCAAGGACAGCAGCACTGGGAGCTCAGTCAGTGGCCGATTGTACTTTAGACCCAGGGGGTCCTTTCAGGTGACGTGTGTGGTCCCAGCGCGGGCCTGCCGGTGGCCTTCAGGTGAGCGCTTATGACTTGCGAAGGCTCCTGACCTCTGGCCCACATTCAGAATGTCCTGGAACTATTTCTTAGAGTCCTTTCACCTCGATCCTGGCTGCCCGTCGGGAGAGGTGCCTTATAAAGGCACGTCTCTAGTTTTTTTAAAGACACACTGAAAATATTGTAGAAATCGACCTCCGTAGTTGTGCAAAGACGTTCCTACAGCCTGAGCGGGAAGTGTGGACGGAAGGTCGCGTCGAGCTAGCTGAGCCGCCGTTGTGTTTTTGTTTCTCTGGTGAGACCGTAGGATTCTGCGTGAGGGAAATCGAACCGGAAATATGCAATTTTGTGCTATTTCCTTTTACTACTGAAGTTGCCCAACCGCACTTTGAGGTTTGTTTGTGCGTGTGTTCTTGATGTCAGCAGATTTGTCAGTAGCTCCTTCCAGCCCATTTCATCACACCGTCCGTGTCCGCCTGAGACCCCGAGCCGGTGTGACTCGTCTCTTTGCAGCCGTTTGGGCGTGTTCCCAGCAGCGCCACGCCTGCTGCTGCGGCAGCGCCTGAGTGTGGCCCGCCGCCTCCCCCGGCCGCAGCCGCTTCTGTCTTCTCTCCCCGGGGCGAGCACAGAGGCGCTTCCGGGACCGTTGTCAGAGGCCGCGTCCTCTGAGGCCCAGAAACAGACCCGCTCTTTGAGGGAAGCTGTATTGAGATGTGTAGTTTGCGCACTGTGGACTTGACCCATATCAAGCGGACAGGTCGGCACAGTTAGTACATGGACAGGGTTATGCAACCATCGTCACGGTCTCGTTTTATTCTTATTTTTTAAGTGTTTACTTATTTATTTTGAGAGAGAGAATGAGACCATGAGCAGGGGAGGGCCGAGAGCGGGTCTGAAGTGGGCTTCCACACTCCGCATGGAGCCCGACGGGAGCTCCATCTCACGACCCGGGGATCTGACCTGAGCCGGAATCCAGAGTCAGACACCCGCCTGAGCCCGCCAGGCGCGCCTTTCCTCGCCGGATGGGCTCGCCATCCTCGTGGCGATCAGCGGGCCACACTTGTGACGGTTCGCAGGCCCTGACCGCCGCCAGGGCGGGGAGGTGGCTCAGGCTCCGCCCGCCTCCAGCCCCGCTCCCCGGTCGCGCACACGGTGGCACACGGTGGCAGAGTGCCACCGGGCGGTGGCGGAGGGCGTGCGCTCGGCACACGCCCCTTCCTCACGCCGTCCCTGGGCTCCCTTCCGAGCTCCGAGCAGAGCTCTCGCTGCCTCTCCTGAGCTCGCAGGCGGCTCAGCCCTGCGGGACGCTTCCCGGGGTCGGGAGGCTGTTTCTCTGCTCCTTCACCCCCCACCCCCTTGGTTCCCTCCAGGCCCTGGGGTCGCACCCCAGCCAGATGCCCTCAGATTCTAGAAGTCTGTCCCGCTTCCAGACGTATGTGATTGGGAATTTGACGGGAAAATCCCCGAGCGGGGCCCGCCTTGTGAGCTCCCGGAGAAGTGTTTTGTTCCGGCAGGAGGCTGTTTAAAATCCTAAGATCAGTGTTCTTCGGACATTTCACAGCACCCACAGAACACTTTTGAACTGAGTTACGCCTTAATTATTTCGCGTCTGTTACGACCTCAGTAGGTTACCGCTTGCGTGTGTAGCGCAGAGCACGGGGGGCAAGCCCTGGCTCCACGAAGGGGCACGAGAAAGGACAAGGAGAAATTGGTGCTCACGGGGCCCTGCGGGAAGCACGGGGCGTGCCGTCAGGGCCACCCGGGGAGGCGGAGGCGGAGGCGGAGGGCAGACCGCGGGTGGCAGGCATGAGCCGTGGGCCTGTGCCCCGGTCTGGGGTTCCGGGCTCGGGCTGCAGTGGTCAGTTCGAACTCGAGAGTGGGGTTCGGTAAGCCGGGGGCCTCTTTCCTAAGGGGGCACGTGAGGGGAAGGCGCTGGAGGCCGGCGGGCACGCTGGGGAAGCCCCGTCCAGGGCGCGTATCACTCGGGACCCTGCGGCTGCTGTCCAGGGCTCGGAGGGCAGGCCGCATGCGGGCGGGCGTCCAGGCAGGGCCCCCGCACTCCGCTTGAACAAACAGAACGGACGCCGGAAATACCCTCACAGAACGCTTCACTTCAGAAGTGCGGCGGCCGCCGCCGCGCAGGCCATGGATCCTGGCGTGTCCGGGCAGGAGAGCGTGGGCAGTGTGGACAGGTGTGGCCTTGGGCGAGGAGGTCAAGGTGGAGAGAGGAACATCTGGGCTGAGGTAGCTTGGGTGCTGCGTGGGAGCGCGGGAGGGCGTCCCTCGGCCTGTGGGGGCTCTGGCGCCCTGTTTGTAGGAGGGCGTCCATGTTTCTCAGGTGCCGAGGGCGACGGGCAGGTTCTCTGCGGGTGGGATTAGCCCCAGGCAGAGAGTAGATGTCGATCCAGAGAGAGAGAGCCCCAGTGCAGCAAGACGTGATGATCCCGAGTCTGGGGGACGGGCACAGAGACCAGGGCTGTCCTTGCTACGGCCGCGCATGCTTGGAAATGCTCAGCGCTGGGTGCCTGGGGGCTCGGTTGGTCTTGGGGTTGAGCCCCTGATTGGGCTCTGTGCTGACAGCACTGAGCCTGCTTGGGATTCTCTCTCCCTCTCTCTCTGTTCCTCCCCCTCAAATAAATAAACAAACATTAAAAAGAATAAAAAAAAAAAAAAAAGAAAATGACCTGCATTAAAAAGAGAGTGAGGTGGAGTGGGCGTCTGGGTGGCTCAGGTCATGATCTCACGGTTCATGAGTTCAAGCCCCATGTCAGACTTTCTGCTGTCTGTGCAGAGCCCACTTTGGATCCTCCTGACTTCCCCTCCTCCTCTCCCTGCCCCTCCCCTGCTTGCTCTCTTTCAAAAATAAACAAACATCTTAAAAAGAGAGAGAGAGTCTGAGGTGCCCGAGGTGGGGACCTGCCCGGCAGGCTGCCCCTGCAGGTGGTGGCTCAGGGGCCATGGCGAGGCTCTGCATCTGTGCTCTCTCTTTCTCTCGCCCAGACGTTATATAACGTGAGAGCTGAGATACTGCCCCCTGCGGGAACGGAGCACTGTAGGACCGGCTCGCTCTGCTCCCTGGAGGTGTCCATCACGCGGCTCTCGGACCTCCTGGAGGCGGACAAGGACGAGGCCCTGACCGAGTCCGACGAGTACTTTTCCACCAAGCTCATGTATGAAGGTAGGTCTGGGGGCGCCCCTTCCCTAACTGTTGGTGCTAAAGCAGTGCTTGAAGGGACAGTGCCCTCCCTTTTTCAAATATTATGTGCATTGTCCAGAGAGAGAACGTTCTAGAATCAAAAAAGCTCATTTGCGTGTTTCATCATGTTCCTAGGCTGGCAGGATGTTGGACTTGACTTTTGGGGAATCGTTCTTCCTACGGGTATTTTCAGGCAGTCATTGGGCTCCGTGCTGAGAACACGGGGGCCCTGGAGCTGCCGTCCCTCTCTGCCTGGGAGTCGGGGTCCTCCCCGACCGTGGGAGCGAGGCCGGCAGTCCGGCCCCTGCCCTCTCCCCTGTGGCCTCCCGGCACCCCCTGCCTGGGCTCCCCCTCCGCTGAGTCCCCCCGAGGCCCCCGCCAGGGCCGGGGCTGCTCCGCAGCAGGTCTCCTGAGGGGTGTCGGGCCACTTGTGCTCCGAAAACTGGTTGAGGAGCCAACTCTTCCTTTAGTAACTTAAATGACATCAGACTGCATGACCATTACGTGACCTCACGCTTGAGAACGAGCTGTTTCCCAAGACGAAAGTAGTAGGAAGAGGTCTGCCTGGGTCGCAGAGTCACTGTTTGTGGGTTCAAGCCCCGCGCCGGGCTCCAGACTGACAGTGCCCCTCCCCATCTCGTGCTCTTTTACTCTAAAAATAAATAAATAAGCTAAAAGAAAAGAAAATAGAAGACTGACGTTAATGTGAGTTCTCTGAAGTCCCTCTGGTCCCCGGTTGCACGGAGGCCGCAGAGTCCTCTCCGCTGCGCTCGGCGTGCGGCTCCGCGTCGCGCTGGCTGGAGAGCGTGCGGAGGCCCCCGGCCTGCAGATCTGTGGTCGGCACGGGGCAGCGCCTGGACGCAGCCGTCTCCTCTGTGACCCTCACCCGCGCGGGCCGCGGGCCGGGCCTCCCCAGGCCAGTTACCAAGCGGACTCTGAAGTCACGTGACTGAGCTTTTCCTACTCCGTTTCTTTGAATCCTTTCACCAGGCTTGTGGTTTGAGAGGAAGAGAGCGAGGGTGCACAGTGGACCCTCATGGGGGTGAGGGGGTGGTTGGGGGCAGAGGAGAGAGAGAGAGACAGACAGAGCGAAGCAGGCTCCGCGCCCTGCACAGAGCCCAACACAGGACTGTCTCTCAACCGTGAGATAAGACCTGAGCGGAAATCAGGAGTCAGATGCGTAACCGACTGAGCCCCGGCTTGTGGTTTGAAGGCTCTCTTGGCCAGGCGGCATTTTGCGGCCCCGTGGCTCGGTCACTGGGAAGTGCGCTTCCGGATAGACGCGGGCCTTGCACGTGCCACGCCGTCCGTCCCTCGGCAGCCACACTCGCACCCACCCCCAGCCCCGCCGAGCTCACTGGGAGCTCACTGGGGCCGTCCGGTCCCGGCACGCTGCCCGGGGCTGTTCTCTAGGCTTTTCCCTTTGATCAGAGGTCAGACCGTGTCATCGGCCCTCCGACGTGACAGGCTCTGCCATTCATTTTCGAGGCAGCATCTGCCAGATTCCCCGGGCCGCATGGCCACGCTGAGGCAGTCCCAGTGGGTGGTCTGTGCCCCGCGCGGCGCCCCTGTCCCCGTGCCGGGCCCCGGGAGACGGCGGGGCGCCCAGGCCGGGGGCGCGGGGGCCTCTCTCTCTCCTCAGGTTTTGCAGTGTCTATGAGTCCAACCATTTCTGAGTTACAGGTAAAAAGATGGTTGCTTAAAGGTTGCATTTAATAAAACTAATTTTGACTACTTCACGAAGGACATGCTTACGAAAACTGGTGGTTTTCATCCCCAAACGTGTGGCGTCGGGGAGCCCTCCGCCACGACTCTCTGTGCATGTGGGGCGCGCAGGGGGACACGTGGGGAGAGGCGGCAGTGTGCAGGCAGGGCTGGCCCCGGGCCGCCCTGAGGACCACATGCAGGGCCGCTGCGGCGTGTCCCTCCCACATGGGGCTTCAGCCTCTGCGTGTCCTTTGGTACCACTGGTCCCCTCGGCGCCCCCGTCTGTCGGCGGCCTGCCTTCCACTGCCCCTTCTTTGCTGTTCATGAAGCTTCAAGCCCTTGAAGCATCTGGGCTCCTCCTTTGTGTCCCCTTGCAGAGGGGACGCTGTGAGCTCTCTGCAGGGCCGTCGCTTCTTGAGGACAAGGCTCCTGTCCTGTTTACCTTCGAACGCGTGCGCGGCGGGGTGCTTGCGTCGCGCTCAGAGGCCTCACGTCCGTGCCGCGCGGTGCTCACCAGTGCCTCGCACAGAGGCTCCCTGGCGCGTCCCTTCCCCCCCCCGCCGAGAGGCTGGGCTGGGGGCGGGGTTGGGATCGGGACCCTCGCCTGCTGCCACCACGCATCGGCCACGGGCCAGTGCGCCGGCGCCTGCCCTGCCCGCGCTCCAGGTTTGCCGGCCAGGGTGCCACACTCTTCAGCGTGACGCACCAGCTGTCAAGTGGAATGGAGTCGCTGTTCATTATTAACTTGAGGAGGAGAGAGAAGCGATTTTCCCTGTGTGCCGGGCGTGTACTTCAGTTATTAAACCGTCTGTGTTTCTCGTTCGGTGCGGTTACGAGGCCTTAAGATACAGAGCGTCCCCGGCATGGGATCCTGCGCTCTGGGGCGTGGGACTGCTGACGGCCGTATTTGGGGCGACACCGCCGCTCGCGCTGGGGGAAAACCAGGGCTTTCCCTCTGCCTTTCAGTGGTCGACAACAGCAGCAACTGGGCAGTGTGCGGGAAGAGCTCCGGCGTCGTCTCCATGCCCGTGGCCGCCCGGGCCGCCCACCGCGTCCACATGGAGGTGATGCCCCTCTTCGCGGGTCACCTGCCCCTGCCCGACGTCAGGCTCTTCAAGTACCTCCCCCACCACTCGGCGCACTCCGCGCAGCTGGACGCCGGTAAGGACTCGAGGCCGGAGCGCGCTCGCTGCCGCAGCGACCCGCGGCCTGTGGGGGGGACCGGGCTCGCCCGCGCGGCTGCCAGCCGAGTGCCATGGAGGCCCCTGCTCCGCAGCCGGGTCCCCTTCGGGGGTGGCCTCCTTGCTGCTCCCCGGGGCAGGGCGCGGGTCCCACTCGCCGTGCGTTTTGCAGATAGCTGGATAGAGAGCGACGGGCTGTCGGTGGACA
>NC_043704.1:2666920-2677554 GCF_006229205.1 Suricata suricatta
CGCACCCGGCCTCCGGCGGCGAGCACCGAGGCCTGCCCATGCCCCGGCTGCAGGCGCTGCCGCCCGGCCAGGTCTTCAACGCCAGCGTGGGCACGCAGGTGCTGGTCCTCCCCAGCAAAGATGACCACGTCCTCGAAGTCAGCGTCACATGACCACGCCTCAGGCCAGCGCGCGCCCCGGGCTGGGCGTGAGTGCGCCAGAAGGGGTCCTGGCCCCGCTGCTCCCCACCGACACATCCTAGCGCCAACCAGACTCCCGGTGACTCTGCCTGGCCCGGGGGCGTCCAAGAATGTCCGTTCGCGGCTGGTCAGCTGGGTCACAGCGTCCTTTTCGTGTTGTCAGCGGTTCCTTCTTTTTCCCTCCCTGTCCCTATGCCGGCGCCTCTGGTGTTCGGCCTAGACCCCGTCCCCGCCAACCCCTCCCTGTCCCCCTCCCCCGGTCTCTGCCGCCCGCTGGAGCCCGTGGGACGTGCGGCTGCCCTCGCCGACTAAGTAGTGACACGTGTGTGCCTTTCCAGGCACACGGCCGCCCTCGTTCTGGACCAGGTGGATTTGTAAGTCTCCTGGGGGGTAAAACACCGTCCTTTACCCCGACGAGTGTGCTTTTCCAGAATAACTCCCTTGGAGGGCAGGTCAGCGGGCTGAGGGCTGGGGGGGGGAGGGGGCAGAGCCCCTTCTGTGCCTTGGGACGCCGCCCTGGGAGGGCCTGCAGCCTCCTTTAGCCGGAGCCATTTTAAGGTACTTTGGGGAGAGTAGACCAGGGCCTAAGGGACGACTTGGTATTGAACTAGTTTGGGAATAAAAGTTCTGTGATGTTGGTTGAATACCACATGCACTTGGAATTAAGTATGTATTTATTTTAATTGTCATTATATATGTGGGGGTGACACGTTGTTTTCTTCGCCCTTCAAAGTCTTTACATGTCATCGTCACTGTATAATCAGTACTTTTCTTCTGCACCTTAAGTCCTAGGGAGTAGGAGGCTCCGTTTCAGTGGGGACTGGAGGGGCCTGTCAGTGTGCGGCTAGCCTGGCTGCGGGAACGACGGAAGTCTGGAACATTCTCTGCTGGTGCACTGAAACTGCAGCCATAACCATTACCAAGGGATTAGTTTGCTCTTGGTTGTAAATTTAATTGTACATATGGTTGATTTATTATTTTTAAAAGTACAAAGTAACTGATGTAATGTTTATGTAGAAGTTGCACCAAAAACCAAGGACAGAATAAATGTGTCTTTGTTTTTACTGGTGTGAGAGTTACAGCTTGTAAATACGCGTTGGCTGTGCTAACCTGTTGCCAGCCCCGAAGCGAGAGACCGGGAACGCGCGGCCGGAGTGGAGCCCGAGCGGCCCGGGGCAGAAACGGGGTGCAGTCAGGCGCAGAGCGGGCGGCCTCTCGTGAACGAGCCGAGAGAAGAGGGGCCTGTGGTCACCTGCGGGGGAGAGGCCGGAGGAGGCTGGCGTTACAGGGGTGGGGGCGGCGGGGGCGGCGGGGCAGCCCGGAGTACCGGTTCCCAGCTTCGGTGTGTAGCCTTCCAGCTCACTCAGCAAATAAGGCGGTGTGGCTCCCCCGCGCCCCCCCGAGTCTTCGCTTACAGAAACTGGAGACGTGGAAAGATCAGTATTTGTGAGTTTAGTTACACTGGTCAGACCTTCACCTTCCTTAGGTGCACTTTAAAGCTAGTCAACTTGATCACCTAGCTACGCATATTAGAACTCCGGAGTCTAGCAATAGCTTAGGGTTTCTAAAATAAGCTTGTTTTGTTGTAAAAATTGACGATCGCCCTGGAGACCTGCCCAGCCCTGTGGATGGAGAGATGTTTGAGGCGCGATTCCACCAGGAACTCCTCGTCATCTCAGAGCCTCCGCGCCTAGCGCGGCTTTCCCTCTACCCTCCAGCAGGGGGAGCCGGTGATTCGATGGCTACCTTATTTCTGTGGGGGTGTGGGTGTGTGTGTGGGGGGGTCTAATCCCAGGTTGAAATTCTCTAATTACATAATATATTTAGGGGGAGAAAATGAAGGGGAGATCCCAAATGTTCATGGTGGCTTCTTACTGTCCTCAATTTGTATGGAATAAAATATACTGGAGGTTTGGTCCCCCCCCAATTACCCAAGAGATCTGTTGCAACCTAAGTTATAAGGGTACCTCTGTTTTTATTTTGTTTTGTTTTACACAAAAATTTCATCTAAACTTCGTCTTTTATTTTTCTGGAAGACAGTAATTCGATTTTTGTTGTGTTTAAAATAAGGCGTATGTGTTTTTGACAGGCTGGTTTTCTTAGTGAAGATGTAGCAGCAGTTAAATAATCGTGACACCGGGCATGGAACGTGCATCTAAAAGGCAGAGTGTGCAGCTGTTTCACAAATCTCTGCAGAACATGTAAATACTAGCAAGTGGAAAAGGAAATTAGTTATAATTTTGGTGAATTTCATGGGGTTTCCTATGACTGGAAAAGTTATAACTTCTGATCTAATGTGGAAATTGTATTTAATCTGAAAATGACTATTACTACAGTCCATCGTCAGCACAGCTGGTCGTGGGTTGGATTCTTATATTAGGAAATCTTGGTTGATATCCCATAGTTAGTAGAGAAAATACACATGGGCTACTATCCAATCCTTCCTTAGTGTTTAAAGTAAGATTGAGTTATAAAATGAAAACAACTCCGGACGTGTGCATTAAATGAAAAGTATACTACTTTTTAAAGAACCAACTACGCTGATCTACATGTTTTGCAGTCAACTGTGATCTTTAAAATAAACCTTACATGATTTTGGAATTTGATTTTTCATGCAAGTGCCCCCTATCTCTAAATTTATTTGTCATATACGTCAGGCTGTAAGACCCAAAAGCATCAATCCAATTTGCTGGGATTCTGTGAGTGGAAAAGGTGACAAGTTGGTGACTTTGACACTGCAGGTATTAATTCCATTTTCATGGTTTACTACAAAAGTCATTTTTCACATTATTCTGTAATGTTAGACTAAAACCATCGTATTAAGACTTTAAAATGTAAGCATTATAATTCTGAAAATACAGATTTTAAGAAGAAACCTTGCTGTTTTGAACTTCATTCTTTTGCAGAAAGTTGAGTGTGTGAAGTTAGAGAATTTTCTGGCTTTCTGTCCCTAATCCTTGTTCCTGACTTGAGCATAGACTTGAAGCATAGATTATTTGCTCTGTGGAGGAGCCTTAGGGATTTTTTTTTTCATAATTCATTACCCAGTACCCCACAGGAGCAAAGACATTTGAGTCTTCAGGGCCTCTGTTTGTTTGGGGTTTTTTTTTTTTTTTTTTTTTTTTGGGTAGATCTGTCAAGTAAACTTGCTTTTGCCACGTTTTGGTAGCATCGCTAATACAATTTCTTTTTTTTATTCTTTTTTTTTTTTAATGTTTTATTTATTTTTGAGACAGATTCAGAGCATGAGCTGGGAGGGGCAGAGAGAGGGAGACACAATTGGAAGCAGGCTTCAGGCTCTGAACTGTCAGCACAGAGCCGTCGCGGGGCTCAAACCCACAAACTGTGAGATCATGACCTGAGCCGAAGTCGGAGGCTTAACTGACTGAGCCACCCAGGCGCCCCTACAATTTCTTTAGTTTACGCAGCCTCCTTGTTTTAGTCCCTTCATTCATAATGCAGAGCTTAAATAAGTAAGTGTGGGGTCGCAGTGGCTCACCCACTCAGGACGTGAACTTCTCGGCAGCGGTGCGAGCGGGACCCAAGAAGACCAGAGCCCCAGCCCTGCTCGGTGCCCGCAGGTGCACGGTTCCGGACCCGGGGGCGGGGGAGAACGGGGCCGGCGGAGAACGGGGCCGGCAGTCTCACCCCGCGTCTCTATGCGCGGTGGAGGCGAGGCCTGCGGAGGACTCTGCTGGGAGGGGCGTGGCCTGCAGGTTGGGACTCCGCCTCGAGGGCGTGGGCGGGGCTTAGCCTCAAGAAGGGGCGGAGGCGGGGTCTTGCGAGACCGGACTGTGCCTGGGGTGGGGGCGTGGTTCGCGTGCTCCAGCTCCTTCTCGGGGGAGGAGGCGGGGTTGGGCCTGCGGGCTTGGACTTAGCCTTGGGGAGGAGGCGGGGTTGGGGCCCAAGTGCCGGACCTCCGCCTCTGGGTGGACACGGAACGGGCCTGCGGGCTGGGCCTCCGCCTCAGGGAGGAGCCGTGACAGGCTTGAGGGCTGAGCCTTCGCCTCGCGGAGGAGGGGGGCGTGTCCTGTGGGCGGGGCTCCGTCTCGGGCGGCACCGTCCCTCCCGGCCACCTGGGGGCGCTGTGGTGCGAGGCCGGGGCCATTCCCGGAAGCACTCCTGGACGCGGAGGCCGCTCTACAGCGCACGTGCGGCGGCCGCGATGAAGTTCGCGTACCGGGTGAGTGAGGGTCCGCGGTGCTGGGGCCGGGATGGGCCGCACTGTCTCGCAGCCTGTAACCTGCGCAGCCGGCCTCGGGGCCGTGGGCGGAGATTCGGGACCCGGACGGAGAGGCGGGCCCCGGCCCCCAGGCGGCAGGGGTGGGCCGGAGAGAACGGAGCCCTAGCGGGGTGGGCATCGGCAGGCCAGCCAGGGACTGGAGGTCTGGTCCCCGGCTCCACGCGGGCAGAGGAGCCGCGGAGCCGAGCCCCGGGACGTAGCCTTCATCTTCCTCCGCTGTCAGGGTCACTTGGCTGCCCGCTAGTCGGGGACGCTGGAGGCTTACCCCGTCTACACCGCGTGGGTCCCGGTTCTTGAGGACAGTTCTCCCAGCCTCCTGCCTGGCCGCGTGACTCTCCCTGGTTTGTCCCAGGTCCTTACCAGCTTGGCCTGGCTCTGGCCACAGCGCAGGCCTCTTCAGCGCTACCCTGCACTTGTGGCGCTTGCCCCTAGGTGCTCTCTTCCCCTGCCACCCAAACCGGGAGGGGCTGAGTGTCGCCCTCCACCCGCCCATAGCCAGCTCCTCCCTGGTGGCTCCACTTCATCCGCTGTTTCCATTCCTGGTTGGGACAGGATCACCTAGCTGGTCTCCTTGCTCTCCCCGCTGTTCCTGTGGTCTCCAAAAAAGGGGCAGGCGGGGGATCCGACCACAGCCGGCCTCTGCTTAAAACGTTCTCAGCTGACCAGGCTCCTCCCTGTGAGCTCCCCGAGGTTGGGGGGGTGGGCATCACTTCCAGACGCTAGTCCTGCTGGCTTCCTCTCTCCAGGTTCTGGTTGGGGCAGCCCCTCCCTGTCCAGTCTTGGAACTACTTCTCTCGGTCTTGGAAGCACTAGTTACTTCTTCAGAGCCCCGCCCCCGGACTGGACTCTGAGGGCTTCAGGGCACAGACCCTGCAGACAGCAGCATGTCCAGCGAACACTTCAGTTTGATGAGGAATGAGTGAGCCAGTTAATAAATCAGATCCCAGCAGGTTACTTTGCTCAAGGTGCTCTGAGTCCCTGATGTCCCTGGAGTGCTTATCCTCTGCTCTGGCTTTCCTCCTCCTGAGACGTGGATTCGCTTCTCTTCTGCTCTTGGCAAACGCCTTCTGTCCTTGTAGGCGTCGGGCACTCCCAGTGCCCTTCCCCCACCTCGGCGGGAGCCTGGGATCCCTGGGGTTGGGCTCACTGCCTTCCTCTCTCTTGCTCGAGGCCGGGCCAGCAAGTATCCCAGGGGATGACAGGAGGGACCCCAGGAATGACCAGGGACCTGGGGGGATCAGGGAGTCTATGCCATCTACTTGATTGGAGAGGCCTTGCTCCCTTAGCCCTTTCCCGAAATTGAGACGTTTTATACTTTCGTTGTATTAAGATGGATTTATTTTCTTTGCAGTTTTCGAATTTGCTGGGGACAGTCTATCGCTGTGGAAACTTAAATTTTACGTGCGATGGAAATTCAGTTATTAGTCCTGTGGGAAACAGAGTGACGGTATTTGACCTTAAAAAGTAAGTGTGTTAAAAGGATGTTGACAACAGTGACCCTTGTGGCCAGCGGGTGAGAGCCAACCGCGCCCTCCTCTCACCGGTGCCCCCGTCAAGTGCCGCTGCCCGAAAGCCTGTTCCAGGATGTACGTAGCATCAGTGGGTCAGGTCGGTGGTGGGCCTGGTTTATCCTGGTCCCTCAGCTGAAGGCCGGCGTCTGACCTCACTCTCAGGGCAGAGTCGTCGTCGTAGTCCCCCCGCCCCCAGATGGCCGAGCATGTGGCTCTGTTCCTTCCTTCTCAAGGGGCAGGACTCCTGAGTGGTTGTCACGGCTTCCCAGACTCGTGTGGCCAGAGTGAGACCCTCCTGTCACTGCTCTGCAGGCCTCAGCCTCCCTGTCTGTGCGGTGGGATGATGGTCCAGACTCTCTGCTGGGGGTGACTTCTTGAAGCTCCTGAGAGTAGTTGTGGGAGGGACTCAGGGCCAAGTGCAGGCCTGACCATCACGGCTGCCTTCTCGTCTAAGTGACATCTGGGGGGACTGCGGGAGCAGGGAGCACACGCTCGTCGGAGGAAAACTAGGAAGCAGAACAGGAAGGAACAAAGTTAGACTCTGAGCAGTGGTGACTCGTTTGTAACGTTACTGGCTTTCCGCGTTTGCGCGCCTCCCCGGCCGTGAGAAGGGCTCTGCGCACGTGTGCTGACCTTGGTTTGTCCCCTCTGTTACCGTGTAGCTCGCTTCCAGTTTCCCAACTTTATAACGTCGGTCGAATCCTCTCTAGATGCGGTCATAGACACAGAATTGACAAACCAAAGCCCATTTTTAAGGTCTTTAATCTGCTTTACCAGATCTTCACCGGGGACCTGGTCTTCCCGCTTCTCCATCGGGGAGCTCTGGCCCCAGCACCAGGAAGGGGCAGGAAGGTGGGGGTGGGGGGGAAGGTCTGAGGCTGACCCCCACCTCATCTGAAAACTGAGACCAGTGACACAGCTCTGATTTTGTCTCCTAGCAACAAATCCAGCACTTTGCCCTTGGCCACTCGGTACAATGTCAAGTGTGTCGGGCTGTCCCCAGATGGCCGTCTGGCCATCATCGTCGACGAAGGTAAACACCCTTGTCTGGGAAGCAGCACTTCCGGGGTTGGGACCACGAGGCCATCACCCTGTCCCGCTGGCGTGTAGGTCTCCGGGTCCTCCTGCCTGCAGCCCAGGCGGCCTTGGGAGGAGGGCGTGTTGGGTGGGCAGGGACACAGACGGGCCTGGGCGTCCTCCTGTCTAGGGCGCCGGCCCATCGGCCCCCCTCCCTTCCTGCAGGGGGGGACGCGCTGCTTGTCAGCCTGGTGTGCAGGTCCGTGCTCCACCACTTCCACTTCAAGGGCTCCGTGCACAGCGTGTCCTTCTCTCCTGACGGCAGGTGAGGGCCTGGCGCAGACTCTGGGACCCGTGCGGTGGGGTCCCGACCGGCGGCGGCCGCGTGGGAGCCTGTGCTTGGGCCGGACTTGATGCAGGTCTGGGCTCCGCAAGGCTGCACGCCCCTGCTCCCCCTGCTCTGGGGCTGGTGCTACGCCCCCACCCCCTGAGCAGGAGGTTCCAAACATCCTCGTCCAGAATAGCCTCCAGAGCAGTCATGGTCCTCAGGAGGGTCCTGTGGCCTCCGGACGGCAGAGCCACAAAGGGGCTCCTGGCTCTGAGTGATGGCACTGACCCCCAGCCTCAATGTGCACAGTGAGGAGAGTGTTGTGCATGCACAGGACCCTGGCCGGGCCCAGCCTCGCTCTGGGTTAAAGGGCCACAGGAGAGAGGGCTTGTTTGCAGCTTGCTCACACCCAGGCTGACCTAGACGTGCCTGGGAGGGGGCAGCCTGCATTTCAGCTGTGCGCCGTTCCACCCTGAGAAACCCCTTAGCACGGCCTCCAAGGCAGTGGCCACGCCCCAGCACCCGTCATGCGGGGCCCTGTTGTGCTTCTGGCTCTCGGGGGCGCTGTCCCAGGCGGGCGGGAGGGCAGAGGTGTGGCAGCGTTCAGGGGGCCTGCAGGGTCTGTCTCTCCAGCTGTCCACCTGTCCTGCTTTGGCCTCAGTCCCTGCAGGAGGTGAGGGGACCTGGGGGCCATGGAGAGGCAGGCCCCTGTGTTTGCCTCTCTTAGGAAATTGCCTCATAGCAGGTGCACTGCCCTCAGAGGCTGAGCTGGTCTCGAGGCCCCCACGGGTGTTCTGTATTGATGGCACTCTTTTCTGCGGCAGGAAGTTCGTTGTCACAAAAGGTAACATCGCCCAGATGTACCACGCCCCTGGAAGGAAGCGGGAGTTCAACGCCTTCGTCCTGGACAAGACCTACTTTGGGCCCTACGATGAGACCACGTGCATCGACTGGACAGATGACTCTCGGTGAGGCCTGTGGGCGGGGCCTGCGGGGGACACCCGAACTGGCCTCTTGCTGGGTGGGGAAGCCTGGTGACTCGTGGAGGCCCAGAGTTCCGGTTTGGGTCCGCAGCCTCATGTGGGGCGGGGCCTGCCTGGGGCTTGTGTCCCTGCAAAGCAGCGCGCAGGATGGCGGCCTCGCGGGGGTGGGGGGGGGAAGCTGCGTCCTGGCCCACGTGTGCCGAGCAGCAGCGTCCGAGGGGGAGTCTGGAGCTTCTCCCGGCGTGGGGCCGCCCGGCCCTCTCACGGCCGCACCCCTACTGCGCTGAAAGGCACCTAAGAGCTGCTTGCTCGATCCCAGCTGCCCTGCACTCTGAGCGCGGGAGAGGTGGAGGCTGGGGCCTGGGGCCACTTTGCACAATGCGGGTGGGAGGTGGGGTGGAGCCGAGGCCCGGCATCGGGTCCGGCTCCTAGTCCTGCTCCTAGTGCGCAGGCGTCTCCAGCGCACAGCGTGAGGGGGCGGGGTGCCTCCAGCGCACAGGCAGGGGCGGTGCCCTGTAGCCACGCCTTCCCGCCGCCTCAGTGGCAACGCCTATTCCTGTGCCTGGCTGTGCCCCTGCCTTGAGCAGGCGCCCCGCCCCCCCCCCCCCCCCCCCCCCCCCCCCCCCCCCCCCCCCCCCCCCCCCCCCCCCGCCGTGGCACCCGATGGGCCTGGGTCTGTGCTCAGGGTTCCCAGGGCTGCGGTGAGGAGGGCGGTGACTCGTCCACCGGGACGTGCAGATCGGGCTCTCTGGCCCTCCATCCACAGCTCCTCTGATCCCCCACCCCCCATGCTTGCGGGGAACCTCCCCCCCCACGTCCCGAGGACCAGCTGCGTCTCTTTTGTTCAGGTGCTTTGCAGTCGGGAGCAAAGACATGTCCACGTGGGTGTTCGGAGCTGAGCGCTGGGACAACCTCATCTACTATGCGCTGGGGGGACACAAGGATGCCATCGTGGCGTGCTTCTTTGAATCCGGCAGCCTGGATGTACGTCCACTCGCCCGATGGCTCCGGGATCTCAGCTACGCGCCCGCCGCCCCTCCCCCCGGGTGACCTGGGGGTGTCCGGGCACCTGTTGGCCGCCTGTTGGCCATTGTCTCTGCCAGTGCTGGGGGGCAGGCTGCAGATGGCCGATGGAGCTGAGAGGGGTCTTGTCTACCACGTGGCTGGCGTGGGCTGGCGTGGGGGCGACCGCGCCCACTTCCACACGCTCCCTTTTGCAGCTGTACACGCTCAGCCAGGACGGGGCCCTGTGTGTGTGGCACTGTGACACGCCCCCCGAGAGCCTGAGGCTGAAACCCCCCTCGGGCTGGAAGGCGGACCTGCTGCAGCGGGAGGAGGGAGACGAAGAGGAGGGGGAGCAGGAGACCACCGTCCGGGGGAAGGCCACGCCGGCCCCAGAGGAGCAGCAGGGCAAAGTGAAATACTCTCGGCTGGCCAAGTAGGTGTCTCCACAGCCTGGTGGGGGCCTCGTGCCCCCGAGGCTGAGGTGTGACGTGGAGAGATGTGGCACAGAGCCCGGGGAGCAGCTGGGAGGCTGCCTGGTGTCCCAGGCGCAGGGTCGGGGAGGGCGGAGTCCCGGGCAGAGAGGAGGAGAGGCCGGCGCAGCAGGGCCTGTGTCCTGCATGGAGCCGGGGCACCTGGCCTGGGGTCCCTGGGGCGGGACACGGGTGTGGGATGGGCGTCCACAGTCTTCTGATCCCCTGTCTGCTTAGGTGCTTTTTCAACAAGGAGGGAGACTTTAACAACCTTACCGCCGCGGCTTACCACAAAAAGACCCACCTCTTGGTCACCGGCTTTGCTTCTGGAATCTTCCACCTTCACGAGCTCCCTGAGTTCAACCTCATCCACTCCCTGAGGTGAGGGCCCCCGTTGGTGGAGTGGGGGGTGCATACGTGCCCACCGGCCCCACAGGACAATGGCGGGGAGTGCCGGGTGAGGCCGTGGGGCAGTGGACGGGGGCTTGCGGGGCGCCTGCCGCCCCTTTCAGACGCCCCGCCTTCCCGCTCAGCGTCTCCGATCAGAGGATCGCGTCCATTGCTGTCAACGGCTCTGGAGACTGGATCGCCTTTGGCTGCGCAGGTTGGTCCGCAGCTCTGGTGAGACTGAGAACAGAGTCCCTGCGCCAGGACAGCTGCCGGCGGCCCCCTCTTGCCCCGGGGCCTGGCGCCAGTGAGCGTGGCAGTGGCTTGGGCGGGGGGCGGGGGGGCGGGGGAGCAGCGCAAGTCCACGTGTGCGATGCCTTGTTGGCTGAGCCCCTGTCTCCATCAGCTGGGCCCTCAGCTGGGGGTCTCTGGCGGGCCGCACGGCGAGGCATCTCTGCTGGGTCCCCTCCCTCAGGTGGAGGGTGACAGGCACTTGCCTCTGGCTGTCGGG
>NC_043704.1:2677654-2688226 GCF_006229205.1 Suricata suricatta
GTGGCAGAGCGAGTCCTACGTGCTCAAGCAGCAGGGCCACTTCAACAGCATGGTGTCGCTGGCCTACTCGCCCGACGGGCAGTACATCGCCACCGGCGGGGATGACGGCAAGGTGGGGCTCGGGGGGGGGGGGGACCGGGGGGCTGGCCCCGCTGGGGAGAGCCAGGCTCCAGCCTCGGGGTTCAGCCTGGAGCTCACGGGCTCACCCTGCCTCATGCGGGCTCCCGAGAAGGCTCTATAAACCGCCCCGGGCTGGGCGTCGGGCTCTGTTTCTGGCCAGGACTCCCGCACGCGTGCCCCTGCTTATTGGTGGGTCGGCACATGGTGCTGCCATGGCACATGGGCAGGTGTGCTCCTGGGTGACACAGGCCGCCCCCCCCCCCCCTCACTCTCAGGGAGGCGAGGGACCGACGGCCTCTCTAGGCTCGGTGGGCACATGGAGTGCATATGTGTGTGCCTGTGCGTGGTCCTGACCTGGGGCGGCCTCATGCTCCCCCACCACAGGTCAAGGTGTGGAACACCCTCAGTGGCTTCTGCTTTATCACTTTTACGGAGCACTCGAGTGGGGTCACCGGTGTGACCTTCACTGCCACCGGCTATGTCATTGTGACCTCTTCCATGGATGGGACTGTGCGTGCTTTTGACCTTCACAGGTGACCTTGCTAAGTCTTTCTCTGGGGTGGGCTGTGATCTCGAGGCGAGGGCCACGGGCGTGTCACCGAGGGTTCAGGGCGGGCCTGGCCTCCGGGCTCTGCCAGCTGGACTTGTGTCTCGGGGCAGGTACCGCAACTTCCGCACCTTCACGTCCCCGCGGCCCACCCAGTTCTCCTGCGTGGCTGTGGACTGCAGCGGGGAGGTTGTGGCCGCCGGGGCTCAGGACTCCTTCGAGGTCTTCATCTGGTCCATGCAGACGGGCAGGCTCCTGGATGTAAGAGCCACATGACCAGGGGCTGGGGTCGGGGGCACCCCGTACCGGGAGGGGCGCCTCTGTGGACTCGAGGGGAGCGGGGAGCTCCGGCCCCTGTGGGGAGACAGCCCGCCTGTCCCGCAGCCTCGGGACTGCGGGACCTCGTGTGCAGCACCCTCGGGGCGGCGGCCTCTTCACGCCTCCTCTCTGTCTGCGACAGGTCCTGTCAGGCCACGAGGGCCCCATCAGCAGCCTGTGCTTTAACCCGGTGAAGTCGGTCCTGGCCAGTGCCTCCTGGGACAGGACGGTGCGTCTGTGGGACATGGCGGACAGCTGGAGGACCACGGAGACGCTGGGCCTGACCTCGGACGGTGGGCGTGCGGGCGGGTGGAGGGTCTCACGCAGGAGGGAGGCTGCTCTCTGGGATGCTACCCGTCCATGTGGGTTGTGGGTTTAGATGTAAGTCCAGGACCCCCGCCGCCCGGGGGTCATGTCACTCGGTGTTGGGCGCCCCTGTGGGAGCCCGGGGCTGCGCGCACATGCTTACTCAGCTGCGCGCACATGCTTACTCAGCTGCGCGTGTCGGTGAAGCCGTCCTGCCCGCATCCTGGCGTCTGCGGCGGGGCTCCTGGGACTTGTGGCCCGTGCCGTGTTTTCCTGCCACCCTGCTCGGCTCTGGTTCGTGCATTTAGCAGGCAGCCGGAGGCCTGTGTCCGTTGGGCCTCCAGGGAGTCCGGTTCCGGTTCCAGTCCCGGTTCCGGTTCATCCTGGGGTTCTGTTAGAATCCCGTGTCGGGCCCTCTGTGTGCCGAACTCCCGCCTGGCCTCACCTCTCACCCCTCGCCCCTACCAGGCCGGCCTTGTGCCTGTCTTGTCACCCCAGCTGGACCCTCTTGTCCCCCGAGGCAGTTGGAGCCCTGCTCGCAAGTGAGGTCCATGCAGCTCTGAGCCATTGTCGGCGCGGGGGCTGGGGCCCCCCTTGCAGGGTGGAGCTGGTCGGGGAGAGCTTCCGTGGGCCACCCCTGGTGCCCGCCTGGCTCTCCTGCATGGACCCTGGCTGAGGACGGAGGGGGCGGCCACCTGCTGGAGCTTGGCTCCTCCA
Source organism: Suricata suricatta (assembly GCF_006229205.1). Taxonomy (NCBI): domain Eukaryota; kingdom Metazoa; phylum Chordata; class Mammalia; order Carnivora; family Herpestidae; genus Suricata; species Suricata suricatta. The sequence goes on from NC_043704.1 coordinate 2,679,663, forward strand.
CTGGCCCTGATGATGAGTCTCCTTTCAGCCCTGGCTGTGACCTTCCGGCCCGACGGGGCAGAGTTGGCCGTGGCCACGCTGAACTCACAGATAACCTTCTGGGACCCTGAGAACGCTGTGCAGACGGGCTCCATCGAGGGCAGGCATGACCTCAAGACGGGCAGGAAGGAGCTGGACAAGATCACCGCCAAGCACTCGGCCAAGGGGAAGTGAGTGCCTCAGGGAGGGGGTGCAGCCCGGGGGCGGCTCCTGCCAGGGGCCTGGGCTGGGTTTGCGATTGGTGGGCGTCCGTGTCCTCACCTCCTTTCGGCCATGTGGACAGTCATCTGCCTTCTCTACTTTTGGGTGTGTCTTCTTGGGATGGGGTCACGCTGTAACCGAGGTTCACTTTTTTGAGGCGCTGCCGGAATGTTTTGCGAAGTGACTGCACTGTTTGATCTCCCCACCGGCAGCGGGGAAGGGCCCCAGATTCCCCCGTGGCGCCGACTTCCCTTTTCCCGAAGGGCTGACGCCGGCAGACCCGTTTCCGCAGGCCGACCGGCCATCTGCAAGTTGGGTCTGGAGAAGTGTTTGTCCGGAGCATGTGCTCGTGTTGATTACGTGTCTCCAGACTCGTGCCCCCACAGCCCCGTCCCCCCGAAACTCTTCCTGCTCCGTGTGTCCTCACTTCCTCGGTGGTGTCTTTTCAAGTGTGAACATGTTTATTTTCTCTTCTGTCCGTCTCGCGTCGTGTGTGAGAGTCGTCTCCCACGGCCATCGCGGTCTCCAGTCTTCAGCGTACGCGCCTGGCATCCGGGGGTGCGGGCCAAGGAGGCCCCTGCCCATGGCTGCCGTGCCGGTGGCAGGCACCGGGGCCCCCTTTTCGTTCTGATTTCAGCAGGGAAACACTGACTGGAGCCACGTGGTCCTTTCGTGGAAGGGCCGGGTCTGTCGGGAGGTCCCTCCTCAGGGAGGGGGTGCTGCCTCAGAGCTGGCGACTGGGCCTTGGGAGCCCCAGGCTGGGGCCCCGAGGCGGGTGCCTGCTGGGCTGCGAGGGGAGGGCCACAGGCCAGGGGGCTCGGGGCGGCGAGCACGTGTGTCCCCCCCTGCTCAGGGCCTTCACTACGCTCTGCTACTCCGCGGACGGCCAGAGTGTCCTGGCAGGAGGGATGTCCAAGTTCGTGTGCATCTATCACGTCCGGGAGCAGATCCTCAGGAAGAAGTTTGAGATCTCCTGCAACCTCTCCCTGGACGCCATGGAGGTGAGCGCGCACCTGGGCCTGGGCTGCCCCTGCCCTCCCCACGCCCCCGCCCCACGGACTCTGGGGCGGGCGTGCTCCTCCCCAGGACGGCAGGCCGAGGGAGCGGGTGCCCCCCTGTGCCGGCCCTGGCCCTCGGGTCAGCATGTCAGGGAAGCTGACCGCCGTGGTGGTGGCGGTGGGCGTGGGCCCCGGCCCATCCGCAGCAGCTCTGAGGACAGGTGCTGCGCAGGGGTGAGGACGCGTGTCCCGTGTGCATCCCACTCGGGGCTGGGTCTCCTTCAGTATTTGTGGCACTCAAGGCTGGTAGGGGACAGGACAAGTGACACATCTAGAGCTTTGCTCCTGCAGGAATTTTTGAACCGAAGGAAAATGACAGAGTTTGGCAACCTGGCGCTGATCGATCAGGACGCCGGGGCTGAGGGCGGAGTCGCCATCCCGTTGCCGGGGGTGAAGAAAGGTGAGCGGAGGACCCCTCGCCTGCCCAGCAGGCCGCCCTGCCCGCCGCCTGCTTTCCCTGCGTGACAGCGGCTCTGCTCCCTCTGGGGTTTCTGTGACTCTCTAGGGGCCCAAGACCCCCTCCCCTGTCTGGGCCCGTGGCTTCGTGCAGCGGCTGCGCCCGGCCTGTGTGTCGCACTCACCCCCACACGAGCTGTAGGGAGGGCTCCAGGGTCAGGGAGCGGGTGGTGCGGGAGGCTTGCGGGGTGTGTGCCCGTCACAGGGAGGGGGCCTGGTGGCCCACCAGGAGAGGACGGCGCCAGCAAGGACACCAGTGTGCCAGCCCTGGCAAGCAGCTTCCCTGCGCCTTCCCCACCCTGCCCCCGGTGTTGGCCTGGCTCAGCGCATCCCCGCCCTGGCTCGTCCCTGCCCCGCGCCTGGGGGACGCCTGCTCGTGGGGGACTGGGGGCTCCTCAGCGACCGGCCGGGTGGTGGGCACAGGACTGCGCTGTGGGCCCTGGAGCAGCCCCTGCCTGCACGGGGCACGGACGTGCAAGGTCCTGTCGCTGCTGGAGCAGCGCAGGCGCTGTTGGCGGGGAGCGTGGAGAGGCGGGGGGCCTGCTGGGCCCGTGAGAGGCCCGCCCCCCGAGTCGAGAGCCCCGCCGGTTTGTGGGGAGAGGCTCTCGCGGTGTCACTGAGGTGTCCAGGCGGCTGGGGGCCAGGCAGACAGGAGCCAGCTGCTCCTCGGGGGACTTACAGGCCGTTGAGTTCGGAACCCGTCAGCCCTCCCACCGCAGACTGGAAGATAAATTTCAGGGGCGCCGAGGGGGGGCTCTGGAGGCTGAGCCTCCTGCTCTTGACTTCGCCTCAGTTCATGATCTCACAGTTCATGGGTTGGAGCCCCACGTTGGGCTCTGGGCTGACAGAGTGGAGCCCACTTGGGGTTCTCTCTCTGCCCCTCCCCCATTCATGCTATCTTTCTCTTTCTCATAATAAATAAGCTTCAAGAAACTAAAGACATGTAGGGTAGTGACGAGTAAGGACGAGCCCCCGCCCCACAGCAGCCCCGCGAGGCCGTGTGGCTTGTGCACTCACAGAGTGGCTGGCGGGGCCTGGAGCCACCCTGCCCGCACAGCCTTGAGGCCGGGCCGAGGCCTGTTGCCAGAACACGGCAGGTGTCCGTCGGCCAGGCCCGGTGCCCGCAGGACCGCGTGATCCAGGGGCTCGTCCGCTGAGGCCAGCGGTGCCCGTGACACAGCATCAGGGCCCTGGCGGAGACTCCGGGCGGGGGGCTGGGCTGCTGCCCCCTGGGCCCGGGGTCAGGGCGAGGGAAGGGGCTGCCCCGTAATCAGAAGAGGCCTGTGTTCCAGGTGACATGAGCTCTCGACACTTCAAGCCTGAAATCCGGGTGACTTCACTCCGCTTCTCCCCCACCGGTGAGCCCCGACCCCGGGGGTGGGTGGTGCTGCCAAGCGTGGGGGTTGGTGCCGAGGGGCTTGCGGGCCCACGGTGCACATGGGCATGTCACCTCTGTCCCAGGGATGAAGTTGGTCACAGAGCCTCTGGCTGGCTCTGGGCCCTGTTGCCCCCCATGGGTGACATGTGGTGTTTGTTCTCTTCTGACTCGCTGGCCTGTGAGTCGGGAAGGCAGGCACCTGTCCTGAGTTTCCCCACCCCGTGTGCCAGTCTGAGGCGAGTCGGGGGAGGGTCTGTGCGCACAGGGCTTCGGGCTGTTAGGTAAATGGGGTTCTGCAGAGCGGACAGGATGGAGGCTGGCAGCTGACACTCCCAGCATCGATGGGGGGACAGGGCGCAGAGCAGCACGTGGCCGTGTACCGCCATGTGAGTTGGGGTGTGGACGTGGCCCATCCTTGCCGGCTCTCCTGGGCATTTATCCGGCACCATGGGGGGACACCGCGTGGCCACAGAGCCCGACACACAATGTCACAGAGGACTTGACCAGGCCTGGTGCTCACGGATGCGGGCGGGTGCCCACGGGCTCTGCCCTGGAGGGGCTGGTGGCTGGGGTGGGAGCCGGGGGCAGGCGTCTCCGTGTCCCTCCCTTGCTGATGCACTTGGGGCCATGGGGACGGACTCTGTGCCTCTTAAGTAAAGGTGGGGAAGGGGGGAAGTGGGTGTTGAGGAGGCACAGTGACGGCTTAATTCCCAGGGCGCTGCTGGGCGGCCACCACCACCGAGGGGCTCCTCGTCTACTCCCTGGACGCCCAGATGCTGTTTGACCCGTTCGAGCTGGATACGAGCGTCACGCCTGCGCGCATCCGGGCGGCCCTGCGCCAGCGGGACTTCACCAGGGCCATCCTCATGGCCTTCCGGCTCAACGAGCGGGCGCTGCTGCAGGAGGCCCTGGAGGCGGTGCCCTGGGCCGAGGGTGAGGGCGGGGCGGCCGGCTGCGGGGGGCCCTGCCGCCGTCTCCCCGCGGAGGGTTCCTGCCCTGAGTGTGGTCTCCTCCTGCCCGCAGTCGAGGTCGTCAGCTCCTCGCTTCCTGAGCTGTACGTGGAGAAAGTGCTGGAGTTTTTGGCTTCGTCCTTTGAAGTGTCTCGCCACCTGGAATTCTACCTCCTCTGGACTCAGAAGCTGCTCCTGGTGCACGGGCAGAAGCTGAAGTCCAGGTAGGGGTGCGGCAGCTGCGCTTTGCAGATCGGAGGGGGAGCTGCGTCAGCGTGCGCGCACAGGCACACACGCGTGCACACGCTCATGGAAACACACACACGCGAGGGGGCAGCTAGCGCCTCGCCGCATGCTGCGCGCTAAGGCAAGTCTCCTTTCCAGAGCGGGGAAGGTGCTGCCGGCCGTTCAGTTCCTGCAGAAGGGCGTCCAGCGGCACCTGGACGATATCTCCAAACTGTACGTGTTGCTGGTGGGGTCGGCGGGCAGGGCGGGGTGGCCCCTCACCTGCTGGTTCCATGCTGGGTGGGGGCCCTGCCCCCATGTCATCTGTTTTGGGGACAGAACGTTGGGAGGCGCACCCTCCCTCCCTGAAGACCTGAGCGCGCCTTGGGCCGCCCCGGTGGGACTCCAGGTTGGGCGGCCTCAGTGCCCTCGGAAGCCTCTGCCCCGTCGCCAGGCGGTTCGTTCGTGGTTCCCGCACCTTCTGCCCCTGCCTTGAGGCTGCGCGGAGCCATGGCGGCTGCGGTCACCACGTGGCCTCTCCTGGGCCCACTCACAGCACCCAGGGAGCCAGGGGTCTGAGGTTCGGTCTTCAGGGTCAGTGTCCGGGGGTCCCAGCTCTGTTCCCGAAGTGTTCTCTGCCTTGCTGCTGTCTGCCTGGTGTCCAGAGGCAGAGGCCTGTGTCTGTCCTTGACCCGCCCCCTCAGTCTTCAGCCTCCAACAAGCCCTTGCTCATGGAGGCTTTTGTCCCCCGGTCCTGACCGCCGGCTGGGGTGCGGGGGTGGGAGGGGGGCCAAGGGGGTCTGTGTCGCTCCCGCCTTCTCTTTGTTGAGGCTTCTGCAACTCGACAGCTCAGTCCAAGAGACCAAGGGCCTCCTGTTAGAGTGCCTCCTGGTGTTGATGTAAATGCACAACAAGTGCCTTGTCCCTTGGACTCCCACGTGGGGTGACTTGCTGCTGACGCCAAGGGTGCAGTTGGCTTTTGTGTATTGATTGGGGAGGAGGCCCCAGTTACGTTCTCAAAGCCAGAATTAGGGGTTGGTTTGTTTTTAGAGTTGATTTATTTATTGTGAGGGAGAGAGCGCGAGCGTGCCCACGCACGTAAGCAGAGGGAGGAGGAGAGAGTGTCCCAAGCAGGCTCTGGATGCAGGGCTCGATCCCACAAACTGTGACCTGAGCTGAGATGGACAGTCGTTCCTGAGCCACCCAGAGGCCCCGGCTCGCTCGTCCTTTACCTTTTAGCCCTTTCTCACTGGGTGGCTTCCTACATGGAGACGGGAGTGGTTTTTTTCTTTCTTTTGTTACCGCGGGGCGTGACCCGATTGGGGGCACCCCTGTCTGCTCTCTAGAAGACCCTGAAGCTCTGCACCCCACCTCTGTTTTTTGGGGGCGGTGGGGGACAGGGTCAGCAGGGCAGGGGCGGGTCTTACAGCTGGGTCCTAGAAGGTCGCACTGCTGCAGGCCCGGTGGGTCAGAAACCGAGTTCCGAGGGGCCGCAGAGAAGGTGGCCGGGCGCCGGGTGAGCCGGAGTCTGGGTAGAGAAGCTGCTGCCCTTACTGACGTGCCTCCTGTGTAATTTCGCAGCTGTGACTGGAACCGCTATACCATCCGGTTCGCTCTGGCACTTTCCAAGCAGCGGGGCATGAAGCGCCCCCCAGAGCCGCCGGGGAGCGCAGAGGAAGCAGACGCCTCAGACGACGACGCCGCTCTGCACCTGCTCGGGGAAGGACAGGAGGACGGGGACGGACAGCGGGTATAGAGCAGCCGCGCCTGCACCCCCACGTGTTTCGGTGAAGCCCGGAAGAGACGGAGCCACGCGCTGCGGCCCCGGGGGCCCGCCCTTCCCGGGAGAACCACACGCGGAGGCTGCAGCGGCGGCGAGGCTGCCTGCTCCCGGCCAGCGCGCTTGTCCTGGGCACCGGCGCGGTGACCTTGGCCGTTGCCTTCCTCCTGTTGAAAATGCCTTTTCACAGAGTGAAAGGGTTCATTTTCACGGATTCAGATTATGTTGGACTGCTATTTATATTTTTGATACGGTCTTGATGACAGATTTAGAGATGAAAAATGTGCGGTTTTCTACAGTAAAAGTGGATTAACTCTGAAGTCTGAGATGAAAAAGTTTATAACGTATCGTGGGTCATGCAGCAGGATGGGCTCCCCTGCCCGTCGGCCCCCTTGTGCAGGGGGAGTGGGTAAGCAGGGCAGCGGGATCGCCCTCTCGGCCGCCAGCCTGCCGGCGAGTCTGTGCACTCTGACCTTGGAGGGGCGCCAGCAGCCCCGAGCTGGGACAGGCGGCTCTGTGGTGCTTTTCCCTGCAAGGCCCCTGAAAGGTCACCAAGCAGAGCCCAGACCAGCTTCTTCCCAGCTGACGGCCTGTCCCTGGAGCGCAGTAACGACGGCCCCCAGGGTCAGGAAACAGTGCAGACCCGGGGCGCAGTTCTTCCCTGACAGCATGCGGGGGTGGCGGACGCTAGGGCCCAGCCTGTGGCCCACGAGCCCTGGGACAGCGCAAGGCTCTCCTGCGCCCTCCTACTGGAGGCTGCCGGGAGGCCTACAGGGCCCGGTGCAGGTGGGGCGTGCGCCTGGGGGGCCTGTAACCCCCCCGCTGCTCACCCACAGTGCATGTGGCGGTGTCCCCTGGTGTTTGTGCCTGCGATTCCCCCCCACGCTCGCGCAGACTGGAAAACCAGACGGGCGTCCCAACTCCTCACCTTGGCTTTTTTGCTAAGGGTCACGTGCGCACACCGAAGCAGCGGACACTGAGCGTGGGAACTCTGGTTCAGAGTGCCATCTAGGGGAGGCGCTCAGCCCCGCCTACCGGTCCGCGGCAGACCCCGCCCCTCCCGCGGAGGAGTCTTTCCTCCAATGGACTTTCTGTTTACAACAGCCTAAGCCTTCCCCTTCCCCTTTACTCTATAAATGAGCCTTCCCTGCACCACCCCAAGGTTTGGCTATGGTTTCAGTTTTGTGGTGAGGGGCTCACCTCGAACAAACGCATTTTGGGTTGTAAAATAACCGGCAGCTTTATGTTTAAGGTTAACAAAGTGCAGCCCAGCAGACCCTGGAGAGGACGGAGGAATGGGAGGGGGGCCCAGGCTCTGCAGGTCCTGAAGATGTGGTCAGCATCCTGCACCCTCGGTGGGGAGGCAGGCTCCCAGACCTACTGAATCAGAATCTGCATTGTCGCCTGCCTTTCAAAAGTGGACACCTAGTGCATGTTAGCATCATCCCCGTGATCCTGTCACTCTTATCACCTCATGTTCAGAGGTGACACGGGAGAAATGAATGGACCCCCTGACCCCCCGGGAGCCGTGTAGACGCCAGGATCCCCACGGGAGAGTCCCCAGCTACAGGGAAAGGATTGAGAACGGCTCTCTAGAGTCCAGAAGAAATTGGGTCCATCTGTAGAAATGGAGGGGTCATCGCTGAAGGCTCAGGAATAAAGACTGATTGTTCCAAGCTCATCTTGGTTCTTTTATAATATTCCGAATTTGTTGTTGTAGTTTCCCAGAAGATCTCCGTGCAGAGATTTACCATAAGCCTTAAAAACGGAACAATTTAAATAGCAAAGACAGTGCAGCCTTGGGTTGAAATGCACAACAACGTGCTTACAGTCCTCCAGTGGCTTCCAATAGTGACCATTCATCTTGCGGGCTCCTGAGTGGTTCAGTGGATTAAGTCCGATTTCCCCTCCAGTCATGATTTCTTGTTGGAGCGTTCGAGCCCCACGTCGGGCTCTGTGCTGACAGCTCAGAGCCTGGGATTTGCTTCAGAATCTGTGTCTCCCTTTCTCTCTCTCTCTCTCTCTCTCTCTCTCTGCCCCTGCCCCACTCACACTGTCTCTGTCTCACGAAAATGAATAAGTGTTAAACATATATATATTTAATCTTAGACACCTGTTTTTAGCTTGCAAATTGATAGATTAAGGTATAATAAAGAATGTCTCCAGGCGGCTCCCGTGGACCGACTCCGGGACAACAACTAGATTATTTTAAATGGGAGAATTCCAGCTAGTACCTGAAGGAGTCCTGCTATCCCCACGCGGCAAGGACTTAATGCAAAGAGACACACTGTGCATCAGAGGCGGTGCACGCCTCCAGCAGAAAGCAGACCCCGGGGAGCTTTCCGATCAAGCCCAAGGCAGCAGCAGCTCCCGGGGCGCCGGGACACGCGTGCGCCGACTCAGCTCAGCACAGCCGGCGCGCTCGCGGGAGAGGGGCCGGGCCGGGCGCACTGTGCGCAGGCGCGGCCCCGCCCACC
>NC_043704.1:2688326-2707966 GCF_006229205.1 Suricata suricatta
CTCCTCCCGCTGTCCGGCCCTCCTCACTCCCCCCTTCCTGGGCCGGCCCCCTAGCCCTCCTTCACCGCTGCTTGCTGGCTCCCTGTCCTCTCCCCACCGAGATTCGCCCCTTTTCTTCCCTCCCCCACGCAAGTCCCCGCGCCGGCTGCCTCCAGGTGGACTCCCTTTGACCCGCTCCTCCCCGCCCCGCAGGTGCTGTCGGGATGCGGAGTCTATGACGGGACTGAGCTCCACGAGGCCTCCGCGTAAGCCCTCAGGGGCCCTTTGCCTTTTTCTGAGTCCCCTGGGGAGGTGCATAGAGGGAGCCCGAGAGAAGTTCTGTAAGTCCCCAAGTAGGGTTGTCACCCTGACCTGAGCTCGCCATTTCATACTCTTGTGTCTTTTTAACACCCACCGGTTACCTTTGAGCTCAGCCTGCGTCTTCTTGACTCTAAGGTGATGAGCGCCTGGGGGGCTCAGTCGGTTAAGTGTCGGACTTCAGCTCAGGTTATGACCTCACAGTTTGTAGGTTCAAGCCCCCGCATCGGGCTCTGTGCTGACATCTCAGAGCCTGGAGCTGCTTCGGATTCTCCATCTTTCTCCCTCTCTGCCTCTCTCCTGCTCACGCTGTGTCTCAAAAAATAAACCTTTAAAAAATGTTTAAAACGAAGGCTGTGAGTCACAAGGTACCTTCAGCTGTAGACACATGTTGCTCAGTAGCATGTTATTTTGTTAAGAAAGGTTTCTGTGAGCGGGACTGGTAGACCTCAGACCTGGAGTGACCGGGAGGGGAGAGTCGTCTCCCTGTGCCCCGAGGAGCCCGAGGCCCTCCCCGTCCTGCATGCGCTGGCGTGGGCGCTGGACATGGGTGGGCAGAGGGCCAGGGGAGCTTCCCGAGGGGCACGAGGGAGCCTGGAGTGTGGACAGGGAGCCCTGTGCAGAGAGCCTGGCAGGTGACAAGGACCAGAACCTGAGCACCAGTGTGGTTCTGCAAGGGAGCACCATGCATCTGCTCCTCTGAAAGGGGGACAGCGGGAGCCCCGTGTCTGGAACGGGTTTGGACTTGTGCCTGGCACAGGACAGCCCTCGGGCAGACCTCATGTCTCTCCCAGCCCTGTGACTGTCATGGCAGAGGTGGCAGAGCAAGCGAGTGTCATGACCGAAAGCCCCGTCAGACCCTTGAGGGCTGCAGCGATTGGCCGGTGGAAGAAGACCGCCCTTGGGGCCGTGACACCAGTGGAGTCACCGGCCCCTGCACCCCCGGCGCTCTGCGGGCGAGCTCAGGGACAGTGAATCCGGGTTGTGGCCATTTGGGTCATCGGCAGGCCACCCATAACTGTTTGCAAAGCAAACAGTGTCCATGAGAGACTTCCCCCGGGCGCTCTGCAAAAACCCTGCCGTGGAAATGCGCTAACGGGTGAGGCTGGGTCGGGCGTGTGGCAGAGTCGTGGGACTTTCCTCCATGCAGGGTACTGGTTCACTTGAGCCGCGGCGGGGCCGAGGTCCAGATCTTCGCTCCTGACGTCCCTCAGATGCACGTGATTGACCACACCAAGGGGCAGCCTTCTGAGAACGAGACCAGGTATGACCCTGCCCCTCTGTCCTCGAACGTGGCCTCGGGCCGGATAGAAACGCCCCGTGAGCGTGCGTGCTGGACGGCCGGGTCCTGGCCGGGCCGCTGCCTGGGCTCTGAGTTCTGAACGCGGTCCTTCAGAGCCCCGTCCTCAGGCTGTTCTGTGGTCGCCTACCAAACCGCGGAGGGACAGAAAGTTCCAGCTAAGTTCCTCCTAGCTTTGTTTTGATCAACTCCTACATTTTTGTGGTGGTTTTTTGCACTGACTGTGCCCTAAGTGGGGCTTGAATTCATGACTCTGAGATCAAGAGTCACAGGCTCTACCGACTGAGCCAACCAGGCAGCCCCCTGCCTTTGTTTAGATCTGTGGGGCGCCTGGGCGGCTCAGTCGGTCAAGCGTCCAACTTTAGCTCAGGTCATGATCTCATAGTTCGTGAGTTCGAGCCCCGCCGGTGGGCTCCGTGCTGACAGCTCAGAGCCCGTGGTCTGTTTCTGATTCTGTGTCCCTTTCTTTGCCCCTCCCCTGCTAATGATTTGTCTCTCTCTGTCTCTCAAAAATAAATAAACGTTTAAAAAAATTAGATTTAGGCGTGCCTCCCAGCGTGGTCTCCGGCCTCACTCACCTCCTTGGGCCCCAGGTCTCCGAGCTGACTCCGTGAGGCATGTGCAGTGGTCTTGGCCCTCGGAGCCTGCCTTCTGCCGCCTTACTCCAGCTCGGGACGGCCACGCTTGCCAGCTGGCTTCACACAGGGGCGCTCTTCCTCCTGGGAGCTGGTGTCAGCACCCCGCCTTCCTTCTCTGTCTGGGTCGCTAGCCCCCAGCTGCACAGCCTGGAGGGGACACCGCACCTGGCCGGCTGTGCTCACGCTGGGCGGTGCCTTGACCCTCCCCGGCTCTGTTCTGTCTTTCATCAGCCTCCCGTTCTGAGAGCTGCACGTGCTCCGAGCGGCCACTTCACCTTTTCTAGGTACTGACTGGTCCCGAGGCCGCTTCCTGCCCTGCGCCGTGCTGCAGGCTGCAGGCTGGACCTGGCGTCATTCAGACCCCTCCTGTGCCCTTTCCCAGGAACGTCCTGACCGAGTCCGCGAGGATCGCCCGTGGCAAGATCAGCGACCTGGCCCAGCTCAGTGCGGCCCATCACGACGCTGCCATCTTCCCCGGGGGCTTCGGAGCTGCCAAAAACCTGTGCGTGTCGGGTCTGTGGGTCGTTCTGCTCTTCACCTGCAGCGAGGCAGGGGCCGGGGTGGGGACGTGAGCAGCTGTCGGGGGTCCCGGGTCCCAGAGGCTGCACGGAGCTGCTGACAGGAACCACCGTAGCTTGGGCCTGGATCCAAGTTTAGCAAGACGTGACTTTTCCTGCCACTTCTCCCAGAATGCTCCTGGTGTGGGCCACGGCTGCGGGGCGGCGGGGGGCTCCTCTGATCTGAGCCTGTGCTAGCCGGACGTGTCACGTCAGAACTGGTGTCCATGTGTCTCATGGACCTTGCCGCGCGGAGGCAGCTGTTCTGGTGGCCGTTCAGATGCGGGGCCCCCATGGAGGGCTTTGCTCTCTGGTTGTCGCCCTGGTAACGGGACCGGCCTCAAGGGCCACTCCGGCCTGACGTCCTGTGGGTTTTAGATCCTGTTTCTGTTTGCTGTCTGTGCGCGTCACGGAAGCCCTCTGCGCACTGGCCTCGCCGCCCGGCACTTCCGTTCCAAGGCGGCCTCACCACCGCCACCGGGGGTGGGGAGACGTGAGGCCGCCGCGTCCGTGGTTTCGGGTTCAAACACGCGACGCGGCAGGTGTGACGGCCTGGACTGAGCGTGTTCTGGTGGAAAGGACAGATCACCGAACTGGGGAGCCTTTCCCTGAGTCCGGGATGAGGCCGCTCCTCGGTCCCAGGCCCAAGGCCCCGGACAGGGAGCGCTCACCTCCTGCTGAAGGCTGTTCCGGAGCTTTGGTGGCCTCCCCTGCCCGGGCCCTGCCCTCTGCCTCCCTGCTGCAAGTCCTTTCTCCCAACCCCTGCCGATGGGCCCGTGCACTGCTCTCGCTTCCCACCCCATGCCCTTTCGCTCCCAGACTGCATGGGCGCTCGGTGCCACCGGCTCCCTCACCCGGGACCCCCGGCCTCGGCCAGCACCGCCCCCCTTGGGCTTCCTTGCTGAGCCGTTGGGTCTGTGTCAGCTGCTGCCGCCTAAGACGGGTTCCTCTTCTCCCCCAGCCTTCCCTCCTTGTGGCAGCGCCAGGGCCGGGCACCTCGGGTCCCCCTGCTCACTGCCGCCCTCGCCCTGTTTGCTTGGCTGGCCGGTGCCCCCCGCCCCGCACACACTGGCCCTGGCCGCTCTCCTCTGCCTGCGGACATTTGAGCGGCCTTCATCCAGACCCCAGCCCCGCGCTCCCAGCCCCTGTGGCACTGCCTCCCCCTCACTCCCGTCTGCTTCCAAAAATCTGCCTTTCGGGGGACCGCCCCCTTCATGTACCTCTGGGCAGTGGGTGACGGAGGGCGCTGTGTTGCTGGCCGAGCCTCCTCTCTGACTGTAGCTCCTCAAGCACGAGGCCCCTCCAGGGGCCTGCTGGGGTTGTGTCCCTGGCACAACTGATGCCCCACCGTCAGGTGACCTCGAAGCAGACACGGGGCGTGCTGGGCAGCTGGTGGGTCTGTGTCTGCACTCCAGGAAGTGGTGGCCTTGGGTCAGCGCTCCTGTCTGAGCCCACTTCCCCGGGGAAGCTGTGGCTTAGGGCCACCTGCCCTGTTCTCCCGACCTTTCCGGAAGGCCCGGCCGGCTCCCGTGTCCTTGCTCTCCGCGGCTGTGGCCGCTGTGCTTGTGCAGGGTGCACGCAGCAGGCGAGTTCGCTGGGGGCGCAGGTTCACGGTGGGAACCGGCCTCCTCTCGTGTGGGCCGTCACGTGTGGTCGTGTTAGAAATCTAAGCAGGTCGGGGTGTCGTAAGCTCAGTGTTTTGAACTTTGTGTCTGTCACACACGGGGCGGCGTGGTGGTGGCGCACCGGCCCCCCGCCCCCCCCCCCCCCAGCTGCACGCGCAGACCCCAGGGGCAGACGGTCCGGCCGTGGCGGGCACTCACTTCCAGTCCTGCCTTTTGCCTCGATAGCTGTCCGGCGGCACAGTGACGTGTTTGAAACGCTGCGTTTGCGTGCACCCCGAGAGCGCAGCAGCACCTCAGGAGAACACCCCCCTCGCGCCCACCGCTGTCCCGCCAGGGCCGTGACGCTGCCTGGACCCCCAGGACCGGAGCCAGTGTGCAGAGCGGGCGGCCCGGAAACGGGGCTCCTGAGAGAGCATGTGCCTCGGGGGCCGGTGGGCGTGGCCAGTCGCCTCCCAGAGCGCGGGCTGGAGGAGGGGGCCGTCCCCGAGTCTCATCTCCCTGCGCCTCGTCAGTGGGGGGCTGTCACTGGCTTCAGGCCCACGCTGTCGCCTTCGGTTCGCTCCGGTATCTGCCGCCCTCCTCGGCCGCCGTCTTTGCTGGAATCGTACGAACTGTTGGTCTCGGGGGCTGGGGACTCAGCGGAGCCCCTTGTCCCGTCTGCGGGGTAGGGCTGGGGGCTCCCCAGGGAGGCGGACGCCCCGCTGTGAGAGGCCTCTTCTCGCGCCAGGAGCACGTTCGCCGTGGACGGGAAGGACTGCAGAGTCCACGCAGACGTGGAGCGCGTCCTGAGGGAGTTCCACGCGGCCGGCAAGCCCATCGGGTACGTAGGGCTGTGGAGGGCAGGGCTGCGCCGTCCCGAAAGCCCGTACTCACTGTGGGGTTCACGGGGCATTCGAGGCGCCCTCCAGCTTGGGAAATTCTGTTGTGTGCTTAGGTCAGGAGCTCTTGGTGACTTAACAGGAAGGAGAGCTTCTAGAAGGTTCCCCAGTCAGTCCGTCCCTGACCCCCAGCCTTTTCCAGTGCTCGTTCCCCTCTCCCAGCCTCTGCCTTCCGTCCCCCCTCGGGGCAGGCTGGAGCCAGTCATGCCACTCTCGCTGCCTTCCCTGGGCCCGCGTACTGCTTGCACGCCCGGCTCTTCACCCCGGTCTGTGTAGTCGCTGTGGGGTTTGAACACTGCGTCAGTATGTTCTAACGACACTTGCCCGCGGCCTGTCCTAGCGGCCTCTCCTCGGGGTCTCTAGAGGCGGCGCGGAGAACCCGGCAGGTGCTGTGGGAGCTGAGGCAGCGGAGAGGCCCCGGGAACACGGCGGCCCAGAGAGGTCTGGGCGGCAGCTGGGAGGGTTGTGGACCCCGAGCGAGGGGAGGGCAGTGCCCGACAGCCACACGATGGGGTGGCCTGGCCTGTAGCTGTTGTGGTGGATGCCACCTGTGTCCGCCGAGCGCACAGTGACGTGGGCAGGGTGCCGGCGTGGGGTCTGGGCCCGGAGGTCAGGTGTGGGCCAAGCCACCGGGCTCAGGAGCTACTGGTCCGGAGCGCCTCCTGCCTGCACCCCTTGGGGAGTGGAGTTCATGTCACGTGTGACACCCTTGCTCCTGACCACGGGGTGGCCCGGGCGCCACCTCTCAGCTGCCAGGCGCTCTGGCCAGTGTCTGTGCTCGTTCTCAAGGTCAGTGAGGGTCTTCGTGCCTCGCCGCGCCCCCTGGCCCGGCGTCTCCTCGTGCGCCCGGGGCCGACCCTGGCCCGGCGTCTCCTCGTGCGCCCGGGGCCGACCCTGGCCTGGCGTCTCCTCATGCGCCCAGAGCTGACCCTGGCCTTCACTTTTCAGCTTGTGCTGCATCGCTCCCGTCCTTGCAGCCAAAGTGCTCCGTGGCGTCGAGGTCACCGTGGGCCACGAGCAGGAGGAAGGTGGCAAGTGGCCCTATGCGGGGACTGCGGAGGCCATCAAAGCCCTGGGCGCCAAGCACTGTGTGAAGGGAGTGACCATATCCTTTGTGACAGCCGAGGGCGGTGGAGTATGGTGCTGAGGACCCCTCCTCTGGCCTCAGGGGCTTTGCCAGGCAGGCCGCCTCTTGAACCAGGGGCAGCACTGCTGGGGGGGGTCTGGGAGCACATACGTGAGGGGCATAGGGCCCAAGGCCTTGACGCATCCGTCCCCTGGCCTGCTAGGTGCGGGCCGGGTCCGGCACACCCCAGGCACACTGGCCTGCCTGGCCAGCGGTCAGCCTCAGGCTCCGCGGGGAAGACTTCTGGCTGGAGGCTGGGAGCTGCCTGCCAGTGGGGGGACCGGGCCCCGGGCTGGGGTGGAGGCTGCGGGTAGGAGAAGTCCCGGGGGGTTTCCTGGCTTTGGTGGAAGTCCCCCAGGGTGATGTGGACGGGAGCCGGCCCCGTGGCCTCAGTGGCCCCTGGTCCTCCCATGGGTGCCCGAGCTGTGGGCACAGAGCCTCGGGGCCGGGCCCACCACCATCCAGGTCCACAGCTGGCCCCAGACCAGAGGAACAGAGCGGCACAGTGTCCCAGAAGGTGCTGGAGACAGCACTGTGACCCTGGGTGTCTGTCTTGAAGGTGCGCTGGTCTCCCGGGAGGGCTGTTTGGCTTACGGACGGTTTTGGGCTAAGTGTCCATCCCCCTCCTGCACAGAGTGGCCCGCTCACCGGCTTCGGTGGAGGTGGCCCAGGGGCCTTCAGAGCGGGTCCAGGAGAACACGTTTTACGGAGGACGCAGGGCCAGTCCCATCACTGCTTGGTGCCTGCCTGACCAGGGCAAGAGCCGGGCTTGTGTCGAGAGAGGGTCCCGGGCTAGATGGCCTTCCGAGGCGGGCACTGGGGCGCTCTCTGTTCTGGTGTCTGGGTGGGGAGGAGTTGCAGTTGCGGGGGGACGCCGGCGCGCCCGTGTGTGCGGCCCAGGCCTGAGGGGGCGGAGGTCGGGAGCAGGGCAGTACCGGACGAGGCCCTGCCCGCGGCCCTGCAGCGGAACGACCCCCGTTTAGAGCTCCGTTGAGAAGGATGGGGAGCCCGCTTGGGGGAGGGGAGGCTTCACATCCGCGACCCGCTTGTCCTTGCCCGGTGGTGTTTTTCCGTAACTCCGTGCACGAAGCTCACGTGGACCAGAAGAACAAGGTGGTCACGACCCCGGCCTTCATGTGCGAGACGGCGCTCCACCACATCCACGACGGGATCGGGGTCATGGTGAAGAAGGTGCTGGAGCTCTGTGGGAAGTGACGGCGCCGCGGGCCCCGCCTCCTCCACCAGGTGGAGCTGGTGGCCTGCTTCCTGGCTGCTGTCCTTGGGCAGGACACGTCTGCTCACACCTGCAGGTGTTTCCGGTCTGAAGAGGGGTCCCGGGGGCAGCAGCAGCCCTCGGGGCGGAGGCTGGCGGGCGCGAGGAGCCTCTGGCTGCCAGAGATTAAGACGGGACCTGCTTTTTCAGGGAGGGAATCGGGGGGCACAGCCCACCGTCTTAGCTTTGGCCGGCTGCAGGGTACCTGCTGTTTCGGGGGGGAAGAATTTTTAAGTTTATGGGTCTAGTAATTAGGAGCCACGTTACCGTCTCCCTGGGCAATCGGGGGCTCTCTGCTTTGGAGTCACACGTACTGAAAGGACATGCGGGTTCACCGGAGGCCAGGGGGACGGACGGCCTTTCCAAGCGGACATCGGGACGGCCGTGCATCCCCGAGCTGGCACGCGGGAGCACAGACGAGGGCGCTAGCTTCCAGAAAGGACGGGAGGGGGTGGCGGCCCGCACGCACGGGCGTGTGTGTGTGTGTGAGTGTGTGGTGGGCCCGCGGGGGTTGGGGTACCGTCGCGTCCATCCCGGGCTGCAAGCACAGCCAGAGCGAGACGCACGGAGCAGGGGCAATAAAGCATCTTGTAGGCGCACCAGCCTGTGTCTGTGTGTGTGTGCGCTTCTGTTTTGGGGAGAAACACTGACGGGGGACCCAGTGCAGGTCAGGCTGTACCCCCCGTGGCACATCCCTCCTTCCCGTCCGCCTCCTGTGACCCCCGGGAGGGTGCCCCCCATGCAGATGCCAGGGCGTCCGTGCGTGCTGCATTTGGTTTTGAGAAAGCTGCCAGGTTCAGCGTAGCGAGCCGTAGTGCAGCCCAGTCCACGCTGAACCGTGTTGGTGCCGGCGTGGGCACGGGGTGCCGAGGCCCGGCCCCCCCCCCACTCTCTGGTGGTTTTCCGGGCCTGGGGGGGCATGGGAGCAGGGCTCGTGGACAGGGCAGTGACGCCTGATGCCATGCCCGGCCCCCAGCTCACCTGCCGGCTGGCCGGCCTCAGCGTTGTGGCCCCTCCTCCTGAGAACTTTGTTCTCCGGTGGCCTGAAGCAGGAGCCCCCTGGGCACACCCGCGGGCACCAGCCACACTGCCCAGGGCCATCCTCGCCCTGCAGCTCCCGGGGCGTCCCAGGCCAGGTCACCTACGATGACTGCCTCCCTCTTAAGAGACTTGTCTGTTGAGACCCTTGTTGCGTAGATGCGGGTGTGCACGTAGGGCAGGGCGCCTGGGCCACCCGCGGACAGCTCGGGGAGCTGTCACAAGGCGGACGCAGCTGTGGAACCAGAGACCCGTCCTTGCCACCCTCCCACCCCTGCCACCGCCACCACCACCAGGGACGATACATCTCGGCCCCCTGCACAGGCTTTCCTCGGTGGACATGGTCCCAGATGGGACCTGTTTCCTGCTGTCTTGCTTCCACCGGGGCTTTCCCATGGCGCCTGAGTGAGCGCCGCCTTCACAAATGTCCTTGTCGGTGTTTTGGCGCATGTCACATCCACGCTGGGGCTCGGGGCTCGTGCAGAGCTCCATCCGGGTGCCAGACCCCGGCTCAGCTCCAGGGGTGAGGCCTCCGGGTTGCAGGGATGTTTCGAGCTTGGCTTTGGTGGGTAAGGTCCAGCTAGCGCGGCGCACCCTGGCCACCCCCAGCCCATGCGGCACTTGGCCTGGCAGGCCTCATCTGTGCCCCTCCCCCCGCCACACGTGGATGGTGCGGCCCGAGGCAGTATCTGGCGTCTCCCTGATGTCCCCAGGGCTTCCGGCCGTCCGGTTCCGCGAAGCTCGTGTTGAGTTTCTCACTGGAGCTGCTGGTACATCTGGCTGCACCTGTTTGCTCCCATTGGCCTTTCGTCTTCAAGGGGCCCCTGGTGTCGGGGCAGGCCCGTCCCCGCCTGCCTGGGGTGTGGCGTTGTCCTGAAGAGAACCTCATTCTGGCTCAGGAAGGCTTTTTCCTGTTACCTGTTGTGTCCATTTGTCTGGAGGCCGTGTGTGTGACTTCAGCCGCTCTGCAGGGCAGTGCGAGGGAGGTCCCCGAGGACCCGCTCCATGGTGGCATCGTGCCGCTGCCGCCCTTTTCCTTCTCAAGGACGCCAAGGACCTGATCACCCAGTTAAGAAGGGCACGTGTGCATCTTTCCTCCTAAAATCCCGCCGCAGCAGGGAGTCTCGGTGCCCGCCAGTGTGTGGCCTCACACCTGTCCCCCTGGCCTGTGCGGCCGCCGTGGGAGGGGGCCCGTGCTCTGGAAATAAATCCCAGCGTCTGATGCTCCGGAGCGTGGCCCCAGCGGACCAGAAGCAAGGGGTGCAGTCATCTCTCATTGCCGGTGCCCCAGGGGCAGGGGGACAGGTGACTGTGAGGTGGCCGGCGGTGTGAGAACAGGTTCAGGTGGACCCCCCCCAGGGGAGTGGCCCGAGGGTTAGTTCAAGGGCAGCACGGGCGTGGAGCGGCCCAGGGTACCGGTAACGTGGCTGGCACCCGCGACAGGGCCGTGGTGGCGCCCGGACGCCCCTCGCCGTAAGTTTCTCTCGGAGGTCTGCTTTTGGTGTCTCCACACATCTTGATTAAGTTCAGATTTTCAGTTATTTCTAAGTATTTTTAACTCTCTCTTGAGACTCCTTTGATCCACATGTTATTTACAAGTGTGCTGTCTAATCTCCAACTTCAGTTGTGTCTCAGTTACTGATTTCTGGTTGAATTCCACTGCGGTCTGAGAACAGACATCGTATGATTTCTGTTATTCTGTATTTGTTGAGCTGTGTCCGTGGCTTGGAACGTGCTGTGCCTTGCTGAGTGCTCCACGTGAGCTCGAGGGGAGCGTGTGCCGTGCCGCTGTGGGACACGGCGGTCCCCGGAGGAGCCTGACGTCCGGCTGGTGGCATCGGGTTCGACTGTGTCCTCACGGATTTCCCGCGGCGGGTCTGCCCTCCTCGGAGGCAGGGCCGGGCCGTCGGAGCCCCAGCCGTGACGGTGGATTCAGCTGTTCTCCTCGCAGTCTGCCCGTTTCTGCCACGTGTAGTTTGACCCTCTGTTATCAGGCACGTTTGTGTGAAGGACGGTTATGTCCTCTGCCGGGACTGGCTGTTGGCATCATGTCGTCTCCTCCTTGTGCGAACTTCCTTTGTTCGAGAATCGCTGTGTCTGATACTGAGGAGCCCCTTCCACTCCTGGTGGCCGTACGTGCTCTGTCTTTCCTCACCCACCCACTCTCAACCTAAACGTGTTTCTGTGTTAACCTGCATTTCCTGTGGGCCACGTGGGGCCTGGCACGCTCCTTCAGTCGGTGCGCTCGGGGAGAGGACGGATGTGGCTGGACTAACGTCTCCCACGCTCGTCACTTTGGTGCCCTTGGTCTTGGTCCTGAGTTTGTCTTCCACGCTGCTTCTGCCTTTCAGGGTTTTAACTGAGCGTTCTCTATGGTTCGCTTTTCTTCCTTAGCATCTGTTTATTCCTCTTGTACCTTCTTCGGCGGTTGCCCTGCAGCCCGCTCAGCACTGACGCTGAATCCCGATCCGCTTTCACGTAACACTGTGCCAGCGCCCAGCTCGCAGGGCCCTCGTGCTGACTCGGCCCCTGCCCCGCCCTCCCCGCCGCCTCCCACGTCACGTTCACGTCCGTCGTGGTCACGGGCCCCTGTCCTGGTTGCTTTGAAGGAACTGCTGTTGGTTCAAGTGAGGATAAGAGAAATACAACTCAGAGCTGTGCCGTCACTTGCTCCTCCTCCCGTGACTGACGTCCCCTTGGGCTCTCGACACCGCCCGCCCCGCGAGGCCCGTCTGCCCGCACCGGACGCCCCCAGTTTTCATGCGAGGAAGTCTGTATCGCTCCTCCCCCTCTGACAGATAGTTCCCCGGGTGTAGACATCTAGGCTGTGACTTTTTTCTATCAACCCTCCTCAGTATTCAGTGCACCGTCTTCCGCTCCCGCAGTCTGAGCAGGACAGACCGTACCGGGTGTGTGGCCTGCCGCCTTTGCCCTGCTCCTCGCTGAGGGCAAGCCCGGGCCCCTGGGCACTGCGCCCAGCAGCATGGACTGTTCTGGAAGCGCGGCCCTGGCTTTCGTCCAGCAAATGCTGCTGTGTGCTCTCCCGGCCCCGCTTCTGCAGGGCGGTCCTGTGGCTTTGGACGCTCTCACGGGTTCGCGCCTGGTCTGGACGTGCTCCCCGGGGCGCGGCCTTCCTCCCTGTGAGAAAGGAGTGGGTGTGGAGGCGGGAGGGCGGCCTGGGCGGGCGGGGCGCGCTGACCTCAGGGAGGCCAGGGCCCGGTGCTCCCTAGGGGCCCTGCTCGGGGTGACGGGCTAGGGGCTTGACCCTGGCAGCTGCGCCCAGTGAGGAAATGCCCGCACGCATACGAGCTGTCTGGGAGCCGCCAGCCCAGATTGTGGACCTGGAACTTGAGGCTTTGGGGCTAGTTTGTTGCTCACAAGAGGCCACTGATAAACCCTGGCCCGGGCTGGGCTGGGGACCCCGCCTGGTCCCAGGGGACCTTGCCCCTGGCTGAGCCCCAGGGGGCGGACGGCCCCGTCCTTGCTCATATCGGGCCGAGCCCCCCCACGGGGCCTGGTGGGAGGCCTGCCCTGGATCGGTGCCGTGGGCTGAACGGGTCGATCCTGCACCCCAGGGCTTGCACGGCAGCCCCAGCACGTGGCATGGGGTGGCGGCTGGAGTGTGTGTGCTGGAAGTCAGCCCCCGGGCAGGCATCAGAAGGAAGGAAGCGGGTGCAGTGGCCGGGTCACAGCAGCTCGTGGCTGCGTCGCAGGAGAGGCCCGCGGCTGGGCAGTCCCGGGGGAGGGGGCGGACAGGTCGTCTGTAACTTGAGCACGTCCCACCTGCCCGGGGGGCCTGTCCACCCCCCCCCAGGCCCGGGCTCCGTGGATCAGGAGAGGGGAGCGCAGGGGCGGGAGGCCCCAGCGGCGGGGTCAGCGCTCCGGGCACCGAGTCCCCGCCGCGGTTCCCGGCCAGGCTGCCGTCCTGCCGGGCTTTCCTTGCTCCTTACACCTCCTTTCCTCGTGATGAAATATGCATGACGTAAAGTTCAGTGTTGTAGCCATTTTCAGGCACTCCCTTCAGCGGCTTCAAGTCTGTGTCGCACAGCTGTCATCCCGTCCGTCGCCAGAGCCCCGTCTCCCTCTTCCGGGGCTGGGCGCTGTCCCGACCGCCCCCCCCCCCCCCCCCCCCCCCCCCCCCCCCCCCCCCCCCCCCCCCCCCCCCCCCCCGCCTACTTTCTGTCTGAATCTGACTGTTCTGGAGCCTCATACAAGTGACACAGACAATGTTGGTCTTGGTCACAGTGTCCCTGAGCGTCGGGTCCTCAGGGCTCGTCCATGGTGTACCAGGTGTCCCTCCTTTTACTGGTGGAATAATACTCAGCATTTTGTCCAGTGCTGACAGGCACTCGCTGGCCTCACCTTCAGGCTTCGTGCACAGTGGTCCTGAGTGCGAGGCTGTGGGGGCACCAGGGGTCCGGCCCCAGTTCTTTTCAGGACGTGCCCAGCAGCGGCGTCTGTCTGTGTGCTGGGGAAGCCCACACTGTTGTGCCCTGGCTGCCCCTTGTGCATCACCACCTACCGCAGCGGGTTCCCAGCTCGGCACAGCCTGGCCCACACTTGTCCCTTCCAGACGACCGCCGTCCGAGGGGGTGTGAGGTGGTCACGGGGGCCCTTGCTGGGCCTTGTCCGCTGTGTCCTCCAAGGAGCCATGCGTGGCCTCCTAGGTCGTTTCTCGGTGGTTTTGCTGTCCCCGCCCACGGGCTGTGCTGGACCTGCAAGCTGTGGCCCCGCGTGCATCCTCCTCCACGTCTGTGTTGAGCCGCTGCCATCACTGGGCCCTGAGCTAGATCCGGAGGGACAGTAGGGTCAGGAGGGGGCGCCTCAGGAGCCGCATTGCTGTGGGGTCGGTCCTCCGGGCCGGCACAGACACCTTCAGGAAGTGGCTGGACTCACATCTGAGCCTCACCGGGGCGTCTGCTGCTGGTGCTGGGGCTGCAGAGGGGCCATCGGGGCTCTGGGAGGGACCAGAGGGGTCGCGGGGGGCCGCGGCGGGGTGGGGAGAGGGGTTGGCCTCCGGGGACTGTCACTGGGCTGCAGGGGCTGTGGGTGGGGCTGCGGGGGTGTGGGCAGGGCCAGGGAGATTGCGGGAGGGGGGGCTGTGGGCGGGGCTGGGGGGGCCACAGGGGCCTCAGGGGCTGCGCCAGAGGCATTTGCCAGGGACTTCAGGGGTCCCAGGTGTTGTGAAAATTGAAAACCATTGTCCATCCAAGAGAGAAACAGAGCTGTCAGTGGGGGAGAAACACCCTGGGTGTTTGTGTGCTTGGGGTTCACCCATGTGTGAACAGGGGCTTTCTAGAACAGACATCCTCATAAAGGCAGGCGCAGCTCCCCCAGGTGGCCGTGGGGCTCCAGTCTGGTCCTGAGCCTGTGTCCCGTGGACGCATGCGTGACCTCTGGGGAGCTGCCGCAGGAGCCCCTGAGGGGGTGGGAAGGCCGGGCCGCTGGGGGGACCCAGGCGCGCTCCATCACCGCCTGGGGCCGCCGCTCTGTGCGGGTCTCCTGTGCTGAGAGCATGCGCCTTGACCGCCAGCTGCGCAGCGCGTGGGGTCCAGGGCGCCTCCTGTCCCGCAGGCAGTGTCCCGCCGGGAGGGCCTGGCTCCTGGTTCCGCTCAGGCAGGTGCCAAGACTGCGGTGACCACAGGGTGGCAGTGAGCGTACCTGCCCAGGGGCTCGGGGTGCATGTGCACGTGTGTACACGGTGGAGTGCGCACACATGTGTACATGGTGTGTGTGTGCACATGTCTTTATAGGCACGTGTGCATGTGGGTGGGTATGTATGTTGGGAGGCATGTATACATGGGTGTGTGTGATTGTATGTGTTGGCATGTACGTCCGTGTCCGTGTGTGTGCTCATAGGTGCATATGTAGGTATGTGTAATGTGTGGGTATGTATGCATGTGTGTGTCCAAGTGTGTAGGCTGTGCATGTATAGTGTGCATGAGTGGAGGTGTGTGTGTGTGTAGGTGCACACATGCATGCAGGTGTGTGTATGTGTGGCATGTGTAGGTCTGTATGCATATGTGTGGGTACGTGCACAGGTGGAAGTGTGTATGCATGTGTAGGTGTGTGTGAGGGTGTGTAGTTGTGTCTAGGTGTATACACATGTGTAGGTGTGTGTAGGTATGTGTGCATGTAGATATGAGTGCAGGCTTGTGAGCGTGTAGGTGTGCACATGTGTAGGTGTGTAGGTGTACACGTGTGTAGGTACATGTACATGTAGGTATGGGTGCAGGTTTGTGAGGGTGTAGGTGTGCGCATGTGTAGGTGTGTGGGTGTGTGTGGTTGCGTGTAGGTGTGTGCACATGTGTAAGTGTGTGTAGGTACGTGCACATGTAGGTATGGAGACAGGTTTGTGAGCGTGTAGGTATACACATGGATAGGTGGGTGTACGTATAGGTGGGTATAGGGGGTATAGGTGTGTGTGGGTGCATGCGCATGGAGGTATGGGTGCAGGCTTGTGAGCGTGTAGGTGTGCACGTGTGTAGGTGTGTGTGGGCGTGTGTAGGTGTGTGTGTAGGTGCATGCGCATGGAGGTATGGGTGCAGGTTTGTGAGCGTGTAGGTGTGTGTGGTAGTACACACATACGCGTGTGGGTACACGGGTGTGTTAGGGATGCATGCAGACACGCGGGATGCGTGTGTGAACGTGAGCCTCTGCAGCACTGGGAACCGTGTGGGGAGCAGCAGGGGGAGGGTCTGGGTGGGTGCCGCCTCTGGGTGCTCCCGCTGCTGCGATGGCAACAGGGCCCGGGCCTCCCACCGCACCTCTGCCTTGCTGGGAGAAGCTGTGGGCGGCTCTGGGGACCCCCACTTCTGCCCCCAGGGGGGGCGGAACTAGGGGCCTCGAGGTGCTCAACAGGAAGCCAGAAGGGCCCTGACACGACCCCGATGGGCTTGGGCACTGCTCTGGAGCATCTGTGGTTTGTGGGGGCGAGAGCGGGGTGCAGGGGTCAGCGGTGCCTGGCGGGGCCTGCCTGCGCTGTGCACGGGCCGCTGCGGAAGTGTCCTCAGCAGCTGCACCTTCCCTCGGGCGGTTCCAAGGGCGAGGTCACACCCACCTGTGACTCCGCAGACACAGACAGCACGTTCGTCCACGGGGTGCAGAGCCGCCGAGACCCTGCCCGGGGGGCCTTGGGGTTTGCTGTGCGCGGCCGCAGAGGGTCCGTGGTCGGCCTCAGGTCCAGCAGGCACACCCCTGCTTTTATTCGGGGGTCAGCCTCAGGGCTCTGCTCACGTTTGCCCCCATCCCTTAGGCTTCCCAGAGCCTGCTAGTTCCCGGGTGCCCATTGCTTAGGTCCCCATGGGTCCCCAGGGCGCAGCCCCACAGTCCGGGTACCACCCATGCTTTGTCTCACTGACCTGCCCCCGTGGCCCTGGGTCATCGGCATGGTGCGACAGCACAGCTGGCCCTTCGTCCCGCAAGTCCCAGATTGCGGATCCAGAGGCGGGCTTCCCTCGGGGGCCTCGAGGGAGAGCGTTGTCCCGTGCTCCCTTGGCTGCGGGCGCGCTGGCCTGCAGTGACATCTCTCCAGCTCTGGCTGCGTCCTCACGGGGCCTGCCCCCGCGTGCCTGCGTCATCGCCGTGGTGGAAGGACGCCAGTCAGGGCGGCGGCCCCGCCTAGGGACCTCGCTCTAACTCCCTCACATCTGCAAGACCCTGTTCCAACTGGGGCCACACCCCCTGGTGCCAGAGGTAGGGGCGGACGCTGAGTTGTTACAGTCGGTGCTAGGATCTCCTTCATAACAGAGAAACTGAGGTGTAAAGTGAGGCTCCCTCCAGAGGCCCCACCGCCCCAAGGAGGAGCCCTGGGGGCGCCCCAGATGCACTCTCTGCACTCCCCCCGCCCCCATCCCGCGCCCCGGCCTCCAGCCCCGCCTGGGTGTTGCTGGTCGGGTCCCCTGTGACTTTGAGTGAAGGTCACACAGGCTGGGCTGCCCAGAGGCCTTTCACCTCTCAACCTCATGGGTCTTCTGTCTGTTCAGACTCTCCCAGAACCCTCTAGAAGCTTCTGGAAGGCACCCAAGCATCTGCCTCTGAGAATGTGGGGCTGAGGGGCCGTCCCAGCGCACCTGATGCTCCGATCTCCCTCTGTAGCTTCCCGGAGTGGAGGCACCCCCGGGCCAGCTGGCGGCCCCTGGCCTCCCTACTGCTCTGCTCTCGCGCCCCTGAGTGGGGCCTTAGCTCTCGACTCCAGAAGGAAAGGGTGCTCCGCAGGGAGTGCAGCGAGCGGCTTGGGAAAAATTCGTGGAATCGTCTTTAGAGACCGTGAACGTCAGTCTGTGTTTTGGATGTTCTCTATAGCGCCTTCTGCCTCATTTTCACGCTTCCCCACATTTCCTGGCTTGGGCTGAGGTCAAATAGCAGAAGTACTGAAATATTTTTCCTTACGTGGCTCATGGTGCTGCTGGGCCGGCCCAAAACAGGAAGTTCTGTGAGACGTGTCTCCAGAAGTCTCTGTGTCTGCCAAGACTCTGTGCACGTGGCCTGGGGTCCCATCGGTGCACTGAGACTCCCCACCAGGGAAGGACCCATCCCTGGCCCGGGGATACACCGTCAACTTCCTGGGGAGAAGAGACAGTTTGGGGGACGCTAGGGGCCTGTCTGCGTTCGCGTCCTCTGGGGCCTCTCTGGCTGGCGGACACCGTCCTGTCCCATGTCCCCACCCAGCCGGCCCTCCGTGCATGTCTGTGCTGTCCTCCCTCACACAGACACTCTGTAAGGACACAGTCATGCAGGTTCGGGGCCACCTCCGTGACCTCACTTTGACTTGACCCCCTCTGCACAGTCGTGTTCAGCATGGATCTTAGGGGGACGTGATTCAGCCCACGAAGCCCCCTGCGTTGTTTTCTAAGTCAGTGCCCGGTGGAAGGTATTGACTGTCTTTTTTTTTCTTTAATTTTCTTTAGTCTTTTTTTTTTTTTTTGAGAGAGAGCAAGAGAGAGGGACAGTGTGAGCAGGGGAGGGGCAGAGAGAGAGGGAGACCCAGAGTCTGAGCTAGCTGTCAGCACAGAGCCCGACTCGGGGCCCGAACCCACGAACTGAGATCAGGACCTGAGCCGGAGCCGGACGCCTAACCGACTGAGCCCCTAGGCGTCCTTGGTGTTGAGTGTCTTGGGTTGACTTCCACCGTCAACAGAGCAGAGCTTGCTCTGGGGGCCACGTGAGGTGGCCGTCCAGGACCCTCCGGACAGCCTCCGGGGACCTCGCCCCAGGCCACCACAGCACAGTCCGGGACACAGGGCGGGAGGGCGCTGGCGCTCCCCCGGCCGGACACTGTGCCCCGGGGTCCCCAGCTGCCTGTCCCACACTCCTCCAGAAACAGCCTGAGATGGGTTCAGGGATTCTCAGAGGAGGGGTGGGTCACGGGGCCCTGCAGGGTGCTAGCCTCAGGATTGTCCCCTTCTCGTCCGTCAGTCCCGGCACACAGGGGCACACGGGCTCCACACAGGAGCCGGAGCGCTGGCCGCGGGGGCGGAGTGCCCGGGGTGCCCCTCGGTGGGGTGGGGTGGGGGTGAGGGCAGAGGGCGGTAGGGGATGTGGAAGGGCGGCTGTGGGGATGCGGTCCCTCCGGCAGCCTGCGGGGGCGCCTAGCCCAGTGTCCCCACCTGCGGGTGGCACTCCGGGCCTTGAGGAGCCCTCAGCTCTCTCTGCCGGAGGAAGTTGGTCTCCGGAGGCCGGTAGGGGATTTTGAGGGGGGTTTCCAGCCAGGGGCCAGTTTTTATTGAAAGTGCTTAATGGGCCTGAAAGGTCTGTCCTTTTTCAAATGAGTCATCTTGGAGGGGAGACTGCGGCCACAGCATCTTGGGGTCCCAAGCTATGCCCGGGCGAGGGGGCCAGGGGCGGCAAGCCTCCTGGGCCCGGCCCTCGCTCCGTCCTGGCAGGCGGGCGCCTTGCCCGTGGTGGCTGCCTCTGTGTCTCCTGTGTTTCTGTGCGTCTGTGAGGGTGTTTCTTGGTGAGTCTGGCACTTGATTCGGGGAGCTCTCGCTACCCCCTGCTCCTTGCACCCCTGCAGAGCCCGACACCAGGAAACCGAAGCCAGCACCAGGACCGTGTGGGGCCTGTGGGACCCCACCCCCCCTTGCTGGCCAAGTCCACGGACACCAGAACTCACAGCTGCCGTCCCGATGAGGGGCTTGGCCTGTGCTCCGCTCCCCTGGGGGCTCAGCGGGGCCACACACCTGCCGCACAGGGGGACAGGGGCGGTGGCCGTCCGCCTGGGGCTGTGCAGGTTCTGCCCACGGTCCCAGTGGATGCGGAGATGGTCCCTCCCAGCGTGGTTGTCCCCGGGCCCCGCTCAGGACCATCCAGGGGGCCGCCTCTGAGAGCTGAGCCAGCCCGCACCTCGCACTCGGCTCCGTTAGGGCTGTGGGATCGTCACGGCCAGCTGGCCACAGCTTCGGTCGGAAACCAGCGTCTGTCCCCCGCCAGCCTGGAGCAGCCGCGGCCGCGCCTCGTGTTTGTGGTGTCTCCGCACCCACGCGGACGGCCACACACCGAGTAACTGCGTGCGGTTTAGCGCATTGTAAAGATCCGAGCTGCCTCCTTCCTTCCCTCCCTCCTTCCCCCCTGCCTCCCTGCCTCCCTCCTTCCTTCCCTCCCTCCTTTCCTCCTTCCCCCTGCCTCCCTCCTGCCTCCCTGCCTTCCCCCGCCTTCCCCCCTGCCTCCTTTCTTCCCTCCCTCCTTCCCCGCTGCCTCCCTCCTGCTTCCCTGCCTTCCCTCCTTCCCACGATCCTTCCTGCTGGACCCTGGGCATTTCCTCAAGGGACATTTGCATAAGACGCCACCCACACCCCTCCACACACTCACTCTCTCACACACACACACACACACACACACACACACACACACACACCCCCCCCCCCCCCCCCCCCCCCCCCCCCCCCCCCCCCCCCCCCCCCCCCCCCC
>NC_043704.1:2708066-2712226 GCF_006229205.1 Suricata suricatta
TTAGCGCATTGTAAAGATCCGAGCTGCCTCCTTCCTTCCCTCCCTCCTTCCCCCCTGCCCCCCTTCCCCCCCCCCCCCTCCCCCCCCCCCCCCCCCCCCCCCCCCCCCCCCCCCCCCCCCCCCCCCCCCCCCCCCCCCCCCCCCCCCCCCCCCCCCCCGTTCTAACTGACCTTGGGGATTGTTGGCAACTTTTCCTGATTAAAATGACGTTAGGAAGGATGTTTTGGTCTCTGAGACTTCTTGCCCAGGATGTTTTCTCATAAGCGGGGTCATAGGATCGGCCGGGGTGTCTTCCAGCCCAGCTGCACACAGAGGGCCCCGGGAGCCCTTCTCTCGTGGATGCTTCTGGGCCCCTGCTGTCCTGAGGGCCTGGGCGGGGGGCAGGGAGGAGGGTCCCCAGGGCCTTCCCCGTGGGCTTTTGTGATGAGATGCCCTTCTCCTGGGAAGCCCCGTGCCAGGCCCCTGTGGCCGCGGCTAGGGCTCGGTCCCTCTGCGCTCCCTTGGCCCTGGTGGGTGGCACCACCGAGGCCTCTGCTGCCTCGTAGGTGGATGGCCCCCCGTTCTTTGTAATAGTCTGAAAGGAGCCAGGCCCTGGACGCACTGACTCGCCCTCCGGACGGCCGGGCAGCCGGGCCTGGGAGGCGCGGGCGGGGGCTGGTCAGGCCTGTTCAGTGTTAGTGTGGCGCTGCCCTGGCCCCCTTCCCGCTGACCGGAGGCGGGTGGGAGCCCACACAGCCCCCTGGCTGCCCAGCGCCGGGGCCCCCGGCCTCTCTGCTGCCCCACAGCCTGGCCCTCAATGTCCCTTCTCCCCTGAGTTCATTCTACTAGACTTCAGCAAACCCAGGAGCCCCCCAGTGTCAGGAGGACTCGGCCCCTCCCACCTGACCCTTGTGCCCCACTCTCTCCGACACTCCCTGCCCTGCACACACCGATACCTCCGTGTGCCCTGGGCTCTGTGTGCCCTTGCTGCAGGGATGGCCTCTGCGTGTCCCTTCCTCCTCACATTGTGGCCTGGTGACGGGCTGGACAGAGGTCCCCTGGCCAGATCTCAGCCAGGCCCCTCGAACCTCTTCACGCTGGGCTCGGCCTGGGGCTTCCAGGTCCATCCCGACTGAGTCCCTCACCCCCAGCAACCGATCTGTGTCCCCTCCACCCCTGCTCGGGGGTCTCCTTGGTGTTTCCAGCACCTCCACCCCTGCCCCGGGGTGCTGAGCGTGGGCCCAGGCCCTGCACACGTGCACCCCTTTTGCTCTCAGCAGTAGTTTGCTGTGGGGGTGATCTCCCTGCCCTCATCTGGGCCCCCGCCTCATCAACAGCCCCCCCAAGGCAGAGGAGGTGCCCCCAGGCTGAGGCCCCGGTGGCTCCTTACAGATGACCTTCACACCAAGCTCCTGTCTGTCCCGGGCTGTTGATCTCAGGCCACACACTGTCCCCGTCGGTGGGGAAGCAAACACCACTGCAGCCTGAACGTGTGCCCAGAAAATCCCACAGTCAACCCAGCGGGAGCCCGGACTCATCACAGGGGCTCTGGGGTCACGCTCCCTCCTGAACCCACAGCGCAGCCCCAAGTGTGGGGTTCCAGAATCCGGCATTCTAGCCCGGAGTCACCACCGGGGAGGGGACGCTTGCTGTCCAGACAGGCTGCTCCCAAACCCCAGCCTGTCCCCTCCTGGTGCCCGAGCCTCCGGCCCTGCTTGGCTGGGCTTGGCCGGAGGGGCCCCTGGGTGCTGGTTTCTTCGCATCCCACGACGCTGTGAGGGGAGCCCAGAGGGAGGGTTCGGGGAGGGGCAGGTGCAGACCTGAGGGGCGTCTGACCCAGGCCCACACCGGGGCCACCTTTGCGTTGATTGAGAAAGGACAGCATGACTTGGGGTCCTTGGCCACCCCTCCCAGGAACCCTGCCCCCCCAGCCCAGGAGGGCTCGGTGGGGCCCCCAGGCTTGTGGACAAGGGCACATGTCAGACCCGCCGGTTCCCAGGTCCACCTCTCCTGCCCCACAGCCCACAGCATCAGGTCACCCTTGACGGCACTGGGCACCAGGCCGACCTCCAGTGCTTGGAGTCCTGCCTAAGCCGCACCAGGCCTGCATTCTCCTTGCCCCCCTCTGCTGCCCCAGAGTGGCCGTGGGGCCTGTGCCATGAGCCTCCAGAGGAACCCCTGTGGGGGGTGGAGAGATAGGAGGGTCCCAGGGCTGCCTGCGCCAGGACAGCGGCCACAAGGCGGCCCCACCGGAGGCCCCCCACCGGGCAGCGACACAGATGGGAGTGTTTGCCCTGCTGTCCACACTGGCCCACCAAGCACCCTGGTGGTGACTGTATGCTCCGGCCAGGTCGTCCCGGAGCCCTGCCCCCCACTGGCTCCCACGGGTCTGGGACAGAGCACAGGCCGCAGGGACCGGGAGGCTGCCCTGGAGAGAAGTGGGAAGAAATCGGGGTGGCTGACGTTGCGTGTCCCTGGCCGGCTGGCCCTTCTCAGATCTGAAAGTCGGAGGCCACGGTCTCAGGAAACATTCAGGAAGTGCTCAGGGCTGGTGGGCGGCGGGCCTGAATTTCAGGATGACTGTCCTGCAGGGCTCGCCTCCCGCCTCCTGACAGAGAGGAAGCGCGCGCCCCCGGGCCCAGCGGTTCCCCTTTCACCCTCCCGCCTCCCCCGGCGCCCTGCTGGTCACACAGCAGCGCAGACCCTCTGGGCCCTGAGCGCTAGGAGCTGCGGCTCAGAATGCTGAAGCTTTCTCCACCTGAACCGATGTTACTGCCTTAAGATCGCGGTAAAACGTGCAGAAAGTGAAACTGAGGTCAGTGGTGCTCAGTGCTCTCACACAGTGCGACACACCGGTGTGTCCCCTGCCCCTGCACCCACGTCCGCTTTGTCCCCAGGGCCTGTGGGGGCCTCCTGCCGGTGCGGCACACGGTCTTGGGCCTTCGTGACGGGATTGTGTCACTTGCTGTCGCAACAGGTGTCGGGACTTCTTCCGTTTTAAGGCTGATATTTCGTCACAGGACAGACCACGTGTGGGCTCATCCGCCTCCTGTGGATGGCCACTGCCGCCCCGTGTCCTGGCCGCTGTGGGTGATGCCGCTGCGGGCGGGGGCGGGGACGACGCGGACCTCCCACTCTCACTTCTGTGGACAAACACCCAGTGCCGGGCACTTGCAGCCCCGCGGTGGGATCTCTGGGTCACACGGCAGTTCTGGTTTTGACGTTCTGAGGAACCGCTGTCCTGACCCCACAGTGGCCGTGCCAGCCTGCGTTCCCGCCGGCCACGGCCACGGCCAGGGCTCCCAGGGCTCCGCGTCCCCGCCCACACCTGTTCTTTCCTGGGCTCGTTTTTGTGCAGTGGCCGCCCTTGCGGGTGTGTGTTGTGACAGCCGTGAAGGACGTGGAAGACTGGGGACGGGGAGACGGAACCCACGCCCGCCCCCCGCGGGCTCAGCGGGCAGCCTCCCTCCGCCTCCCTCCCTGATGACACCTGCGTGGTGTTCGGATGCTCTGTTGGGAACACATTGGCATTTGACGCTAACTGCTGGGATGAGGAGAGTGTCCTAGCAGCCTCCCTGCCCTAGAACATTCCATAGTAGTTCCCATGGGGACGCCTCCCGGCTCCATGCTGGCTCCCACAAGCTCTGAGCCTAGACTCCGTTCCTGATGGCATTTCACTTTGCCGTGGACAGTGGCCTGCACCCTGGGGCCTCTGACCTGCCTGCTGTCACCTCCGCAGCTTCTTGTCACCTGGGGGTGGTCTAGAGTGGCCCTTCTTACCCTGAACTCTGCCCTCAGGAGGTGCCTGCTGCCGCCCGGAGGCGGCGGTGGCTTCACGCTGGAGCGGGGGAGTGCCGGCACGCTCGGGGCCGCAGGGCACCCCCTCCCCAGCACGCTCGGGGCGCAGCACTGCGGGCAGGCACCCTGGTCTAGAGGCTCCCTGAGCTCTCGGCCCCACGTCCCTCCCTCAGCAGCAGGCCGGTGTCCAGGCTCAGGCCCCGACTTTGGCCTCCTGGCCGAGAGGGCCATGACCACCCCCCTCAGCAACGACTCATCACTTGGGGCGCCCCGCCACAGCCCCAATAGACGCCCGGTCACCAGGGGCCCTTCCCGGTGGCCTCCACCGCCCTGACGGTCCCGGGAGACTCGGTGCTCACTGGCTGACCGCCCCCCCCCCCCCC
>NC_043704.1:2712326-2728589 GCF_006229205.1 Suricata suricatta
ATTGTCCCCGGCCGGTCCCGGGTCGCCAGGCACCCCTCCCTCCGGCCTCCCGCGGGGTCTGCTGCTTCTCCGGTTCCTTCCAGAGGGGATGGCGGTTCCAAACCAGCCGCCGGGCCGGGTCAGACGTGTGCGCTCCGGGTTATTCGTGGGACCGGCGGGGACAGCAGACTGCGGAGCGGGCACGGAGGGAACTTTGACAGCGCGGACCGCCGTTTCCATTTTGAGCGCGGCGTCCTGGGGGCCGCGAGCCCCGGCTGCTGTCACCGCCGTCTTATTCTGAAACTCTCGGTTTCTAAGAACTTCGCTGTATTACTCAGTCCCTGCGTCTCCAGGAGTCCCTGCTTTCAGAACCGCAGCCCTGAGGGCCCGGGTGCCACCGAGGCCCAGGCCGCTGGGAGGAGGGACCAGAGCCTCACGTGCACACGCGTCTTGCTGTGAACTCATTGGCCTGAATTCATGTCACCAGTTTGGAGAGCATTTGAAATTGAACCCGGTTTCCTCGAAACACCAAAAGTAATACTTGGCACGTGGACTTTCTTCTTTCAGATCTTGAATATATGTTGACGGTTGCAGTGTTTTCGGGTACCGGCCTCGCCCCGCTCTGGGGTCAGGCCTCTGCCTCGTGTCCACGGGGCAGCGCGTCCCGCCTGGCTTCCCTCCCCCCCCAGGCGGGGTCTGGCGTGACCGTGGTGCGCGTGGTGGTGTGTCCGCCAGCTCCCCAGGCCAGTGGCCCCCAGTGCCTGCAGCCTGGCCCAGCCCCCCGCGTGTTGGGCGGCCGCCTCGGGTCCTTGCAGGGACGGGGGTGCGGCAGGCCCGGACGGGGCCCTGGGCTCGGCACACCCCTGCTGCCCGAGCCGGGCTGGCATTTCGCAGCAGCGCGCGGCCAGATCCCGCTGCCCACCGTGTCCCGCCTCCTGGTTCCGCGTCAGCAGGAGCCTGTGGGTGGCTCTGGCTTTGATCTCCCAAGCTGCGCACTTCCTCCGGGGGGCGTTTCCTGCTGGGGCAACCTGGCGTGGGGGGCTCCATCCTCTGCCCTGCGGCCTGGGGGCAAGCTGCCCACCCTGCTGGGCCTCGACTTCCTCACCTGCGAAACGGGGAAAATCAAGGAGCTGTGCGGCTGGGGCAGGCCAGGCCGGCGCTACGGGAAAGGGGCATGGACGGTGTCTGGCTGTGAGGACGCGGCCGGGTTGTCAGTGGGTGGGCTGCGCAGGACAAGGCAGGTGTCCCCTCCACTGCCCGAAGAGCCTGCCACCTCCGTGCCGAGGGCCGACGTGCCGGGCAGAGGCAGACGGGACCACAGGAGGAGCGGGGCCCTAGGGGCCAGGGCCCAGGAAGACAGTGGGTGTGGAACGGGGGCCGGGGCGGGCTGACCTTTAGCTGGTGGCTCTGGGGTGGGTCACCTGGCGGCCGCGGAGGGAAACCAGGGTGGGGATCGGGAAGACTGGCCCAGTTGTGGCCGGCAGGGCTGAGAATGCCAGTCGGCAGAAATGAGGGGTTCTGGGGGTGCTGGTTCTGGGGGTGATGGGAGCTGGGCGCTCGCTGAGGCGCACCTGAGATGGCACCGGGGCTGGGACGCTGATCTGGGGGTCTCTCCCGGAAGAGGAGCAGGGCGAGAGCTGCCGCTGCCGTCGGGGGGCGGGGCCCCAACAGGGTGGAGGCAGTCCCTGGGCAGGGGGAGGTGGCCGGGGAGGACCCTATGTCCCAGACCCAAAAGGAGACGATGCCAAGGTAGGGGCGGACCCTCCCCAAGCGGACTCTGGTCAGCGGGGTCACTTTGGGAGACACCAGTGTGTTCTGTGTGGTCCCCTGATCACAGGGCAGGGACCGGAGTGGGCGGGTGTCCATCTGCGCCGGGACCAGGAAGGAGGTAGGGAGACCCCACCTGGCAGGGGGAGGCACACGGGGGGTCAGGCGCCGTCCAGAGGGCAGCTGGGAACGGGCTGGGTGATGGTGACCCAGCCTTTGAAGGGGCAGCGGTGAGGCCCGCCTGCCCCGCCCGCACGCACTTGGCACCTCCCTCCCCCGCCCTCAGATGGCTGGCAGTTGGTGACCTTGAGCTCCAGACCCCCACGGGCCCCATGCTGCTCTGCACCTGCCCGCCTCCCTGGCCGGTCCTCTTGCCTTCAGAGTTGGGGTGACTTTCTAGATGGTGACGGGGGCAGTCGGGGCCCCAACACCCTTCTTCGCCCCCTGCCGCTGTGGGCCACAGCAGGTCTGTCTCTGCTGGCCCGGGGGCCGCGTGCACGTCCCTGGACATCGCTGCGTGACTGCGGTCTGGGCAGCACACAGGCAGAAGGCGAGCTCTGTCCTTGCGGAGAGGCCCTGGTGGGGCGGGGCGGGGAGGCAGCACCCCTTCTCCAGAGCGCTGGAGCCCCCAGGGCCCTCCTCAGGCGAGGCCTGGCCCCGGGCCAACCTTCCCTCATTGACTGTGGGCCGGGAATTTCCTGGTCAGGCTCCTTGCCAGAGACAGCTCCCGGGGAAATCCCGTGTGAAAGTGGAATCACCCAGCTCAGCAGGAGACGGGGTGAGTGCCAGCTAAGCCCAGGGCCGTAAGGGGAGACCTGCCCTCTGGGCGATGAAAGGCAGCGCCTCCTCACACTCAGGGTGGAGTGAGGTCATGCCTGGAGATGCGCCCGGCCAATCTGCTGTGTCCATGCACCTCTGCCCCAGGACCTTTGCACAGGCTGTCCCCATGCCTGCTCACTAAGGGCCTTTGCAGGGAGGGCACAGTGTGGCCACGCATCACAGGCTCATTGGATAGAAGTCAGTGGACAGCAGCACAGAGTCCCTGGACTTGAAGAGAACATAGATCAAAGGAAAGGACATTGGGGCCACAGGAGAGGGATGCAGACTGTCAGGGTCTAGGAGGGCTGGAGTCAGGGGCTGGGACGAGGCGGCCTTACAGGGCTCCAGGAGGTGAGGCCAGGGATGAGAGGGGAGGGGGGCAAGCATGTCTGGCTCCTCCAGGGAACTGTACCCCCAGCAGGGTCCCTGGGGGCCACCGCACTGGCTGGGGCCCAAGATACCCACCTGCTCTAGGTCATCACCTTCTTCTGACCCAAACGTACCTGCTCTGGTTCCCGGGAGGGACTTTGGATTTCTGATGTGCAGACCCTGTTATGCCGAGAAAGACCTAGAAGGCATAAGGCAGACTGGTCAGGACAGGGTTTTGTGCTGGGGTTCAGCGGCCCCTGGTCGTGGGGTGCGGTGGGTCCTGGCCTGGGTAAGGCGTCCTCACCTCTTCCCTGCAGCCCGTCCAGCGAGGGCGCCCCGTCCCTGGAGCACGGCCGCCAAGGCCGCGTTGGGGGACGCGGTGGCCCAGTTTGCCTGTGAGCCGCCAGGGCTTTTGGGAGAGAGAAACCCCCTTTCCTCCTTGGGCTAAATTAAGCCTCGTGGAAATGTCGGGAGGGAGCGGGACTTTGCGGGGACTTTCCTGGGAAGCAGCACGGGGACTCGCCCTGCGTTTTCGTTTCTCCACGTGGGAGCCTGACCCTGAGCCAGGCCAGGCTGGGAGGAAGTGAGCTCT
Source organism: Suricata suricatta (assembly GCF_006229205.1). NCBI lineage: Eukaryota > Metazoa > Chordata > Mammalia > Carnivora > Herpestidae > Suricata > Suricata suricatta. Next base: position 2,715,853 of record NC_043704.1, read on the forward strand.
TTTCAAAGAACCTTCTGGCTGGCACGGGGCGGGGAGGCGGGGGAGTGCTGCACATCCTGCCAAGTGAAACATTCCAGCGCAGATAAGGGCCGTGAATGAGCTGAGGGCGGCAGCCCGGCAGCTGGGGACACACCCCTGCATTGCTCAGCGGGTGCGCTTGGAGGGCGCACCTGCATGGACTCCCCCACCTGCCTGGCCTGTTTCCTCACCCAAACCCGGGCCTCTGGCTGCTCTGACAAGAACAGGCTGGGCTGGACAGTGGCCTCCAGTGCCCTGGACCCCTGCCCCCAGACCCCCGGGCCTCTCCCGCCATGGAGCGTGCCTGCTGCCGCCCCCCGCCCACAGCAAGGCGTCTGGGCGGCACATGGCATCTGGCACATGGAACAAGGTGGGAGGCACACAACAGGCGGGGCAGGTGCTCTGGCCCCGCAGAGGACGGCCAGACGGCCAGTGCCGTGCGGGCCTCGGGGCTCAGGGGAGCGAGGCACTCCAAACCCCGCGGGGGAGCAGGAGACCACGCCTTCCTGGGGCCGGCCAGCCTCCCCTGGGGCCAGGAAAGGGCAGGTTGTGGTTTGGGCAGCTCCCGTGTGAGTCCCAAGAAATAGCTGACACAGAGCAGAACTTAAACGAGCATGTGGGAGACCCCGTGTGCCCCAAGGTGGCTCAGGGCCGGTCTGGGGCAGGACGTCCGGGCACACCTCTGCACACACTTTATTCGTTTGTCTGTGCCCACGTGCACACAGCCTTGCTGAGAGACAGTGCGTGTTTTTTCCTGCATCCTCGCCGGGACTGTTGACTTGGGAGCATGTGTTCTGGATGGTTCTGCTGGGTGCTTCTCCCAGACCCGCTCTGGTCCTCACTGTGCTCCTCCCGGACCCGCTCTGGTCCTCACCATGTGTCTCGCTGGCCCTGAGCAGGTGCCAAGGGCCCGTGCTGGGCATGACGCTCACACGCTTGCCCCTCTCAGCACGAAGACCCCCCCTTTCTCCAGCAGCCGTCACCCTCCCCACCTGGAGACAGAACCCACGCATAGTCACGCCCAGCCAGAGGACAGTTCTGCAGTGAGTGCCGTGTGGTGAAGTTAAGTATCACCTACATTTTGGGGGTGGGTCTGGTTCCCAAATCAAACACACTGTGCTGCTGCTTACAGTGACAGTTTAAGGGGCGCCTAGGTGACCCAGCCGGTTAAACGTCCCACTTCGGCTCAGGTCCTGATCTCACAGTTCGTGGGTTCGAGCCCTGCGTGGGGCTCTGTGCTGACAGCTCGGGGCCTGGAGCTGCTTCGGATTCTGGGTCTCCCTCTCTCTGACCCTCCCCCGCTCACACTGTGTCTCTCTCTCCATCAGGAATAAACAAACATTAAAAAATATTAAAAAACAATAAAGCGACAGCCTGAGGCCTGGCATGTGTGTGGCCGGCACTGGGAAGACGCGGGTGGGAGCCGGCGCCTCTGGGCGTGGGGTCTGATCTCCCAGCACCACACGGAGCCTCCCATACACGCGTCTCCTGACACAAGTGAAACACACGGCATGTGCTGCTTGATGAGTGGACGGCCTTCTTACGTTACATTCTTTATGTTAACAAAAAAATATGTTAATTTAAATCCTAGTTTATGTTAGCACAAATGTTAAATCTGTAATAAGATGCAGATAGAAAATTCGGCTTTCGTGAAATCAGCTACCCTCACCTGCTCACGGTTTGTCGCTTATAAACAGCAAAATGGCACGGTGGTCAGCGGGCTGGGGAAGCGGGGGCGGGGCGGGGGCGGGTGACAGAGAGCGACGCTTGCCCACACTGGGAGGCTGAGAGAGAGGGTGGGCGGCAGGGAGGGCTGTCCCCACCCCCCTCCAGGCGCAGAGCCGGAGGGGACGCGCCCGGCGGGACTGGGGGGCTGGTGAGGCATCCTTGCTGACGCCCCCACTGACCGTCTGGAACCCCATCCTGGGGTCTGGGAAGCCGCTCCTGGGGACGCTGGGTGCAGGGTGAGGGCTGGGGGTTTGGATGGGGATCGTCCCTCGGGCGGGGCAGCTGCGATGTCAGCCCCCACCCCCAAGCCTGTCCCCTCTGAGCCACGGCCACAGCTGTCAGCTAGCCCCCCCCCCACCTGTCCTCGGCCCGAGATGGCCCACCTGCTGTGTCCCGGCTTGTGCTGCTGGGGGTGGGTCCCCAGTGCTGAGTCCCTGTATGTCTCACAGGACTCCTGTCCCCACAGGTACACATGTGAAGCCTCCCTTGTACCCTGTATTGTGGTCTGTCCTAATTGAAACCTCCTTAAAGGTTAAAGGCCGGGGGGCACTCACAAACCAGCCACCAAGTTCTCCTGTACTTTCCAAATTCCCCACAAAGCACGGCCGAGGTGACAGGAGCAGGGCATCTGTGTTCACAGCACTGGGGAGGAGTCTGGATGCGGGATCAGATCTCACAGCCACACACGTCTCCTCACACGCACCTTGGCTCCTGCTTCTGCCCTTCCCGATGCCTCCTACCAGGCCAGGGACACCCGGGGCTGCCCCCACCGTCCCCACCGTCCAGGCGTGAGGGTGGCGGGGGCAGTGTCCTGAGTGCAGATCAGGTCTGGACCTTCACTGGGGTCTCCTAGAAAAATGAAAACGTTCCAAATAAGCTGATGCTGGTGGATTTGAAGGGGCTGGGGCGGTAGGACTTGGTTAATTTCTTCAGTTATTTGAGGGGCAGAAAGAAGATTCTAGAATGAGTCTGGGTGTGGAATAGAAGAGGAACCAGAACATCCCTGCCCCATCCCCACCCCGTTTGTCCTTCTGGTTCCGGGAAGGGGAAAGGCAGGTGGTTGAGCCATGTTCTGACCTTTGGGTCACATTTATGTTCCTGAGAACGTGGACTTGCGTGCGCACGGCCGGTTACGTTCTCGGGAACGTGGGCTTGCGTGCACACGGCGGGATTACGTTCTCGCGAACGTGGACTTGGCGTGCGCACGGCCGGAATACGTTCTCGCGAACGTGGACTTGCGTGCGCACGGCGGGATTACGTTCTCGCGAACGTGGACTTGCGTGCGCACGGCCGGTTACGTTCTCCCGAACGTGGACTTGCGTGCGCACGGCGGGATTACGTTCTCGCGAACGTGGACTTGCGTGCGCCCGGCCGGATGGATCCTCGGCGGGGTCAGGAAGAACCCCTGTGTTTTGCAGAAACTCCCCTCTGGGAAGGAGGCGCGGGGCCCAGCTGAGCAGATGGAACCGAGGTGGCGGGTGCTGGGGAAAGCCGGGGTCTGCAGCCTCCCGGGTTCCTTGCTGTGGGCCAGCAGTGCCTGGCGGGAAGCAGTGCCCACAGCCCCTGTCAGCCCACACCCTGCCACAGACACGGGCCAGAACCCCCACCCCTGTGTAGAGTCAGGCTTCTCCTTGGGAAAATTCCCGGACTAATTCCCAGGCTGCAGGTGCCAGGCAGGATGCCCAGGAATCCTGGGGAGGTGCCCTGCCGGCCCCAGGTGGCCAAGGGCAAGAGCAGGGCAGACGCCTTCCTCTCCCCCACCAGGGAGCACAGCACTTGAGCACTGGGGGCTGGAGAATGGTCACGCTCACGTCCTTGCTGTGCCCAAGGTTTGCAGCGGGCGGAACGTGTTCTCAAGTGCTGCCTGTGGAGTTCCCCCGCGGCTTGGAGAAAGTAAACACAGGTGGGACTTGCCAGCAGGAAACGGTCTGTGTGGTGGCCTGGTCGGTGACTGTCCGGCAGGGACTTCCCGTGGCTCCCGTGGCCTGTCGCCAAGACCCACAACTTTCTCCGGGCGAGTTTCCAGAGACCTGAATTTGGGGCCGCTTTTCAGCAAAAGGTTCTGAAACCAGATCGAAGGGAGGCTTCGCAGTACTGTGAACGTGCCTACTGCCGCTGCGCTGTGCATGTGAAAATACATGGAAGGGTGAATTGTGTTACTGTGTAGTCCAGTACAGCGGACATAAGTAGAGGGGACGGACCCACAGCCAGCTGGGTCTGTAGGCAGACGTCCGGGGGCGCCTGGAGCTGGCCCGTTCCCTGTACTAGAGGGCAGAGGGCTTGCTGCGTGTGGGGCGGGGACCGCTCTAGTCACAGCAGCCGCCCTGTGGTGGGGGGGGGGGCTCCGTCTTGGAGGGGCACTTGCAGCCGCAGCTCGCAGAGCCATGACCTTGCCTTCAGGGCCAGCCGAGAACAGAGGGCTCCCGGGCATGTCTGCGATGAGGCCAGGCCCCAGACACTCCGCCCAGCGGACCGGCAGCGCGGGCCACTGCATCCCGTCTTTAGACACCCTTGCCAAGCGTGGCAAGGTCCCAGGAGCGAGCGCGAGGCAGAGACCAGGCCCCCTACTGGCCGCGTCGCCGGCTGGCTTGCTGTCCCTTCAACCAGGTCCCGCCCGCCGCAGGGCTGGGAGCCGCCTGGGGGCCTCTGAAACACGGGCCGGTGTCTGAGACCCACGCGGAGACCGCACACGGGCTTACGCTCCATGCCACCCCACCCCCGCCCCGGGGGCTGGCAGGTCCTCCTCTCCCGTCCCGCGTCATTTGATGTGTGCGTCTGTGTGTGTCCGTGTCTGTGTGGTGGCCCGCGCAGCCTTTCGTGGACTCCCGCGGCAGCAGCATCGTTCAGGGTGGCCCGCTCTGACCCTGACGCCCTGTTGAGCAGGAGCACGTGGTCAGGGGAAGCCTGCGTGGGCCCCAGGACTGCCCCCAGATCTGCCAAACTTCCCTGCAAGGAAAGCGGGGCCTGACCCCTTCCTGGAGCCTGGGGTCCTGGGGACACTGGTCAGATGTGGCCCACACTCCGACCCGGCTCGTGGGCCGCTGGTGGGAGCACGTGCCCCATGTTTCCGGGTCCCGGCTGTCCCTGCCCCCCTGCACTATCGTCTGTCCCCACAGGAGAGGGTTTCACTCTGGAAACACAGCCAAAGGGAGGAGCTTCCCTGGGCCATGTGCACCCAGCTCTGGGCTGGGGGTCCTTGCTGGATCCTCCAGTGGGATGGGCACCCGGTGTGGGCCTGGGGATTCTGGAAGACCCCAGCAGTAGGGGTGGGGGGTGGGGTGGGGGGCGGGGCCAGGCACCTGATTGGAGGTTTTCCTGCTGAGTGCATCTGGGGTGCAAATCAAATTGATTTAATTTTTTTAAATTTGTTTTTTGTGTTTATTTTTGAGAGAGAGAGAGAGCACAAGGCGGGGGGGCGGGGGGGGGGTAGTTGGCAGAGAGAAAAAGAGACACAGAATCTGAAGCGGCTCCAGGCTCCAAGCTGTCAGCACAGAGCCCGACACTCGAAGTCACGAACCTCGAGACCATGACCTGAGGGAGACACTCAGCTGACTTCAAGAAGGCCCGCGGTTGATGAGTTTGGACTCTGGGCTGCAGATGCTGGCGCTGGTGTTCGATTACGTAACAGCGCTCCTTGGGGCAGGAAGTGATCTGCTGTTTTCCCCCCCCGAGTCACCCGGCCAATTCGGTGCGCTTGTCTGAAATCACTGGATTGGTCCTGAAGGTGGCCCTGCGCCCACGACACGGCGAAACCCGGATTTCACGTCTCTTGGGGGATACGGTTCTGCGTGCCGAGCTCAGCCGCAGGGCCCCCCCCCCCCCCCCCCCCCCCCCCCCCCCCCCCCCCCCCCCCCCCCCCCCCCCCCCCCCCCCCCCCCCCCCCCCCCCCCCCCCCCCCGCAGCCCTGCTGAACTGCACTCAGGCCGGGAAGGGTCAGCCGGCTGCCCGGAGACAGCGTGTGCCGCGGGGACTGGCGGCCCCGAGTGTGGTCTCGCTCCGGCCCCCTCGCAGGGACCGCGGCACACGGTGGTCGCGCAGTTTGGGAAACTGGAATGTGAACTGGGGACCAAACGTGGCAAAGGGGCTGGCCGTGATTAGCTGGGGTGCGATGCGGGCCCTTGGTTGCAGGCCCGATGCTTGTGTTCTTGACAGATGTACGCATGGCGTCTGTGACCGGCTTTACCCGATGCAGACTTAAACTTCCAACTCATCAGGAGGCCGGCGTGAGCCTGGCCCGTGTGACCTTGTGCCGGGCCTGCCGTTTGCCAGCGGCCTCGGAGGGGGAGAGGGGGGAGGGGTATTCTCTGAACCGCCCGTCACCCCCCTGCCAACTCCTGTCTGTGGGACCGCCTGGCCCTGCCTCTGCCCCGGGTGGGCTCTGAGTCCAGGGTGCCTCTGCCTGGCCAGACCCCTTCCTCAGGAGCACGGGCCACAGTCCTCCCCCCCCACCCCACTGCACCGCAGGACTGGAACGAGGAGGGGCAGGGCAGAGCGGGTCTGGGGAGGGGGGCGCCCTGGGATCTTCCCGACCTCTCACCGCTCCACACCTTCCTGACCCCTGGGCGCCCACCTCCACCCACCGCCGGCTCCGGCCTCCCATCCAGGGGGCAGCTCACATTCGCTGCAGCCATGTTCCTGCGTGACGTCCCTTCCTGGTCCTGGTGGCCGTCCTGCTCCTGAACCGTGCTTTCGCTGCTGGTGCGGACGTGACTTGGTGGCCGTGCGTGGTGACTGGACACACCGGCACTTTAGGGAGAGGGGAGGGGTGGGGGTGCAGGGCCGTGACGCCCGGGCACACTTCGGGGAGGGGGGAGGGGTGGGGGTCGCAGAGGTCCCCCTGTGGTGCCCGCTGTAGTCAGTGTGTAGAGGGTGTGAGGAGCTATAAGCTTTAACATTTGCTCTGTGCAAACACGTGTAGGTGTGTTTGGGGTCGTTATCTGTTTAATTGTGGTGGATCACACAGAGAGCGGGAGGCTCACATTCTGACCGCGTCCAAGTGCTCCCTCGGTGGCACGGGGCACATCTGCCCCAGGACTCTCGTCTTCCCAACGGTGACCCTGTCCCCGTGGAGCGCCCCCGCCCCGCCCCGCCACCCCAGTACCCACCTATTTTCTGTCTCTAAACTGACTAGTCTCGGTCCCTAGATGTGCGAACCACACGGGGTTTGTCCCCCGGGGACTGCTCATGGCATCCGCAGACGTCATCAAGGTGCCTCCTGTAACGGCAGGTGTCAGTGTCCTCGCCGTTAAAGACTCCGCAACGCCCGTGGTCCGTATCGTCCACATGTCACGTGTCCATCCTGCTGCCGGACGCTGGGCTCGTCCCCATCACGGTTTGGCTCTGAGCCCGGGTGTGCGCATCCCTGTCCCCACCTGCGCTCACTTTTCGGGGGCAGGTGCCCGGAGATGGACTTGCTGGATGGCACGGTAGTTCTTGGTCTAATTTTTTGAGGGGCCCCCAGCCCACGACCACCGTGCGTCCCCCACCCACATGCACGAGCGTCCCCACTACTCCATGTCCCTGCCGACATTTCATTTCCTTTTTTTTCAAAGTTTAAGGCTCTTGATTTGATTTTTTAAATTTTTTTAATGTTTTGTTTTTTTAATTTATTTTTGAGAGAGACAGAGACAGCATGAGCAGGGGAGGATCAGAGAGAAAGGGAGACACAGAATCCGAAGCACAGAGCCTGATGCAGGGGTCAGACCCACGCAAGATCATGACCTGAGCTGAAGCCGGACGCTCAACCGACTAAGCCACCCAGGCGCCCCTCAATTTGATTTTTATATAAACACTTAAAAACTGATAGACTTTATTTTTCAGGGCAGTTTTGGGATTAAGAGACATTGGACAGAAAGCACAAAGAATTCTGGGCCGCCTGGGGGGCTCGGTTCGTAAGCCTCCGACTCTGGACTCAGCTCAGGTCATGACCTCACGGTTTGGGGGCCCAGCCCCAGGCTGAGCCCTGCACTGACAGCAAGGAGCCTGCTTGGGTCCTCTCTCCCCTCCCCCCATGCGCACGTGTGTGCTTGCCCTCCCAAAGTAAATAACCATTAAAAGAACAAAGAAAGTACAAAACTTCTTTGTACCCATTCTTGTGTCCTTTGGTTTTATTGTTTTGTTTTGTTTTCTTTGTTGTGTTAATCACAGCCGTCCTAAGGGGCCTGAAGTGACAGCTCACCACCTTGGCCTTGGACGTCAGCCCCCAAGGGCTAGGCCTGCAGAGCATCTTTTCCTGGCTTGTTGCCAGTTCTTGCATCTTGCTCCAAGAACCTTGAATTCAAGTCCTTTGCTCATTTTGAAAATCAGGCTTGTTTGTTTTGTTGTTGAACTTTAGGAGCTCTTTGCATATTCTGCACAGCAGCCCTGATCAGATCTCTGATTTGCAAGTATTTTCTCTCATTCTGGGGGCTGCCTTTCACTCTGCTGACTGTGTCCTTCGATGCACACGAGTTTTTAATTTTGGTGCAGGTCCAATTCATTTTTCTTTTGAAATGTTTCTGATTCTGGTGTCCTATCCAAGAAGTTGCTGCCCAGCCCAGTCTTGTGAGGTTTGTCCTGCATTCTTTCATCTAAGAGGGTTTTGTTTAATGCTCATTTACTTGGGGTGGGGGAGGAGCAGAGAGAGCTGGAGACAGAATCCCGAGCAGGCGCCACACTGTGCAGAACCCGACACAGGGCTCGATCTCACGACCCTGGGATCGTGACCTGAGCCAAAGTCAAGAGTCGGATGCTTGACCGACCGGCTGAGCCGCCCAGGCTCCCTCCTCTAAGAGTCTCGTCATTTAGATCTGGGTCCGGCGTGAGTCAGGTTTTGTTGTGGGGTGAGGTGAGGGCGGGGCTTCGTGCTCTTGCCCCTGAATGAGCTAGTGGGCTTTTTCTAGAAGAGTTAGCCGTGGCCTCGCGGGAGATTTCCCACGTTGTTGTGCTCTGCCTCGGGCTGCGCTTCTGGGCCAGCTGTGGAGCCGGGCAGAGCGATGGTTTAATTGAGGCCATGTGTTTAAACTTGGCTTGAACTTGCAAGTCTCCACACTCAGAGACCGACCAGCACAACTGCTTGAGGCGCCTCCGCTAAAAACAATAGGAATTTGCACGCGAACAGAGTCTGACCCTGCGAAAGTCCTCCGGGCCTGCGCGACTCTGGTGGCCCCATGGCGGTGTGAACGTGGATGAGGGCGGGAGCTCCGGCCGGTCGTAGGTCACAGCGGCTGCGCCCAGAAAAGGGTCCCGAGGCCGCCCGCTGCCCCCGCCCCCGCAGGGACTGGCGCTTGCAGAGCCCCCCTCAGCCGCTGCCCCCGCCGTGCTTGCCCCTGCCCCTCGCTTGTGGGGGCCCTCGGGTGTGGACACGGGGTGGGGGGCCGTTCCCGGCTTTCTGCTGTCCCCCCCTCCTCGGCCAGGTGGCTCCTCAGCCTCAGGTGTGGGGCCTCGCCTCCCCTGCTGGGCCTGACGCACCTTGAGGTCTCATACCCTGCCCGCTAGCTTGCCTGTCCCCGTCCATGGCGGGGGACACACCGGGCACACGCAGGGGACTGGGGCCAGGGCGAGGCTGGACGGGGGCCGCAGGCACCCAGGGAGAGTGGAGCCCTGCCCACACCTGGCACCTGGATGCTGATGGTGGGTGAGTCAGGTGACACGCACCAACCTGGGTGCTGGAGCACAGGCAGGGCACACCCTTTGTGTGTGACGGCAAGGTGACACCAGTCCTCACGAGCCCTGAGGGTGTGGGTCACATCATGCTTTCTCAGAGGAAGACAGGGATCACGGAGGTAAGCGGAGGGGCAGTGAGGACTCTGCACCGTCACCCCTTGGGGACAAGGAGCAGGGACCGGACCCCATGCCAGCCGTCCTCGGCCTCCGCAGACGTCAGCTCTGAACTTCACAAGCAGGCTCCTCGCAGGCTCCGGCCTGGGGACCTGGACTCCCCGGGACAAGGGCTCCCCCCTCCGGCCTCTGTGTCCCAAGAGCCTGGCATCATGGTGGCCCAGGTGGGCTGTCCTGGATTTCCACGGTCGCAAGCCCACAACTTCCGGGTCATGTCGCCCAAGGGGACGGCATGGAGCCGCGTCTGGGGCGTGGGGCAGGCCCGGCTCCCCCACCACCCAGCTGCGGTGCGCCTCCTCACCCCACAGCACGTGCGGGTCCAGATGTGGGGGCACCCTGGGGGAGAAGGCGGGGAGCGGGGGTCTGCCCCAGGTGCCTGGAGGGGGGCTCGTCCTGCCCAGCCCCCTCTGCCTCCAGTGCTCACCCATCCGGCTTCTTTCTCAGAAACTTCTAGCAGCCGTAGGCACAGCTTGGCTGCCCACTGGCCTCCCAGATGCACAGGCCAGGACGTCACAGGGGCCCAGTGGCCCTTAGCCTGCTGTCCAGAGCGACCCTGCGAGGGGCTGGGCTTTCTCCTCCGTCCCCAGAGGGCCCCAGGCAAACCCCGAGAAGAAAGGAGCTGTCCCAGGATGGACTGTGGCTCCTTCTTGGTCCCGGCCTGACCCTACCCCCGGGGCCGCCCCTGGCCTCTGGGTCAGCGCTCGGGCCGGCAGGAGAATGATCCACGGACACGAACCCAGACCGGAGGGGCTCGGCTCCGCCTGCCTCCCAGCTCACTCCAGGGGAGGGCAGCCGCGTCAGGGGCAGCGGGAGCCTCCCCCTCCCCCGCCCCTAGCTGTCGCCTGCGCACATGTCCCGTGGCTGGCAGGAGGCAGCGGGCAGCACCACGGTCCTCTCTCCGCTGCTGGGGATGTGGGCGTAACGCGAAAGGAGACCACCGTGGTGGCCGAGGAGGCTGGTGCACCCTGGGGCACACGGTGGCACTTCCTCCGGCGCCGCCAGCCTCCCCTGCCCCCCTGCTGCGGAGCCTTGAGGCGGCACCGGCTTTGGCCAAGGGGATGCAGCCACACGCCCACCCAGACCGTCAGCGTGTTCGGTTCCTCCGTCTCTCACTGTAGCGCCCGGATGTTCTAGACGGCCCTGGGGGGAGGAGCCACGTGGAGCCAGCCGGGGTCAGCGCCCACGGACCTTCAGGGGGCTCCGTCCTCATGTCGGATGTGAGCCGGAGCATGTGCTTCCTGTCCCGAGCCTGTGTGGGGCTGTTTGTCACTGCAGCAAACACTGACCGACACGATTCCCCAAAGGAAAGAGTAAGTAATGGTAGAATTGGAGGTGCTAACTTTGTTTTGAGGACACCACTGTGTCCCATGACAGGTGGTGACATGAACAAGGTGGCAGGTGACGGTCAGTGTGCCTGGAGTGTGGGCCGAGTCTGGGGAGCAGGAAGGAGCCTGGAGCGCAAACCCTGGGTAGAGGTTGTCCTAGAGGTGGTGGTGCCTCAGCGCGGCTGGGAGGGCAGGCGGGGTGTGGGCTGGTGTCCCCGCCCACCTGGGCAGTAACCTTCCTCCATGTCAGATGGAGCCATTGTCCTTCTGGGAGCACAGGGAACCCCCCTCCCGCCCCCCGGACCCTGAGTTTGGGATGTCTAGAGGAGGGGCAGAGTGACACCCCACACCTCCGGGCCTGACCCTAAAGCCTCATGCTCCCTGCCTGTGGGAGGGGAGGGCGGGGCCGGCAGGCCTGGGGACTGGACTCTGGGACTCTGGTGCTCAGAGGGGATCTGTGCCTTCAGGCCACCTTTTCACTCACCTCTTCCCAGAGACCCTTCTGACCCACTTGCTCGAAGGCCTTTTCTTGGCTGCTGACTTGCTTTTCTGCAGCGGACCCTCCAGAGTCTGCTCCGTTTCCGGGGCCGCCAGGTTGTCCCCAGGGTGCGCGTCAGGAGGGTCTGTGGCTGTCCGGGTTCCCGCTTGGTTGAGCGGCTGTCACACACCAGTCAGACCTGGGAGGGGAGACCGGGAAGGCGTCTCTGGAGGCGGCTCATCTTTCTAGGGACGGGCTTTCTCATTGCTGACCCAGAGCTCAGCACCGGCTCTGGTCTCCTTCATTTAGACATGGCGGGGGTGGGCCTGGGGGGCTCCGTCGGTCACGCCTCCGGCTTCAGCTCAGGTCACCGACTCGCGGTTCGCAGGTTCCAGCGCCCGGTGGGACTCTGTGCCGACAGCTCGGAGCCTGGAGCTGCTTCGGATTCTGTCTCCCTCTCTCTGCCCCTCCTCCACGCACGCTCTAGCTCTCAAAAATAAACATACACTAAAAAAATTATTATATGACAACATTTTCTACACAGGACGGGAAGGGGTTTTGTAGCAACTAAAAATTAAAAAGCAAAGTGATTCTTCCCGGGGTGAGTGCCCCCAGCCCCGGGACAAACGCTCGGTGAGGCCCGGCCGGTCCGGCGCGGCGAGGCCCCCCTCGGCTGTCGCAGAGCCGGGGTCCCCTGTTTACAAGCGGTTCCTCGGAGCCCGCATACACCGTGGCCTTCTCAACCCCGGGGACCGGTCCGTCCCCACGGCCGTTGGGTGTCCGCCTTCCTCAAGGTTGGGAGGTTTTGTAAGTCTTGTCATTTCATGATGCGTTTCTCCGTTTAGCATTTACACGTGTAAACCTGACTGAGTTATAAACACACATTTACGTGCCTCCGATGTGTTTCTGTCAGAAAACGCCAAAGTGCAGAGTGTGGGCCGCACGGGGAGAATCGGCCGCCGCCGCGCGTCCCGCCACCGGGCCAGCTGGGGGCTCCGGCCAGCGAGACCCTCGGAGGAGATCCCGGGGTGCGGGGCCGGGCAGCCGTCCGGGACGGGGGCCTCTGCCTGCACCCGCACGTCACGTCGTACCCACGTTGCCATTTCCGGCGACGCCGCCCCCCACCGGCGCTCTGGTGGGGGAGGGGGTGCGCATGGGCAGTGCACGACCCGGCCGGGCCGTCGGGTCCGTTGGGTATTAAACAAGAGGCAGGTATCAGTCAGGTCAATACAATCGGTTCTGTGACCGCAGAGGTCAAGTCCGGCCGTGGGTTCACCGAGCAGAAAGGAGGGCGCGGCCCAGACCCGCAGGCCCGCAGCCCGGCCGGGAGCGGCCCGTGGTAGCCGTCGGGCCGTGGGACCCTGGCTGCG
>NC_043704.1:2728689-2738713 GCF_006229205.1 Suricata suricatta
GCTGGGAAGGGGGCTGCCGGGCTCTGTGCTGTGACGGGGTCCCCCACACCCCCGCTCTGGCTCCATGGCCACCCCTGGAGTGACCCAGGATGTCACCGTGTCTCCAGAAAGGAACAGAGGGAAGCTGAGGCTCCGGCAGCGGGTCCCCAGCATGTGCCCCTGGGAATGTGGTACTACGGCGTCCCCCGTGTGCAGGCCGGCAGCCGAGAGAGCCCCCTGGGCTCTGGGCCCTGTCCCCCTGCGTCCTCTGGCCCCGCGGCCTCCGCTGCACCCGCGCCTCTACGTGAGGCGCAGGTGCGTCTCCTCCGCCGCCTGCCAGTGTCCTGGTTCTTCCCCGTGCAGTCGTTTTGTTTTGGTTTTGTAATTGAAAAAATGTTATTATGCAATAGTTGCTGTTTTGTAAAACAAAAATCCACCCCCACCCCGCCACCCAAAAAAAATCTCAAGTCGGAAAAGTCTGTGAAGAAAGAGAGTGTTGTGTCCCCAGTGCCGCCCACACCCCGGCCGGCCCTGAGACCACTGCCAATGACCGTTTTTGCTTTTGGTTCGGAGGGTCACCTCTGATAGTCTGCATATTTTTTTTAAGTTTATTCATTCATCCATTCTAAGGAGGGGAAGGGCAGAGAGCAAGCATGGAGGGGCAGAGAAAGAGGGAGAGAGAGAACCCCAAGCAGGCTCTGCACTGCCAACACAGAGCCCGATGGGGGGCTCGAACCCGCAGCCTGGGATCATGACCTGAGCCAAAATCAGCAGTTGGAGGCTTAACCGACTGAACCACCCAGGTGCGCCTCTTTGTATTTTTCTTTAATCTTCAAATATTTTCCTGTCTAACTGGGAAGCTTTGGTGCTCACCCACACAAAGCCTATGTCCTGGGTGGATGGTGCCCCCTCAGAGATGCATGCGCACAGCCCGCCAGGGCCCGGGGGCTGGCGGCCGAGGGTCCCGGGACAGCTGGCTCCAGCTGGCCAGCTTCTGGGACGGCAGGAGGTCACCCCAGGACTAGACGAGGCCCAGCCAGCCGGAAAGGCGGGGAGAGACGGGGGAGAGGGCTGGGCCCCCAGCGGCCCCCGTCGCGGGGGTTCAGGGAGACTTCCCCCTGGAAACAAAGCCTCCAGGATGCAGGGTGCCTTGCCGCCCGGTCCACACTGTGGGCACTGGGGACCCTCAGCCCCAAGGAGCACCCAGATCTGCAGTGACCCCACTCAGCGTCCAAGGCGCGTCCCCGAGGCCAGCGCCCCGCTCCCAGCTGAGATGGAGTGATGCAAACCGGAGGCCCCACTTTTTAAATTCCACAATGTGAAACGCCCTAGGAATACGGTTCTTTGTGGTGAGATTGGCTTTGATTGTTACCATTCCTGCCGCTTCTGGGAAGAACAAGATTAACCCGCTGTGGCCTGGGAAACAAGTAGGAAACACCCCCACCCCCACCCACTGCTGAGAAGGAAAGCTCAGCGGGCCAGGTTTTGCTGGCGCCCTTTCGGGCCCTTCGGGGAGAGCCTGGCGTGCCTCCCATGACATCGGAGGCCCTCGGGGGCCAGGCTGCAGGGGGCACGGGGACCCTGATGGGAGGCTCTGTTTCTGCCGTAGTCTAATGGTGACCACCAGCCGTCTTTTAGTCTCTTCTATGAAACGTCTTTGCCCAGAAGAATCCCTGGACAGACTTCATCTGATTGTCTTGCTGGCCAAATAGAAATGAAACCTTGCTGGGCGCTCCCGAGCAGCTCCCTGGAGAAGCAGCATCAACAGCCTATTTCAGTCCAAGATGCTCCGTGTCCTTTTCCTCCTGGTGTGACATTTCATCCTTCACCACTTTTACTGAGGGAGGATTGACAGATAACACTTCATACGTTTAAGGCGAACGGTGTGCAGGGTGCCTGGGGGCTCAGGCGGTGAAGCGTCCGACTTCAGCTCAGGTCGTGATCTCACGGTTCATGAGTTTAAGCCCCACCTCGGGCTGTGTGCTGACAGCTGGGAGCCTGGAGCCCAGTTCGGATTCTGTGTGTGTGTGTCTCTCTCTGCCCCTCCCCTGCTCATGCTCTCTCTCTCTCTCTCTCTCTCTCTCTCTGTCTCTTAAAAATGAATAATTAAAAATTTAAAGCTAGGAGCGCCTGGGGGGCTCAGTCAGTTGAGCGTCCGGCTTCGGCTCAGGTCCTGATCTCATAGTCCGTGGGCTCGAGCCCCGCGTCGGAATCTGTGCTGACAGCTCAGAGCCTGGAGCTGCTTCCGATTCGGTGTCTCCCTCTCTACACTAAGGTGTACAGTGTGTTGATGTGACACACTTACTGCACAATGAGGACCACTGTCGGGCTGGCTCACACCTCCACTGGCTCACGTGATCCCCGTTTCCTTTGTGGCGAGGACACTGAAGAGCGACTCTCTCGGCGACTTTCACGTGTGTGCCACAGCATGACCGTGGCCACCGTGCTGTAATCAGATCCCCAGCATTTGCTCATCTTGTGACTGGAAGTTTGTTCCCTTTGACCGACGTCTGCCCGTTTCCCCGCCCCCAACCCCTGGTAAGCACCTTTGGACTCCCGGTGTCGGTTTATAAAAAACTTGGACAACACAAAATTTCCCTTAAAGGATCAAAAGAGCACATTTCTTAAAAATAGATACAAGGAAAGATCCAACTTCTGGGATAAAATTGTAGAACCGACATTTCCGTTAAGAAGAAGAGGTCCGACCTCCAGAGGTACCAAGCACACCCGAATTCCACGCAGACGCCGAGCTCTGATTAAATAAAGCATGTTCAGTAGGAAATGTTTCCGGCTTTCTGTGGGGTCTGGGCGCCTGCTAGGTGGCCTTCTCCTGTGCGTTAGGTATGAACGTGTAATTACCACCTCTCAGTGCTTACAACGCTGCCAGACGACATCACTTATTCAGAATTTTAACCCCATTGTCTGTGCACACTTTAAACTCTTTTAGATTTGATAGTAACAGGTTAGTGGATATCAAATCTGTAGCAGTTTTCACCCAGGGGCGGTTGGCAGGGAACACGTGGCCGTGCCCGAAGATGCCGTTGGCACCCAGCGGGTCAAGCCCGGGATTCTGCTCAGCGCCCTACAACGCACAGGCCGACTCCACACAGAGCGTGTCTGCAGTGTTGGGGGTGAGCTCTGTGTTCTGCAAAGGAGGGGCAGTCAGGGACTGTCCGGCGGTCCACCGCGGCGCCCCTCCGACGGGTTGGGGGGTTCCCAGGAGCCCAAGGAGGCGCATGCGCCCTGTAGATGCGCTGCCGCGAGTGCATCGGGGCGTCACCCACGGCCACAGCGCAGACGGCTGCCACCTGGGTGCTGCCGTTATTAGACCGTATTTAGCGGCCTTTTGCTATGAGTAATATGATTTTAGCTCCTCACTCAATGTCATGATTTTTGACCAGCAGTCATGATGTTTTATGTTACTTTGAATAAATAAATACTGCTTACAGCGAAGGCCAGTGGTGCCCTGTGACTACCTTTCCGATACTGCCTTATGTTTTCCCGGTCTTTCTACGTGCGTTTTTTTTTTTTTTTCTTCTCACACTCTCCACTTCCTCTCAGCCTCCCCGCTCTCTCCCTGGGAGCGGCCATGGCACGTGCTCCCAGGGGCCCACAGCCCCTGAATATCGATTCGTGCAAACAGATGCTCACGATGCAACTCCTTCCTCCTGTTGAGACCCCCTGATGAAGCGGGGTCCTGTTTACTACATGCGCCCTGCTCCTCTCGCGGAACCCTGCAGAGTGAGGGGCGTCCTTGAAGGAGAGAGGGGGCCCGGTAGAAGTCACCCGGGACAGAAGCTGTCCGTCGCACTGTCCTGCCTCTTAGTTTTGGTGCTGAGATTGGAGCGGGCCCTCAGTAAATGCCTGCAGAGCGATGGCCAGAGCAACGAGCTGCCCGGCAAGGCACCTGTGGCCTGGAGGGGCCTCGGGTCAGGGCTGGGTAGAGGCCCTGCCGTGTGGGCTCTGTTTGCTTCTGGAATCCACGGATCCCACTAGTTGTGGTCAGAGTGTACACTTGGAATGTGCTTCTCTGGAAAACAAATCCCAGTGGCCCCAATCTTTGGGGTTTTCTGAGTTCCCTATGTGTCTTTGGGGAAGAGAAACATCCATTGGTCTGAAAATCCCTAGGGTTTCTTCTGAGGTTCCAGTCTGCTCTGTCCATGGTCACTGGGGAGACTGTCCAGGTTTGTGTGGGAGCCCCCAGACCCACCCCGACTGTGGAAGAGCCTCGTGGGGTGGCTTCCACGGAAGGAGGAGCAGGTGGCTCGAGGAGCGTCTCCAGGGACAAGGCCAGGACCCAGAGCCCTGCCCGCCGCACCCCCAGAGCTGGTCGCTCCAGGCCGCCCCTGGCTCCCTCCGACTCGCCCTGCGGAGGCCTGCTGTCCCTCCCGCAGGGACTGACACTGCAGAGAAGCCAGTGGGAGGCGGGCTCAGCCCCTGTGGGATGGAAGGTGTGCCAGGACCACGCCGAGTTCATCACACCTGGTGGAGCACGCCCTTTCCCCCACTTTCCCCTCTTGTCGCCCTGCATGTGCCTGCCCCGCCCTGTCACCCAGGAACACCTGCCTCCCCAGGCCCTGCCAGCTCTTTGTCCCCTGAGAGGAGGCGGAGGCGACCCAGACACCACGCAACCTGAGGCCAGGCTGGGAGGGTGTGGGGCGGGGGCTGCACTGGAGACGGACTTGAGTAGGAGGAACGGGAGGCAAGGAGGAAGCCATGCCTCCCAGGTCACCTGCGGACATGTGGTGTTTGCTGAGCACCTAGGGTGTTGGCGTGACAGCTACAGGACAGGCGCTGGTCTCGGCTCTGGGGACCTGCGGGGGAGAAGACAGAGGCCCACACGAATGCAGCACAGCTTGGCCATGACTGTGGGGATGAGACAGGAGCCGGGCGGGGACCTCTCTGAGCAGAAACCAAGCGGGAGTGAGGAGCGTTTCCTCCAGATGCCTAGGGAGGGGCACATTTGGAGGGGAGCGGCAGATGCAAAGGCCCTGAGGCAGGCTGGCCCTCAGCAAGCTGCAGGAATGAGGTGGGGGCGGGGAGGGCAGAAGACTGGTGTTTCACGTGGGGGACTGGGCTTTCAGGGTGGGAATGATGTCTGCTTGGGCGCCGAGGGGACGGATTCGGGGAAGAGAAGGTGGAGGGAGGGAGAGAAAGGGAAACCTGGAGGGAGAGCAGGGGACTCACAAGGTGGGTCTTTCTGAAGGTTCTCTCCACGCCCCGCCCTGCCCTGAGCACAGACTCCCAACTCTCAGCCTGGGACTCAGCCCGAGCCCCCCGCCTCCCCGTGTCCATCAGAGAGCTTGGGGGGGTGGTGTCTGCAGCCCCCACCGGCCAGTGTCCAGTGGGCGTGAAGAGCACATCGGTCGTGCTAGGGACCTAGAATCCATTTCTGGCAACTGAATGTAAGGAATTCGGAAAGAGCCGCAATGATTCAAAAACCGGCCATCCATCCGGGAACTGCACCCCCTGGGGTTTCCGAGATTCTAGCCTTTGATTGCCCGTGAGCTTGTCCGCTCTCTGTAAATTACACACAGCTGATAGCCTGAAGTAGGTAATTCTTACTCGGACGTGGGGCTGAACCGTGGTCCTAAAGAGATGCCCCCCCCCCCACAGCACCGGTGAATGGAAATAGTGTTTGCAGATTTTAACTGACGTAAGGCCCTTGGGATGAGATCATGCTGAATTAGGCTGGTCCTACAGCCCGAGGCCCGCTGGGCTTGTCAGAAAGGGAAGGAGGCGTGAGACAGACGCTCACAGGACAAACAGCCTGGCTGCCAACCACAGCGGGGGCGGCGGCAGGGAGGAGGCGGGAGGAGGCGGGAGGATCCACGGCTGGCTTCCAGAGCGTGAGAGCCTGCCGTCAGCTTCCTCCACACCCCTCCCCCGGAAAGCCGCCCCGCTTGTGAACTCCCGTCCCCACTCCCTTGCTCCCGGTGAATTTCTGCCCTCCGGAGCGGCGTGCCGGGTCCCTCGCTAACAATGAGTTATGTAAAATCTCTAACACCCGTTCAGTTTATGTCTGTGTGAGACACAATTTTACCTCTTGGTGAAGATTATCTTGTAGCACGTGCGTGTGATGTCCGGATTGTGAAACAGAAACTTCTGGATATAAAGTCAGCCTCTTGGCTGCCGATTCAAACACCTGTGCCAACTGCTTACTCATGATTTAAGAAAATACATAAGTCCAAGTACTCATGGGGCATCATCAGCTTTGAAGCTGGAGGAAATGAGTCCCTGAGAGAGGGCCTCTTCGGGTCTGGGGGGGCCCCGGATCTGGGGCCTCAGGAAACAGCTGGTTCCGGCAGTCAGGATGTCGTTTGGGGGGACGGGCCGACTCTCCTCATGCACCAGCCCACCCATGAGGTCCCGAGTGGGGCCCCCACACCAGGGCAGCGCTGGGGCCCTGCATCCCTGGGGCCTCCTTGGAGGCGGCAGTGCGGAGAGGGCTCCGCAGCTGGGGGCTTGGGCGGGGAGCAGCACCTGCTGAGCCCCGGCCCCGCCCCTCCTCCCGACCGCTCACGTGCCTCCTGCCACGTCCTGGCCCAGCCATAGAGTTCGGTCCACCACTGCCAACGACAGGAGCAGCGATGGCAATCCTAGTGGGCGGCGGCGGGCTGGGCCTCCCCACCCGGTCTGTGCCCTCTGCGGGCGCCCAGGCTGGCTCTGTCCAGGGGCTGCCCCAGCCGCACCACGCACTACGCACAGGGTCACCTGAGGCCCGGGGCAAGGCCACTCACACTGCGGGGACCCCGGAGCCCAGCGAGGGCCAGGCCACCAGCAGGCGCACCGGGTCCTCGCTGAGCCCGGCCCTGCCCGGACGGCGCCGGAAGCGCTCCGGGCCCCGGCCATTCACAGACGGCTGCCCAAACGCGACGACTCTGTTGTGTTTTATTTCCGCCCCCAGTAAACCACACACCTGCTTTTATTAGGCTTTTCCGGAGGGGTTTTCCGAAGTTAGACAGCGAATTCTCCTCCGGGGCCGGGCGGGGGAGGGGCCGTGGTGAAGAGCAGACCCAGGCAGCCGCTGGCCCCCAGGCCCGTCACCCACCTGCGCGCCCAGTGGAGTGCTCGTGCCCAGCGCTGTCGCGGGCACTGGGGAGACGGGGTCTGCTGCACACACAGTGCCCGTCTCCACCGCCCTGGACCGACTGGGTAACTCAGACCCTCCGGGGCCAGGCTCCTGGGACACCGTCCCCTCACTCAGGGACGCAGCTAGGCCCACACGAGAGTTCTCGGAACTCAGCAGGGTCTGGGGACGTTCTGGGTTGTCACCGCGGGGGCATGTGCTCCTGGCAAGCGGCGGGTGACGGCCGGGCTGCTGTATGCCCCACGGCGCCCAGGACAGAGAGCGGCGAGGCCCGGGAGCCGGGGAGAAGCCCACGCTACACAAACCTGCCCTTCGTTCCTCGGGTGGAGTTTGCCTTGGTGACGTCACTGGTGCCCGCCGCCCATCTGTGTCCCGGCCTGCTCGGCACATCCCCCAAAGCCACTCCGCGGTCTCCAGCCCCGGGGGCAGCGGGCGTGCGTCCGTGACCGCATCCACGTGCCCCTCCGCGTCCTTCCTCCCTGCGGGGGAAGCTGTCCTCTCTCCAGGGACACTCGTGTCAGAACGAGTCACAGTGGGTAGTGGTGGCTTCGGCTCCTCACGGCCTGCGGAGATGCCAGGCCGGGGCGACCCGTTGGGCCCCGCAGTGCTGCTCTCTGCTGCCTGCAGACACAATGAGATCCTGTCCTGTTGTCACCGCTAGAGCCACGGGGAAGGACGCAGGGGTGCAGAGGGGTCCAGTCACGAGGGAGTGGGGTGGGCGCAGGACGGAAGGAGAGGCAGGGCAGGTGAGGGGCATTGTGGTGGGATCAAGGCCTCTCAGAAGGCCGGGGACAGCGTGAGCCCACGGGGGTGGCACTGATTGCCACACAGACCCGGACCGTCTAGTCTGCTGGTCACGTGGGCCCTGTGAGTTGGGACAGGGCCTGTAACACAGCCGTGAGGCTGGTCCTGGGAGACGGGGGTGAGGTCAATGTCAGGACGCTGACCCGGAGGGTGTCCCCTTCAACGCTGTCCGCTCCCTCCCCTTCCCCCTTTTCACAGAGGGGCGGTCCCCTGGGGTCACGGGCATATGCTTAAGGGACTATCGGGGGCATATCATTCTAATTCCTGCTTTTTTTGTGTTTTCAAGTCAGAAGATCCATTTACTGCAGAGCTGTCTCCTTGGGGGGTCTGTACCACAGAGCAGGGCCCGTGGGAGTCAGGACCACAGAGCAGGGCCCCAGCACTTGCACAGGGACATCTGACAGGCCACTGGGACCTGAAAGCCAAGAGCACTGATGGGTCATTTCCAGTCGTTGGTGAGCACAGAGGCATCATCCATGACAGAAAATGTCAGAAGTCGTCTGGGAACTGGTTGTGGAAGAAGATTCGCCAGCTCCTGTCCAGCAGGAGAGAGGCTCCGATCTCCCTCCCTCCACCCACCGAGGGAGGATGGGCCGCTGTCTCGGAGTCCGAGTCCCTCCCTTCCCAGCCAGCAGCCTAACCCGAGGCCTCGCGGTGGGCAGGCCCTCCCCACGCTGAGAAGCTGGGATCTGGGGCTTTTCCAGCATCTGGTGGCGGTGCTGTCAGGAGAGGGCGGGCACCTCCCACCCTGCTCCCCAGACAGCGCCCTTCCGGACCCGCATGCCAGCCTCCGGCCCCGCCCCCACAGTGCCCGAGCGCCCAGGGGGCCCGGAGCCTGTGCAGACTGGTCATGCCGTGGGTGGCAAACCCCACGCCATCCTCAGGCGTGCATGACACGCCCGCCCGGTCCCTGGATGACTGGGGCCCCGAGGCAGGAAGGGCCCTCCCAGGGCAGCAGGCTGCGGGTCCAGGCACAACGACATGCAGCTGGGACGAGGGACAGGCGAGGGGACCAGGAGCGTTCGCTGGCTCCGCAAGGGAACCTCCCTATCAACTTAGCATATGGTTTTTTTTTTAATGTTTATTTATTTTTTGAGAAGGAGAGAGACACAGAGTGTGAGTGGGGGACGGTCAGAGAGAGAGGGAGACACAGAATCCGAAGCAGCTCCAGGCTCCGAGCTGTCAGCACCGAGCCCGACGCGGGGCTTGAACTCACAAAGCGTGAGATCATGACCTGAGCCGAAGTCGGACACTCAACCCACTCAGCCCCCCAGACGCCCCTCAACTTAGCATATGTTCTAACGCTTCAAAATAAACCCACTCCCTTCAAGGTAAGCGTAGCTGTCCTCCATCATAAGGAGCGGGTCCGAGGGCCCCTAGTCCCTGCTCACCGCTGAGTGAGCCCTGCCCCTGTAGGCGAGGCGCCCCTCCCCCGCCCGCCTCCCCAGCCGCCGCGGGAGGAACGTGACTGGTCTCTCCATCAGCGGGTGCTGCTTGCTCGGGTCCACCCCTGGGAGAGGGTTGGCAGCTGAGTGTGTCTTCTCTCCAGCAGGTCACCGCTCCTCACTGCCCGGAATGAGGGCACAGTGGGTGCCAGGGGTACATCTGCACACACATCACTCCTCTGAGCCCTCTGAAGGACACAGAGAAGGTCCCCTTTAACCCTGCCACCATCTTTCCTCTCTTCCAGAGTCCTGATCACTCTGATGTTCTCTTGTTCACCCAATTGCCGTGTAGCACACCCACATCCCCATGCCTAGAAGAGTTCCTGCCCCGACCCAGCACCCAGTGAATATTTGAACCCTCTTGGGGGGCAGAATGAATGTCAAGTGAATGAATGCTGGGTGGATGGATGGATGGATGGATGGTTGCTGGCTGGGTGGGCGGGTAGATGGATGCTGGGTGAGTGAGTGGGTGAATGGTGGGTGGATGGATGAACGGATATGTAGGTGGATGGGTGGTTGGATACTGGGCAGGTGAATGGATGGATGGATGGATGGATAGATAGATGGGTAGGTGGGTGGATGAATGGATGAATGGATGGATGGATGGATGGATGGATGGATGGATGGATGGATGGATGGATGGATAGGTGAGTGGGTGGGTGGATGGATGGATGAATGGAGGGATAGATGGATGGATGGATGGATG
>NC_043704.1:2738813-2740634 GCF_006229205.1 Suricata suricatta
GGGCAGGGTGGGGGGGAGAGGACGGGCACTGCTGGTGGAGGGGCAGGGTGGGGGGGAGAGGACGGGCACCCCCCACAGCTCCCTCCACAGGCGACAGGGAATCCAGATGCGCTCACTCCAGGCCCTGAAGTAGATGTGGCCACTGCAGGTGCCCACACGTGGCGTGTGTGTGTGTGTGTGTGTGTGTGTGTGTGTGTGTGTCTCGCTTCCCACTTCCGGGCGCTGACACCCACAGAGGTGAGAACAAGCCTCCTGCGCTGGGCCCTATTCTGTGTCCCCTAAAGCCTCAGCGCCGACTGGGAGCACTTGCATGGCGAGTTGTCGGGAGTCACAGCTCCTCACACTGTTGCTCAGCAGAGCAGGCAGCCGCCCCTCCCAGGGCCGAGGAGGTAGAGCAACGGAAGGAAAAAGTCCCATCGCGCAGCTAATGGCCGGATCTTCCAACGCCGCATTATGGCCTCCTTCCGCTGCGCTGAGTCCCTAGTGCACCAGCCGGGCTCCTGGGTGTCCCCCCCCCCCCGCCCCCGCAGATTCAGCTGTGGGAGCGCATGCTGGGATCACATTAGGACTTTCTGGGCGCCGTTAGCAAAATTCCATCCCAGGCCAATGACGTCACGAGGTCTGGAGCAGGTCCCAGGCACCGGGTTTTGAAGCTCCCCGGGGTGAAGGACCCCAGGAGCCAGCCCAGCCTGGCTCTGGGGATGTGGGAGTCGAGACAGCCACCACTGCAGGAAGTCCCGCCTCGTGATTTTACCCAAAGATCAGGCCCCAGGGGTCTGTGACCCAAGGCAGTAAGTGAGTGGGGCCAAGTCCAGCAAGGCACCCGCCCGCACGTGCTGGAACCCACCCCAACGGCCCCCTGGAGCCGGGTGCTCTGGGCACGGTGCCTCGGGGCCCTGCTCCGGCCCTGCCAACCCCAGGCAGGTTCCGGAATTCTGCAGCTGGCTCTAAAGGGGCTGGTAGGGAGCAGGGCGGCTGCAGCAAAGACAGGCTCGCCCCGCAGGGCTGCTGGGGGCGCTCTGCTCTGTCTGGGAGAGGCACTTGGCCAGCACACACTCTGTTCCCTGGTCTCGGAGTCCAGGACCCTCCCCCAGTTATTCGTCTGGATCTTTGCATTTCCTGTCCAAATGTCCTACCTCATGGAATGCCGTTTGTCCAAAGACCCCCTTGCACAAATTAGCCAAGGGCATTTTTCGCGAAATAACTTCCCTCTAGATGAGGCCCGGAGATCATGTGCAAAACCCAGGAATGAATGGTCAGTGTCTTTTTAAAATGTTGAATGGCTGCTTCCCACAGGACCACCCCCAACGCAGAGGCCTGCCAGGCGGTCCGCAGCTCGCCCCAGCAGCGGAGGTCAGTTCGGCTCCCCCCCCAAGGAAACCCCCAGAGATTACACTGTCGCTCAAGGAACAGCCCTCAGCTCCTGGACACATCACGTTTGTGGCTTGATTTACAGCTCCTTTGATAAGGGGAATTTCCATCAGTCCATTACAGAATGTTTTTAGCAGCCTCTATTTTTAACTCCTTCAGCTAGGCCCCCTTCATCTTTGTGAGTCCAGGATCCAAGTGCTTTCTCTTCCCAGAAACTGTCTTGTTATAGCAGTCTTGGTGTAGCACATGTGGCGGCTGTGGGTCATGCATCCATCCACCTACCTGTCTATCCATCCATCCATCCATCCATCCATCCATCCATCCATCCATCTATCCCTCCATTCATCCATCCATCCACCCACCCACTCACCTATCCATTCATCCATCCACTCATCCATCCATCCATCCATCTATCCCTCCATTCATCCATCCATCCACCCACCCACTCAC
>NC_043704.1:2740734-2745027 GCF_006229205.1 Suricata suricatta
CCCTGCCCCTCCACCAGCAATGCCCATCCTCTCCCCACTCCCCCCTGCCCCTCCACTAGCAGAACCCAAGGCCCCGGGGGTTTGAGGTCTATCTCTTAGATGTTTGCATCTGAATGAATGAGCCCAGCCAGACTTTGTTTGCGGAGTGAGATCTATCAGAGGTTGGCCTGAGGGTCTAGAGGAGGGAATCCAGCTGTTCTGGACTGGTTTTTTTTCTCCAGAAAAATATTGCAGGCGTTGTGGAATTCGATGCAAACAATTTAAAAACTGTTTTGTATATTTATGTAATTGTGTCCTTCGGTTGCCCATGGTTTCCTGTCTCAACTCTGCCCTACATAGCTGCCTCCCCGGGCTGCCTGCCGCAGGGCTCATGTCTGCAAGGGATTCCGTGACCCGCATCCGCGGGCAACGCGGGGCTCAGGGGCACTCTGTGGTCTGGCTGCACGTCCTGGCTGGCTGGTGGCCCTGGACAGGCCCTCCCTTGGGTGGGGCACCATGGGCGGTCCCAGGCACACGTCTGAAGGCTCCCAGAAGGGGCCCCAGAGGGATGCGGGGCCCCCTCTCCTGACCTTACTGGTCGCATCTCCATGTGGGAGGCCGTCAGCCTCTGTGGGGAGCCCCAGGAGTTCAGTCAGGAGGCTGGCCTCTCACTTGTCCCCACAGAGGCCCCAGAGCTCTGGGCAAGGCCTCCGTTCTGCACAGAGGGGCTGAGTCACTTGGTGACCCCGCACAGCCGGGTAGGCAGGACTGGTTGCTTCGGGCCCTGGCTCCCAGGGGGTGCTGCCCAGCTGCCCCGGGCCTCCATGGGACCTGGGAGCTCTCCTGATTCTCCCTGTTCCGGAAGGAGGGCCAGGGCCGGCTCTGGGAAACCCTACAAGTTCGAGAGGGTCCTTTCCGAATTGGCACCTTGGGCTATGAAAATGTCACTTCCTCTTTCTGGCCCCCAAATAGACAGGAAGTTCAGAGAGGTAATTTTAACTAAAAGTCAGTTGCTTTTTCCTCTAACCAGGGTGGGTTTATTGCAGTTTCCCTGGGGCTGTTGACCAGCGCTTGTCAAGGACGCTCTGGCCACGAGGAAGGTGCACGTGCCGTCCTGGGCACTCCTAGAGCCCAGAACGCGAGCGTGGAGGCAACGGTCACCGTGCTCGCTCTCTGGTGCACAGGCCCCGCTGCCCCGAGGAGCGACCTCCCTGGCCAGGACGCCAGCTGGCAGCCGTCTCCGGCAAGTCCTCGAGCCCAACGCCTTGTTGACAGCAGCTCAGATGCTGATCTTGTGTCACAGTTGTTCATAACAACCCAGGACAACCCCTTCTTCGGGGCATGGTGGGTTCCATCTGACCTTGGGTCTCCCTCTGACTGTTGGTCCTTCTCTGACTGTGGTCCCCCTCTGACTGTGGGTCCCCCCTCTGACTGTGAGTCCCCCCTCTGACTGTGGGCCCCCCTCTGACCGTGGGTCCCCCCTCTGATCATAGGTCCCCCCCCTGACCGTGGGTCCCCCTTGACCATGGGTCCCCCTCTGACCGTGAGTCCCCCCTCTGACTGTGGCCTTCCTCTGACCGTGGGTCCCCCCTCTCTGACTGTGAGTCCCCCTTCTGACCGTGGGTCCCCCCTGACCATGGGTCCCCCTTGACCATGGGTCCCCCTCTGACCGTGGGTCCCCCCTCTGACTGTGGTCTTCCTCTGACCGTGGGTTCCCCTCTGACTGCGGGTCCCCCTCTGACCGTGCGTCCCCCTCTGACCGTGGGCCCCCCTCTGACTGCGGGTCCCCCTCTGACCATGGGCCCCCCCTGACCGCGGGTCCCCTCTGACCGTGGGTCCCCCTCTGCAGCCAGCACCTTTCCCAGACCTGGGCCCTCCTAACGAATGATTCTTTCACTGCGCCCTTTATCGGCGTGTGTTACCACCAGCCGTCACCGGATGCTGTATTTTGTCCCGGAGGGAAGGGGCTTCTGGCTTGGCCCCCTCATCCAGCCTGTTTTATAAACACCCTCGCAGGCGGGCTTTCCTGTCCTCGGAAGGACATTGTGCAGGTTCCCGCCAGCAGACCCTCCAGCTGGCCCCGGAGGGGACAGATCACTTTCAGGTCGAGACACGAGTTCTCTTCCTTCCCCATCACAGGAACTGATTTTCCTTTTCAAACTTGGAGGTTTTATTGGAGGATGAACAGAAAACCCAATCTGTTGTTAAAACACAAGGAGAAGGTTCCAGGATGGTGATTACGGTCGAAGGATTAAATGGAAACTTGCCCGAGAGCCTGAGATGCTGAAGCCCTTTGTGCAAGAGCCCCGGCTGCCACTGTGGGGGGTGGGGGGCAGTGTGCCAGGTCCGTGGCGAGTGGGGCGCCAGGATGCCAGGCAGCAGGGGGAGACCCCGCGCCTTCCCGAGCGGTGGCCGCGCAGCCCCTGCCTGACGTGCCCCTGACAGCCGAGGCCAGGCACAGATTGCAGCCCCCCAGGAGAGGAATGGCTGTGTCCGCCACGTCTGGAGGCACTAGACCGTAAATGCACTGTTCACGGTCAGCACGGCCCCGAGACCGTGGCTCCGCCGCGATCGCTCAGCCTCACTTACAGCTGAGAAAATCCGTTACATCCATTCCCCACCCTTGTTTTTTAGGAAGTGATTTAAAAAAAAAATAACTTTCTGTCCCCTAAAAACCACAGTGGCTCTAGCACCTCTTGATTTTGGAGTCTGGGGTGAAGTCTAAAATCTAATCAGGGACTCTTCTACCCAGGCCAGAGTTGGGCAGTCCTTTTGCCCAGGTAGAGGCTGGCCTCCGTGGATCCTGCCGCTCTGGGCCAGTGGGGGCCTCGCAGGGGGGGCGGGGGGAGGGCGCACCGAGGACAGAGTCTGATGTTTGCGGTTAAATAGGATCTGTGAGATTCAGTCCTCCAGAGCCTGGTGACTCCTGATCCGGAGGCCGCTCCCTGGTAGCCTTTGCCGTGCACCGTACCTTTGCAGTCGCCCCTCTGGGATTGGCCACCAGCCTTGTCCACACCCGTGGCTTCCCCCAGCCTCAGCCCAGGCCTCACCCAGCCCTGTTTCCAAGCAGCCCCTGCAGCAGAGGGGCTTCCAGAGTGCGCGTCCTTGGGTGGGTGGCCCATGCAGCAGGGAGGGGGAGGAGCTCAAGGAAGCCGGGCGGCGGGGGGGTCTGGCGTGGCTGGGCTGCCCCGTTCCCCTGTCAGCCTCCCTTGGAGGCCGCAGTGTGGACTGCAGCCTCCCCAGGTCCCCACCGTTAGAGGCTGTCTGAGAGCGGGGCCACGGGCAGGGTGACACGGTGCCAGGGCCAGAGTCTGTGTAGTGCGTGAGCCAGCAGCGCAGGGCCGTGGCCAGCGCAGGGCAGGGTCAGAGCTGGGTCTGCCCGTGGCAGGAGCTTCCTGGAGAGGAGTGAACACAGGCTGTGCCCCTGCGTCCCTGCGGGCCATCACACGGGGCTGAGACCTGGGCTGGCGAGCACTGTGCGGCCTGTGCACCCCGCAAGTGTCTGGACCCCAGCCCTCTCCTCGCCTGCTCCCTGGCTCTGCTGTCTCCCTCTTCCTGCTCCCAGAGGGGACAGATCACTTTCTGTCCTCCTCTGGCCACTGGGCTGGTCTGAATGGTGTCCGCCCCCCCCGCCCCCCCACCGTCAGTTTTAGTCTGGTGGCGGTCAGCCTGGATCTGGAGGAGAGACAGGCTCAGGGAGAAGCAGACATGGGGCACCGCACACCCAGGAGCAGCTGCGGGCCTCTGGCGGCCGGAGGGCGCGTGAGTCCCTCCCAACAGGCGCCCGCAGGACCTGGCCCGCCAGCACCTTCCTCTTGGGCTGCGGCCTCCAGAGGGGGGAGAATAAGTCCCTACGCTGCCAGGCCCTTCCCGGACTCGGCCTCCGTCTGGCCCTCACCATCCGCCACCCGGGCCCTGCAGCATCTGGGTTTGCATTGCCCGTTACCCCCTGGTCGCTCTCTGGGCTCAAGGACAACATGAGGGAGGGACTCTTCTCACAGTCTGGGAACCCCCACTCTGCGGGGACAGGTGTCCTCTGCCGTCCTGGTGGCCATGCTCACAGCAGCCCAGGCACAGCCCGCAGACCTGGGTCATGGGGGCACAGAGAGATGAGCCACACTCTCCAGGGGAGGGGTGCAGCCCTGCGCTCAGCCCAAGACCCCAAGAGGGGACAGCAGGGGAGGACAGTGGAGGAGGGAGCAGAGTGGGGAAGGGAGGACAGTGGGGAGGAAGGACAGTGGGGGAGGGAGAACAGTAGGGGAGGGAGCATAGTGAGGAGGGAGGACAGTGGGGGAGGGAGGACAGTGGGGAGGG
>NC_043704.1:2745127-2776255 GCF_006229205.1 Suricata suricatta
TGGGGGAGGTAGGACAGTGGGGAGGGAGGACAATGGGGAGGGAGGACAGTGGGGGAGGGAAGACAGTGGGGAGGGAGGACAATGGGGAGGGAGGACAGTGGGGGAGGGAGGACAGTGGGGAGGGAAAATAGTAATTGAGGGAGGACAGTGGGGAGGGAGCACGGTGGGGGAGGGAGCACAGTAGGAAGGAGGATCCAGGTGGCACCAAACAGAGGGAAGGAGGGCCCAGGACAGGTCTTGGCTTGGACTCTGCTCCTCCCCCCAGGACCAGATCAGGGAGTATGGCCTTCGTGGCAGCAGGATCCCCAGCGGCTCAGGTGTCCGGCGGGGCCTCTGCCCACAGCACTGCCCGGTGCCCACCGCCCAGCTCCGACAGCCCGGGCACCCGCAGGCTCCAGGCTCCACGTGGAGGGTCAGGCACGCAGCGAGCTGAGCTGAGTGGGAGGGACACTCCCAGACCTGAGCAAGGACCATCCCCAGCCTGGACCTGTTAACCGCAAACCCCTCACCTATGTCAGACCACCACGGGCCCGGGGGCACCAGCTTGAGGGGGACAGGAGGTGGGGCCCCCTCGCCCTGCTTCCCGCCGGGAGGTGATGAAGGAGGGCACGGGTTCTGACTCCAACCACTGACCACTGACCTCTAACATGGCTACTTCTGTGTGCTGGCTGTCCCATGTGCCTCTACCCATTAAGGCTGGTGGCAACCCCAAGTGTGACAATCAAAAATGCCACCAGACCTTACCCAGTGTCCCCTGGGGGACAGACCTCTCCCGGGTGAAAACCAATGCAACAGGGGCAAGGTCCCTAGGCTGGAGGTAAGTTGTTTTTTTTTTTAATGTTTATTTATCTTTGAGAGAGACAGATTGTGAGCAGGGGAAGGGCAGAGAGAGAGGAAGACACAGAATCGGAAGCAGCTCCAGGCTCTGAGCTGTCAGCACAGAGCCTGACGCGGGGCTTGAACCCATGGGCCGTGAGATCATGACCTGAGCTGAAGTCGGAGGCTTAACCACAGAGCCCCCGGGGCCGACAGTAAGGCCGAGCTGAGCGGAGTGCGCCAGTGCCAGCCACGGTGACCAAAGCCACTGAACACACACAGCACTTCCATCTTGTTATTCCTGTAAATCAGGTTTCCAGAAGCAGACATGAAAACACTGGCTTTCGGCCTGTCCCCCGCACAGCACAACGAGTGGACAGTGATGTCCAGGCTGAAGGCCGCTGGGTCGCCATGCATCCTCCCATGCTGAGGGAGGGGGCTGCTGAGATCCCTTGGGAGCCCCGGGTCCAGGCAGACCCACAAACATGCCGTGTGGGCGAGCGGCTGGGGGTCTGGGCGGCTGGTGCCCCGCCCCTCCCCCAGGGAAGAGTCCGCTCAGACAGGGGAGAGCTGGACCCAGACCCCGCTCTGTCCTGTCCGGGTGGGCGCCCGGCGAGCAGGGTGCGCTGTGAACAGACAGGCCGCCGGGGGTGCGGGACCCTCAGCCCGGGCTCCGGGGGTCCCCGGGGAAGGGGGCTGTGCCGGACGTCCCTGCCCGAGGCTGCAGGGGGGCTCCGCACCCCCTTCCTGCACCCAAGTGGTCCTCCTGCTTTTCGCTCCAGAGGCCAGTCCGCGACCTTCTCGGCCCCCTTTGGGAGCACGCTGCTCCTAATGCTTCCGGGTCAAGCGTGGGTGCAGCCCGCAGCCGGGCGAGCGGTTTGGGCACAAACACAGACAAGGAACCGTTTCCTGTCACGAGCATTGGGCTCCGCTCTCCCACTGCGCCCCGTCCTGGTTTTGCGAGTCACACCCGCCATCGGTGCTGAATGGCCACAGGCAGGACACTGCCTTCCCCGGGGGCGGGCACACCACAGTTAGTGGGCAGCATCCTGTGCAGAACCTTCTAGAAACATCAGCTGTTAGACTCAAACAGGGCAACAACATGGAAACCACCTGGTGAGGGTTGAGGCCGCGGGCTCCCCATCCCTGCGTGGACTTGGGCCACTGCCCCCTCTAGTCCCCTGCCGGGCCCGGTGGGCACCGTGACAGCCATGTGGGTTCCGGGGGATGCCAGGGGTGACAGGCGCAGAGGGTGACATGGGATTAGGGCCACATTTTGAACGGCTGCCACTCCGCGGGGAGAATGCCCCCTCTGGGCACGGCACAGCGCCAAGTTGAAGGTCCTCCTTGGCCACGTGGGGAAGCCGGGGTCCGTTGGAAACGCAGTCCCCAGTCCTGCCTGGGCAAGTTTCTGAGCTCCTTGCTTCCTCCCCCGCTTCTGTCATGGGGACCCTGGCAGCAGATGGTTTTCTAGAAACAACTCTGCTGCGCCTTCTTAGGAGGGAAATCCAGCTTCTGACCAAAACAAACGAGGTCGGGTTTTCTTCCCAGTGAAGATCCTGGAGGAAAACCAACTCCAGGAGTCTTTCAGGGGTTCCTGCACTCTGGACACTTGCACATGTGCACACACACACACACACACACACACGCAGACACACCCACTCACATGCGCACACCAGCAGATGCGTGTACTCTGCTCCTGCATCTCTGGGCGCCCTGCACGCGCCTCTCTCCACCAGCCCTGAGTGGCCGCCACCCGGCAGGGAAGGTCCTGGAGGAGCCCGAGCACGCCTCTCGCCTTCCTAAAGGAGGCGCCCTTCCTCTGGCCTCAGAAAGCCCCCGTCCCCCCAAACCCCCATGCGTTTTTGATTCTAAGAAGGGTCCTGAGGGCCTCAGAGGCCGGCGGGGGGGGAGGGGCCGGCGCCAAGCACCCTCCTCCTCCTCCTCCTGCAGAGGCGGGAGCCCGCTCACGTGGGGGCTTGACGTTTGGAGCTGCTGGCGTCTTGGAAAGGTCCTCGTTCCAGGATGGGGGCGGCACCTGGAACATTCTCCCTGGGATCGGGCACGGTCCCACGTGTCCCTTCCGGGCCAGAGAGGCTCCGTGTCCATGGAGGCCCCCTTGTTAATGGTGTTGATGGGGGCTGGCGGTCCCCCTTGGCCACCAGGTCTGCCGGAGTCAATTTCCAAGCTGCCGTCCGCTGTCCCTCCTGGTGGGATCTCACAGAGATGCTGCCCGCACTCCAGGTGGCGAGTTCCTGTCAGACTCGGTCTTGGGAAGGAAAAGAAAGAAAGGAGTCAAGGAGCACTGTGCCTGCTCCCCTCTCCCCCCCCCCCCCACCGGGGGCAGGCGGCCGCTTTCTCTGGGGGACGCAGGATGGTGCACACAGAGACCGGCGACGTCAACACCCACGCACTCGGCGCTTCATCTGACGGGCCCCAGGGTGGTGGCACGTTGTGTGAAGCTGGCTTTTGTGGCCTCAGGAGCCCGGGTGTGACCAGGCCCGCCCCCCACCCCCAGGATGAGCATGGCTCACAGGGTGGCGAACGAGGCTCAGAGAGGGGTGGTCATGTGCCCAGCATGTCTGGCCCTGAGGCCCCCTGCCCTTTGCAGCCCGAGGCACCTGCCACGCGGGACACTGGAGTCCCTGTATGTGGACACTTTCCCCA
Source organism: Suricata suricatta (assembly GCF_006229205.1). Classification (NCBI taxonomy): domain Eukaryota; kingdom Metazoa; phylum Chordata; class Mammalia; order Carnivora; family Herpestidae; genus Suricata; species Suricata suricatta. The sequence continues at coordinate 2,748,611 of NC_043704.1, forward strand.
AACTGGGTGGGAATCTCCCGACCTTTGGTCCTGGGACAGCAGGCTGCTTGCCTCTGGGAGTAACAGTTCTGGACAAGGATTCAATGTCAGGACTCCCTGAGATCCCCGTGGGGTTGGGGTGCAAAGGGGAGGGAGGACAGGGCCCAGGGAGAAGAGGGGAAGCTTGGCGGACGTGCCTGGGGGTCATCCTCACAGGCTCGCTGCTTTCGTGAATGCCTGGAAAATTCTGTGACCCAATGTCAGCAAGTGTATAAGGGACAGGATCACGTGCCAAAGGGGACAAGTGTGACACGCCTTCCCTAGGGGTTCATCGTGTCTCTGAAAATGTCCACAGCCGTCTCCTGGTCATCCAGGGTAGCTTGTGCCCAAGGCCGACACTGACAAAGCCACCGCCCAGCGGTCCGCTTGCGCAAGCCTGCACCCGCGGTCTGTGGGCCTGCCCCCTCTTGGAAAACTCACCGAAGAAAGTGTGCTCTGACCTTGCAGCCTGGCTCCTGTGGGAACAAACCAGAAACACTCAGGGCAGGCAGCAGGCATAGAGAGGCGCGTCCCAGATCCCCGGTGGCCCTGGGCGCCGCGGCAGGGGCAGGCCTGCAGGGGAGGGCCCTCGGGCCGCCCAGCTTTCCGGGAAGATGCTTTGTAAGGGGTTAGTTCAGAAGGTGCTTTAAGCTGCTCTGTGCCCTGGACTCGGGGCGCCTCTCCAGGGCCTGGCCAGATCGGGGCGCCTCTCCAGGGCCTGGCCAGATCAGCCGTGGGCCGTGGGAACTCTTTCTAGAATGATGGCATTGGCAACGGACCAGAAACTCCAGCATCGCATGGAAACTTCTGTCAGGGGACCAGCGCTCCCTGCACCCCCACCTCCCAGAAGACCCCCAACTGTCAGCGTCATGGGGCATGCCCGCCAGGCGGAGCTGGGAGACCTCCTGTGCCCCACCCAGGCCTTCCCTACTACCCTGGTTGACATGGTTGTGACCATGTTCATGTTCTGGGCTTTTCTGCCTCCTCTGTGAGTTCTGCTTTGTCCTACAGGGTCAACACCCAGCCTTTCTACACCGTCTGAGAGACTGGCCAGAGTTCAACAGCTTGGTCGGGACCGAAGGCGGCTCGGCCTCCAGGGAAACGAGCCCCGTCCTGACCTCGAAATTCAGAAGCTGGCACTCCTACCCGGCCGGGAGACGGCCTCGCCCTGCGCCCTCGGCTCGCCCACATCAGGAGCCACGTCCACGTCCAGAACCCGCGGCCCGGAGCTGGGGGGGCCGCTGGCACTCGCGGATGGGGACGCCAAGGAAGCCACCCTTCAGAGGAAGGCGGCATCTCACAGAACGTTTACACGTCTTGAAAAGGGCAAACGGCTCACGCCAACAACAGATGCCAGCCACCCACCACCGGCGCCTGGTCCGGTACCTGTGTGGATCCCACGGGTGGCACCTGCTTCGGCACACCCAGCCTGTGGCCACGGCCACCACCACGACCACGCCCAGCACGAGGAGCGTGCTGAGGACCGCGCCTTGTTTCTTCGGGGCATCGGCCTGGCTCTCCGTGATGCCGTCTTCGGTTCCGTTGTGCGTTTCTTCAAGAAAGGGGAAAATAAGGCAAGACTCAGAGGGCGAGGAGGGAAGGAAAGGACCCTCCGTCCCGAGCAGGAGAGAGAGCCAAGGAGACACCGATGCCTCAGAACTTCCGCGGCCTTGCTTTGTGATGCTTAAAGTGTGCGGCTCTCCCTGAGTGACTACTACGTGAGCCGGACCCAGCCCTCTCCAGCGGCCGCACTGGGAGGGCAGGTGGGAAGCACAGACTCCTCCTGGCTTTAAAAAAAATGCTTAAGGGGCGCCTGGGGGCTCAGTCGGTTAAGCCTCTGACTTCGGCTCAGGTCACGATCTCTCGGTTTGTGAGTTCCAGCCCCGCGTCGGGCTCTGTGCTCACAGCTCTGAACCTGGAGCTGCTTCAGATTCTGTGTCTCTGTCTCTTTCTGCCCGTTCCCTGTTCATGCTCTCTGTCTCTCAAAAATAAATAAATGTAAAAAAAATTTTTTTTAGTGCTTAATGTGATTTAATGTCACTCATTATTATTTTTAGTTATAGGCAGTTTAAAAAAAAAACAAGGTGAAAGTCACATAACGCGGTGGGCGAGTCAGCAGCTTGTGCATTTCTACGGGGCATGGCCGCCATCACTGTCTGGGTCCAGAGCTTCTCCAGAAGGAAGTGCCGTCCCCGCCGGCCGCCGCTGCCCTTCCCCTGCCCATGCCCCTGCTCGTGTCTCTAAGGATTGACCTATCCTGGAACTTTGTGTGAACGCAATCATGTGGCGTGTGTCCCTTCTGGCTCCTCGCTGACCACAGCTTCCTCCAGCTCCGTCCGCGTGGCAGTGGGTACCAGTGCCCGGACGGAAGTGTTCATCTGCTTCCTGTTTGCTGATCATGCGTCCTGCTGCTGTGAACATTCGTGTACAAGTGTGTGAGTCCACTTCCAGCTCCGCCAGGGGCACACCGTGGGCGGACGGCTGGCGCATGCGCAAACGCCACGATGCCCTTCAGGGGCACCTCTGGGCTGTTTTCCAAAGTGGCCGCACCATTTTGTGTCCCCGCCCCCACCTCCACCCTGACCCTGCATGAGGGGCGCATCCCTCCTGCCTTAACCTGCAGTCGCTTAGCCCCTCGGAGAGCGATTCTCCGGGACAGACAAGGAAGGGAAGCTTGCGATAAATGCGCCATGTGTCTCCAAACTGGGAGAAACTACTCAGTGGCTAGGCCTTGAATGCACCGTAGAACCATCCGGAAGCTTTCAAACAGATCCTGGTGCCCAGCTAGCCCTGCGGTGTGACGCCAATGGGTCTGGGCATGGGGGCTCTTACAGGCTTCCCAGCCGTCCCACAGCCCAGGAGCCGAGGCCACAGCCCTAAGAGAACCTTCCGGTCCCCCTTCCGCCTGCGGCCCCGGCCGCCCTGCCGGGGGGTGGGGAGGGGGGAGGCCGCTGGCTGGGAGGCAGCTGTCAGAGGCGGGCTTTGTGGTGTAGCCCTTGTCTTGGTCCCTTTGGGCAGATAGACCTTGAGTCACAAGGCTGTGCTTGATTCCAGGGAGGAAGATGTCAGCCCCTCAAGGATTCCTGGGGGGCAGGGCCAGCCCTGCAGCATGTGACCCATGCAGGCTCCTGGGCCTACACTCAGGGGGCTTGCGTTCGGGGCCGTTGTTGCCACGGCCACTGGGCTGCTCACTGGGCCCGAGCTGGGACCTCTGCTTTCCCTCCAGCGCGCACGGGGCCCTGCAGGGCATGGCAGGCCTGCGGAGCCCATCCCGGAGCCCGCCCACCCCCACCTGCGGGGGACGTGTCATCTCTACACTGGGGACGGGGACGCAGATTGAGAGAGCCCGAGGCCTCTGTGGAGGAGTGGTCCACAGGGAAGCCCCGCGCCCGTGGCCAGGCTGCTGCCGGCAGGTCCCAGCAGGGGCCCTCTGGCCCCCTCCAGCGCGCAGGCCCAGAGACTGTGCGGCCATGGCCTTCAACCCTGACGCCACCGCTGCCCGGTCCCACACCCCCTCCCGGGCCTCAGTCCCTCGTCTGTGAAATGAGTCACCAAACCCGAGCTTGAGAGCGAAGAGTGAGTGAAGCGACGCGCACGGAGCGCCCAGCCCCGTTCCTGCGCTCGGCGGCCTTGGTGGATTTCGTCCTCGAGGGCGGCCTGTCCCCTCCTCCCCCTTCCTACCCGCCGTCAGCAGCCACTGCCCAGTCACTGTGCAGGGACTCAGCCTTCTGGCTCGGAGGACCTCCCGAGTCACCGTAGGCCCACAGTCTCAGGCTGGTGTCAGCGGACAGACCCGGGGGCCTTACCTGCCGGGGGGGTGGTCGCCGTCAGGTTTTGGTGCAAGAGCACATTCTCTATGCAGCAGCCAACGTTCACACTGGGGGTCCGCCTGACGGTCAGGACGCTGACCACGTTGTACAAGCCCTGTGCGTTCAGGTAGACCGTGTTGTTCTGCAGGGCTGCGTCCAGCACGCTGTTGTCTGTCCTGTTGATCCAGAACACGTTAGGCCTCGGGTAGCCGTTCATAGACGTGCACGTGAACGTCAGCTCCTCGTCCTCGGAGGGGCTGCTCGGGGCCGTGACCTCGGGCATGCTGTAGTTGGCTGCAGGAGGGGAGATGGGTGGTGAGGGAGGCGGTTCTGAAGGTCAGAAACGGAGGGGCCCAGGGTGCCGAGGGCCAGGCTACGGGGGAGGTGGCCCAGCGTGCCCCGACCCGTGGGCTGGCAGCCTGCACGCTCTGCTTTCCCCCCCAGGCAGGGCTGCTGAGCCGGGCACCCCTCCCCCGATCCGAGCAGGTAGGGCTTGTGTGAACTTCCGGTGACACAGGAGACTTGCCGGCCGTCTCCAGGGACGCAGCCCGTCTCTCTGCCGATCTGAGGTCCTTGGTGGACTTAATTTTTCTTCCCAGCACTCACGCCTAATTTCATTAAGAACATCTAGCTGCAGTTGAGTTGGAGAATTAAAGGCCAAGATGGCAAGACGAGGGGTTTTTCTGTGAAACCAGGTGACCCGGGGGTTCTGGAAACTTCCCACGACCAGCGTGAGTTTTCAACCAGTTCAGCTTCCCACTCACTTGGCCAGAAACCCATGGGGAGAGACTAGGGCGTCCTTCATGGACAAGACAGGCGACGGAGCCCGAGAGCGGGCCCCGTCAGTCCCTTCTCTGGGACGCACAGCTGGCACAGGATCAGTCCGTCAGCCGTCACGTCTTACCTGCCACGTGTAAGGTCACCACCACATCCAGAATCTTTTTCATCTCCAAGGATTTCCTAAACACCAGGCAGTGGAACCTCTGCTCGTCCTGGGGGGTGATGTTGTACAGACGGAGAGAGAAGTCGCCCCGCGTCATGCTCTCCAGCGACAGCCGGGCCCTGTCCCGGTAGTGGTTGTCCTCATGGCCCGCGGAGTCGTTCCCGGAGAGGTAGTAGGTGACCACGGTCTTCGGTCCGCCGCCGACACTGATTTGCCAGTACACATAAAGGTCGTTTAAATCAAAAGTGTGTCCCCTGGGGAAGGCGCAGCTGAGCTCCGCGTCGCCGCCCACCAGCACTCTGACTTCCGTCTCCTGCACATCTGCTGAGGTTCAGAAAGCGCGAAGTTACTTGCCCCGGTTGATTCCCAGCCCGCAACGGTCCTCTAACCAGGGGAGGGGGCTTTTCGGTAGCAAGAGTCAAACGCCTATTTTGACTCCTTTCAGGAGAAATGGATTGCGTGAATCACACAGATGCAGGAATGTGCTAGCATGTTGGAAAGCCAGACGGCTTTGGAAAGCACGGTCCTGCCCCAATGTGGATCCCTGCCCTGGCGGGAGAGGCCGGGAGAGGTGGGCGCCCAGGACCGCTCTGCACTGTTTGGGCCACTGCCCGGGTGTTTATAATTAATTCAGGGTAAAAAGGGGTTGTTGTTTTTAATTCAGACAATTAAAAGAAAACTGTCTCAGCGCAGGCACCATAACGCTGCCCGCATGCGTGCTGGGTCCAGAGCCTGGCACTGCCTATGCGGCCACGGCTGCCTGTGTCCCCTGCGCCACCCTCTGGGCTGGAAGGTTCAGCCAGGTCTCAGCCTCGGCTGTGGTGCCAAATCCTGTTCCCTGCTCTTCTGGAAGGCGGTGGCCTGGAGGTCCGTGGGGCAGACTGGGGCAAAGAGGTCAAGAGCAACGGGCAGCCCCAGGTCATCTGGATCGTGGAGGGACTGGAACGCTCCCTTTGCCAAACACAAGCTAAAACAAGAGCCCCTGGGGGCTGCATGAGCGGCCCCTTCGTGGCCCCCCCCTCCATCTGCAGGTTACCCTCCTCCCCGGGGCCCAGCTTTCCCTCAGGGGCCCTGGAAAGGCTGTCACGTCTGCAGTCCCAGCAGGAACCCCCCTGAACTTACTGGCTTGTAGGGCACTGAACAGGAGCAGGAGAATTCCAGGACTGGAAGGAAACAACCAGAAAGGCTGGTGAGTTCCTGCTCCTCCCAAACCTCGTGGGCAGCGGTGGTTGTGCCCACAGAGGAACGTGAACACACCCACGGTGCCACCCCATCGGACATGCCCCCCACCCTCACCCCACGCACAGCAAGTCCTGTGCCCGCAGCCAGCTCAAAGGTGGTGAGAGCCGCCGCCAGCCACAGCCTTCAACTCTGTGCCGGCCCGGCCTTTCCAGGGACAGATTCCAAGAGACTGTGTGAAATCAGAAACAGATACTCTCAGGGGGGCCTGGAGGGCTCACTTGATTAGGCGTCCGACTTCGGCTCGGGTCGCGATCTCGCAGTTTGTGAGCGAGCCTTGCGTTGGGCTCACTGCTATCAGCTCAGAGCCTGGAGCCTGCTTCGGATCCTCCCCCCCGCCCCTCCCCTACTTGTGCCCTGTCCCTCTCAAAAATAAATACATCTTAAAAGAAAGAAAGAGAGAAAGAAAGAAAACTGCACTTTCAGGGTACTTGTAGTCAGAGCTGCACTGAGGTCTGGAGAGACAGAGAGGCTGTAACATGCCCCATGGCCGGGTTCCCCCCGCACCCCAGCGCAGGGCAGCATTGCAAACAGGATCCATAGTTTTGAAACCATATCTGGTGGCCTGGGGCCAGCAAACCCCTCTGGGGACTTCCGAGCCTCCTCGACCCTGACCTTCGACCCAGGAGACTCCACCCCCTGTGCACCTGGGCCAGCCACCCGCTCCTGCAGGCCTCCGAGAGGCTTCTGTGCCCGCTGAGCTCTGGACCCATTGAAACCTCTGCCCTGCCCAGCCAGAGCTGTCATCTGAATGTGCACAGAGCCATGTCCCTTGCCAGGGAAACTGCACTGCTGTCCTGCCCAGCCCGGCCCAAGCCAACAGGGGCTCCATCACACCAGAGGCCACAGTCTGCAGGCAGGTCTGTTCTCTCTCACTGTCCCTGTTGGGGCCACCATTCCCGCCCACAGAAACGGCTCCCATAAGCTCCACCTGCAGCCCCCTTCCCTGGAGTCAGAGCAACCTTCCAAAATGCCGAGCCCCAAAAGCCCCTTGGTGGCTCCCTGGGGCTCAAGCACGGGCTCTGGGCTCTGGTGAGGGAGCCGGGTTTGCCTGCTCCTGGGTGCTCCCTGGGCCCCCTGCTGGCCCACCTGGTCCCCAGCCTACACCCTGAGTTCTGGGATGTGGGTGACCATGAGGACGTATTTTGCTCCTTGAGAAAATGGTTGTAACTACCTGCACTTAATAACTGGGGAGACTGGGTGGCGGCCACCTTGTCAAGGCGCTCGCGCCCCGACCTGACTTGAATGTGGCGTTCTGGCCCAAAGCGGAGAGCACGGCAGAGTCACCCAGGACTCCCGCTGGCTCCAGGAGCCGCGAGCGGAGCCGGAGTGCCAGCTCCACCCCCGCTCCGGGCTGGCTCTGCCGATGGGAGGACAGGCCACCCAACAGTGGGCACCAGCCGGCCTTGGAGAGAGTGGTCGCGCCCACCTCTGGGCAGTCGGTGCCCTGGCCTCGCTGGTGCAGCGCGCGGCTGCGCTCCGTTAGCTTTCGCTCCCGCCCTCCCGCTGCGGGCACGGTCCGCAGGCACACCCACGCGCTGCCGTCGGTCCCCCGCCGCCCGCCGCTCCGCGGGGCCGAGGCCACCCGCCTGCAGGTAGGGCTCCCGGCGCCGCGGCGCTCCCGGCGGCCGGCCCTGCCCGAGGACCCGGCCCGTGCCACCAGGTGAGCAGGGGTGCCATCCGGCCACCTGCCGCTACCCGCCCCTGCGCCGCCTTCTCCTCTTCCCCTGCGCCCGCAGGACTGGTTCCCCAGCACACGCACCTTCTCAGCCTCATGGTGGGAGCGGGACTTCGGCCGCCGGAGCCCTCGGAGCCAGAAAGACCTCGGGCCGCGGGAGCCCTCGGGCCGCGGGAGCCCAGCTCTCCACTGCGCGCCTCGGCGGCTCTGGGCGCTGAGTGAATCAGAACTGACTGCTTTCCCAGGTCCCCGCCCGGAGCCTCGCCTCTGATCCCACCCCCTGCCCAGTCCCTCCCACAACCTTGGCCTCGGGCGGGGCTAGGAAGAACGGAAGCTCCGTCACCGGCTCCCCGCCGCTGGGCGCGGGGCCTGGGACCTGGGCCCCGTGGGTGTCCCTGGGAGTTGGGGGGGAGGTGCGTGGTCCCGGGGAGGAGGGCGGCCGAGGGCTCTGCGGGAGGCTTGCGGGGCTGGAGGGGCTGCGGGAGGCTAAGTGCTGCGCTCCAGTGTCCGCGCCCAGATGGGGAGGCGGAGGCCGGCCTTTGGAGGGCAGGCGGCAGGGTGTGAGGTGAGGGCCCCCACGGAGGGGTCCCCGGAGCCCAGCCACCTCCAGCAGCCCATCATCCGCTCAACAAAGGTGTAGTGCACACCGACCGCGGGCCAGGTCCTCTGTGAGCGCTAGGGACCAACTGTTAAAAGCAGGCAGAATCTCTGACCCGAGAAAGGGAACATTCCCGTGAAAGCAAGAAGAGAGAGGAGGCGGGGCCCGGGAGGCTGGGGCCCGCCTCGGGGAGGGCGGGGCCTGCAGGTGAGACCCCCCCCCCCCGGCCGGGGAGGGGCGGGGCCTGCAGTCCTGGAGCTCTGGGGCTCCACCCTGGCCGGCCGGGAAAATGGGTGGAGGATTTAAACTGGACAAGCGGGGCCACCCTCCCTTTTAGCCGGGAAGGGCAGGGGCACGGGGCCAGGCCAGGACTCCATTCACGTGTCGAGAGAGGGCCCGGGCCATCTGAACTTGGCGTGTGGGGGCGGGAGATGGGGGCCCGCAGGAAAGGTAAGAGGAGGCTAGGAGAGCAGGGTGTGGGCGTAAATCAAATCGTAGAGCGGTCTCAGGGCGCTTCCTATTCCCGGAACCCGAAAACCAGTGCCGTATTCTGCGCCGCAGCTTGAACGTAGCCGGGCACTACTGGGGGAGGGGCACCAGCTCAGTCCCGCGGGTCCGGAAGGGGACACGACGTGGGTGGCCTTGCTGCCCCCTTGGGTTGGCAGCAGCTGGCAGCGGAGGGCCGGTTTGGGGAGAGCCAGCCCCAGAGTCTACCGCAGGTGCCCCAGCGAGAGCGCCCAAGGGGAACACCTCCACCTCGCGGCCTAAGAGGACCCCGCCCACAAACCCGGGCTTCCCTCTGATTGGACGGGGGACAGGCTACGTTGCATTGATTGGCCAACGCCTGGTGGCGCTCCACCTCCGGAAGCCCCCCCCGGGGAGCCCGCTCTGCGGGTCTGGTTGAGCAGCGGGGAGGTGGAGGCCCCAAGTGCAATCCCCACGGGAAGGCGAGTGGATGCTACCCAGTCGGGTGGGCCCCTCAGGGCAGCCCGGGCAGTGCCCCAAGGCAGAGGGGAGTGGGGAGGGAGGGGGCTTGCAGGGGCTAATCTGCAGAGCTGAGGGGTGCTGTGGCTGGTGGGAAGGCACCAGGCTCTGCTTCCTGAACAGCCTCCTGCCTGCCCCCAGACCCCAGAGAGTCAAGTGCTCTACTGGCCCAGCCAAGAATGGGGACCAGGGAGGCGCTGTTTGTTGAGCAGGTAGAGAAGTGGCAGGAGGGCAGTTGCTGGCTCAGAAGGGACATCTAGGCAGGACTGGGGTCGGTGGAAGGGGCACACCCAAAACCAGCCCCAGGGACCTCAGCCTGATAAGTGCTGTTGGATTCTGGAGCTGTGTGGCCTGGGGCAAGTTACTTAACTCCTCTGGGCCTGCATTTTCCCATTTGTGAAGTGGAGCCGTTACAACACCTTCCTCATAAAAGGAACTGACTTAACATGTAGTTATTGTGAGCTGATACACATAAAACATTCACACCAATACTGGCACATGGGTCACAAACAGGATTTTAAGACAAAGGGAAAAACAGAACACCCTTCTGAAGGTTTCCCGCAGTTAAGAGAAGGTCCCCTTTCTTCCCGTTGACCATGACCCTGTTTCTCAGGGAATCAGAGTGGTGAGAGAGAGCATCCCGGCCTCCCTGGGCCCGGAGCGGAACCGTCCTCCTGCTGGGAACCGGAAGCTCTGGTGCAGACGAGGAAGGAGCAGGCTACACTTTGCTTCTGGAGGCCCAGACTCCCCGTCAGCGTCCTGAGCCGCTCCCTTGGGGTCTGGCCCTGCCCCTTGCTGCTGCCATGTGCCATCGCTGTTCCCGGGGAGCCCGTCCTTCCGGCCAGTGGGTGTGTCGGTTTCCTGGGCGAGCCACACAAATCACCGCAGCTGGGCGTCCTAAAACAGCAGCAATGTATTCTCTCGAAGTTCTGGAGGCTGGAGCCCTGGAATCAGCACCTTCGGGGACTTGCGGTGAGGATCCTCCCCGTGTCTTCTGCTCCCGGTGGCCCCAGGCTCCCTCAGCTTGCAGCTGCTTCTCTGTCTCCAGGGTCGTGACCTTCTCCTCTGTATGAGGTCAAGTCTCCCCCTGCCTCCCCCCATAAGGACCTTTGTGATTACCTCTGGGCCCCGCCAGTGATCCCAGACAATCTCCCCATCCTGATTTCACACCAGCCGCATCATTGTTGCCATAGAAGGTGACATTCACAAGCTCCAGGGAGTAGAGCAGGGACATCTTTGGGGATCTGTGGGTGGGATTACATACTTGGACAATTTCGAGGTATTTAAGAATTGCTGTTGAGCAGCTCTGGGCCTACTTGGGAGAGTCTGATAGAAAGCGGCCGCTAACACATCAGCCCCACAGCACCGGTCCCCTGGGATGGAGGCAGTCAGGTGCAGAGTCACCTCTCCCGGTCCGGACAGGTGCTGTCATGAGCACACACCTTTGTCAGATTGGCCCCAGAACCTGACCTGAAGGTCTTTCCCGTGCTTGTGCGACATTGTCTCCACTTCCCCCCTTTTTCCTGGGGCTCGTGTGGCCTCTGTTCCATTACAGATCTTGCTAAATTAGCCCCTGGACACAAGACCTGTGACATCAAGGCCCAGTATTGTCCTCCCGTCCACCCATGAGAGAAGGTTCCTACGGATTCGGTGAAGACCTCTGTCTCAATCAGCGCTCTCTAGAGAAACGGACCCCACAGGACGTGCATGTACACACAGAGGGAAACTTAGTTCAAGGAGCTGGCTCATGGGATTACACAGGCTTGACAAGTCCACGGCACGCAGGCTGCCCCGGCTGCCGGGGACCCGGGGAGGAGGGGCCGTGGCACCTGCTCAGAGGACATGGCTGCTTCCATTCGGCCTGCGGTGGCTGGGTAGGGGCCACCGTCCTAGCCTGATCCGGCTGCTGGAACACACGATCATACACCGAACAGCTTCTAAAGCGAGAGTGTTGCCTGTGGCTCTGGAGACGGGAAGCCCGAGGTCAGGAGGCCGGCAGGGCCGGGGACAGGCCTCTTCCTCCTCACAGGCTTTCAGCGCAGCCTCACGTGGCAGACGGGTGAGGGAACCCTCTGGGGCCTCCGGTAAGGGCGCCGGTCCCGTGTTGGGGTCCCCTCCCAAATCCTGTGTTCTCACACCGTCATCTTGGGGGTTGGGATTTCAGCATAAATTCTGGGGAGACACAGACCCCCAGGTGGTAGCTCCACCTGCATTACCGACTCTGGTCTCCTTTACTCCAAGTCCGCCAATTTCATGTCAGTTTCATCCAAAAAACACCTTCACAGAAGCCGCTGGAATAACACTTGGACAAATAGCCCCCAGGGCTCAGCCGAGTTGAGACATAAAATTTGCCATTACAACTCCTCTTCTCCTTCAAGGTATTTTTTTTAAACCTTGAGAAGGTCCAATTTTAACCCCACTTTTCTTCCCCAAGGCTCCCCTCACCCCAGCTGCGGCGCCCAGGACAAGTGGGGGCTGTTCAATTAAATCTACCTCACCTTAGGGGATTTCCCAGCTGCTCTGGAAAGGGCTCTGTGGGATTCATTACGTGTGAGCCAGCTCCAGTCGGTGCTCCGCAACGGCTCTGTCCCCACCAGGCCCCGCGGCGGGCGAGTCCTGCCTCCTACGGGCAGTTTCCGCAGGTTCAACGAGCACCTGGGGGCTGCAGGCCTCGCACTCGGGTCGGGCCTGGGCCTCTGTGCTGCGCATTTGTCCGCTCACCGTCCTAGTCCATGCCGGGCACGGGTTTGGGAGGTTCGCTGCGGCGGCAGTCAGGGTGAGCCGATGGCAGTCACGCCCCCGCAGGGCCACAAGTGCACAGCGGACACAGGCCACTCCCGCTTAGGACAATCTGTCCCGCTCTCTTTCTCACACACACTCCCACACCCTGCGGGATGAAAGAAGGGCTATGCGTACACATAGAAGCACCAGAATATGACCAGTCACAACCACAAGAAATATATTTTGAACTTCTCAACCGGCACACACACATCTTCAGCAGCAAATATGCTTGTAACATCAGCGTCTTGTCCCCGGTTAGGGACAAGGGCTGGCCCAGGCCCCCTGCACCACCACACCAGGAAGGAGGTGCGTCTGTCTGAGGCAAGCTTGGAAAATCCAAAGTCGCCCAAATAAAACAATCATTTGAAGAGAAAAAAAAAAGAAACAATGCAAGGAAAGTTGCCCTGATTCTAGGAAGTCTTTTTTTTTTTCATGGTAAAATGAATCATTTATAAAGAGGAAGTGGGCCCTGTTGAAAAATACTTGAAATATTCTCTCAGAGGGAGAAAACAATTCTTCACCATCTTGGCTGGCCTCTGGGTGGGGGGCTTCATTCGCTGCCAGTCCTGGGCCAGCAAGGACCGTGCCTCTTGGGAACCCAAGGCTGAATGCCTGCTGCAGAGGAGAGAAGGAGGCCCGTGACCAACCCAGCCCCGCACAGGCTCCCCGGGGGCGGGGGGAGGGGCTGGCGCACGGGGTCCCCCCGGATCGTCCAGAGACCTTGGAGATCCACATCCTTCGGAGCCCCCGCCATCTTCCACGAGCTTTCCAGCCCGTGTGGAACGTCCAGAGGTCCTGCGCAGCAGGGGACGAGAGGGCCCCCTCGGGGAGGAGCCGGAGCCCTGGGTCCGGCTCCCCCAGGGCAGCCCTACTGTCTGAGGAATGACCATGGCCATGGCTGTCCACGGCAGCTGCTACGGCAGCCGAATGTTCCCACCTTCCTCTGTCCTCACTGGGGAGACATGAGCCTGGAGGAGAACGCCCAGGTGAAGACACTGCTTCCAGCTTTATTTCCTGGCACCAGGCACCGGACCAGCCCCCAGGCACCTGCCCGCCCCCCAGGCGCCTGCCCACCCTCCAAGCGCCTGCCCGCTCCCCAGGCAGCTGCCCACCCCCATCCCAGGCACCTGCCCGCCCCCCCAGGAGCCTTCCCACTCCCCCCAGGCACTTGTCTGCAGAAGTCCAGGGGAGTGAAGGGGGAGGAGGGCGGGGAGAGAAAGTGGCCTGACGCTCACTCAGCGTGTCTGAAAACACTGGAAAGCTGCTTCGCTTTGGCTCCACCTGAACACAGCCTGGTGTGGGCCTGGCACATGCCAAGCCTTGGCAGGTCCTGCTCTGAGCATGTGCCATATTGCAAGCTGGGGAATGCTGGACTTGGGAGGTGGGGGGCATAGAAGTTTCCAGAAACTTGCTGTCAGAAGAAGACGTGGCTTAGCTTGGATGCCATCAACACTGGTTCACCACAAGGGCAGGTGCCACATGGCGTGGGCTGTGGGGGAGGGAGGTGGCTGTGTCCTCGGGGGCTCAGTGCGTGGGTGAGGACAGATGCGTGAGGGCAGGTGGCCGAGGAGCAGAAAGCTGTCCAGAGGAGGGGTCGGGGGTGTGACGGGCGCTGCCAGCTAACGGATGCTTGTGAGAATGAACAGTCCCCAGAATGTTCTGGCAGCAGATAAAGGGTAGGTGTAAGGGCCCAAGGCCTGGTGTGTTTGAGTTGTTCGTACGGCCTAGAAATGCACTGTGAGCTTGTGTGAGTGTGACAGGGTATGTGTGAGTGGATGTGAGCTGGTGGGAGTGACAGGTATGGTGTGTGGCTGAGTGTGAGCTGTGGGCATGTGAACGGGAGTGTGTGAGTGTGAACAGGGGGCTGCAGGCAGTTATGTATGTGAATGAGCATAAGCTGTGAATGTGAATGCATTCGTAGGTGTGTGAATGAGTGTGAGCAGGGGGGATGTGTGAGCGGGTGTAAGGTGTGTGAACCAGTATGAGCGGGTACGAGCAGGTGTGGGTGTGAATGAGTGTGGGCGGGGGGAGATATGTGAGTTGGTACAGGCGTGAACAAGTGTGAGCAGAGGGGTGTGAGTGTGAGCGGGTGTGCGTGTGTAGGGCAGGCAGAGCTGCAGCAGGCTGCGGTGGTCTCCAGGGCCAGGTGACGGTGGCCGGGAGTGTGGGCTCCCCTCTCCGGACCCGGGGGCACCCGCCAAGTCCTGAGGGCCAGCCTCAGGCAGCCTTGGAGCAAGAAGCTGGGGAAAGCTCCCCGAAGTGGCAGCGGGCATCCTGACCTCGGTCATGCCCAGAATTTGGAGGGTGGACAGAAGGCCCACCGGACACAGCCCCTGACCTGGGCACAGAGGCTGCCCGGGCATGGCTCTGTCTGGAAAGTCCATGTTCCCAGACTTCGTTTTCTTCGGTGAAGCCGATGCTGGGCTGTGTCCCCGCCCCACGCACGCGCCCCACGGCCCTGGGACGCACGGGGAGCACCTTTTCACCGCTGGGATGTTGCTCCACAGATGCACGGCGTTCTGGACGGTTCTGCCACAGACGTCCTGGATGGTCACGGGGTCGGTCTGAGGGAGGGAGAGATGGGCTGTGGCTCAGGGTGACCCGGAATGACCTCCGCCACCTTTCTAGAAGGACTCAGTCACCGCTGCTTACACCTCACACCCGCTTTCTTATAAATCACCTTCTGAGGGAAAGAGGCTGAGACACCACTAAAACCTTTAACCAGTAGGCTTTCCATCCCCAGGGGTCACGGAGAGCAGGGATTCCCCCGCTCAGAGGTGCATTTCCCTGAAAGACAGAGAGGTCCTTTGTCTTTGAGCCAAGCGTCTGTTTGCCTCCGGAAGATTTGAGCTTTGCTGGCAGACCAAGGTTTTCTACGGTGCAGGTGTTTCAGGAGGCAAGCGGGCTGCCTGGACCCTGGGGTCCCAGTCTCCGTAGAAGGCTCTGGAAGGATGTGGGGCTGGGGGTGTGGGGAGACAGACGTTTCACCAATGGGAGGGAGATTCATGGAAGGGAGAGAGGCGTAGAGGAGAAACTGAGGCAAGAAGCGACCTGGTCCCTGACACCCAACATGAGGTAGGCTGACGCCCCCCCCTCCCACCGCGTGGACTCAGGGAGCCACAGAATCCCATAAGGACCGTTCCCAAGCCCACCCCCCTCCGTGGACACACCAGCCTTCAGTACCAGACACCTCGGGGAAGACACTCACATAGATGGCCCGGCACTCACCAGAGCCGAAAGAGCACGTCTAGATTTCCCCTACCTTCGGCATGAACGATGTTCCACATGAGAGCAGAGCCATGGCACAAAACATGGGAAGGCCCCTTCCTGGCCTTCTGAGGTGGGACCAGGTGGGACCTCCCAAACGCGTGTGCAACGCCATCCGAAGTCATTATGCTCGCTGGCCTCTGCGCGTGCCCAGAACGCACCCAGGCTTGGAACCTGCACCTGTCCCTTGTTCACACATTTGCTCGTCTGTCTCTGCACTGATGATGCAGGCTACAAACCTGCCCTGGCTGATTCCAGGTGCCTGTACTGCTGTTTAAAAAGTTCCAGACTTCCTAATGAGGACAATGGCCACGGATGTGGAGGAAAGCAGAAGAATCACGGGAACGCTTTGCTCAGCCCTGTGAGAATGACTTTTAAAACTACTGATTCACAGGGGGGTCCCTGGGGGGCTCAGTCAGTTAAGCGTCAACTTTGGCTCAGGTCAGGATCTCATGGTTCGCGGGTTCAAGCCCCACGTCGGGCTCTGTGCTGACAGCTCAGAGCCCGGAGGCTGCTTCAGATTCTGTCTCCCTCTTTCTCTGCCCTTCCCCCACTCTTGCTCTGTCTCTCTCAGAAATAAACAAACATTAAAAATAAATTTAAAAACCCCCTACAATTTACAGGTTGTATTCTAGAAGAACATAATTACCAAACTGGTTTCAGAAAGGACGGGAAACCCAGTTTTCCCCAGAGGAGCCCCCCCGTTTCAGCGCGGCGGCGGCATCAGTCAAACCCCCCACTTCGTGGGAGAACCGGGGCTTCAAACAGCGTCAGGAAGCAAGTTCCACGTCCAGGCGCGAAGGGGCAGGGACCGAGGCGTAGGACCACCCGCGGCTCTCTTGTGCCGCTCACGGCCAAGGGCCCAGAGGGAACGTCGGCCAGCATTCAGAACCCCGTTAGGGAGCCTTACGCCCACCTGAGTGGGTTTCTCCCAGGAGCGGACGCTCTTCCTTACCAGGACCCTGATCAGTGTGTTGTGTCCTCTTCATCGACCAACAGGAGAAAACCGCCTCATTGTCTCCACAGATGTGAAAAAGAATGTTTGACAGAATCCAACCACTTTTTGTTTTTTAGGCCCAGTGCAGAGCCCAACACGGGGGCTTGTACCCACGAGATCAAGACCTCAGCTGAGATCAAAAGTCGATTGCCTAAGCGACTGAGCTGCCCAACAACTATTCTTGATGAAATTAGTCAAAAACATGGGAATCTCTGGAAACTTCTGGAAAATTCCTCAGCATAAGGTACTCTACCTCAAGCTAAAAGCCGGCACCAGCTTCGTAGGGAACGGCTGAAAACGTTTAGGTAGAAGTTGGAAACAAGACAGGGGGGACCGTCACTGCCGAGACCCCTCATTGTCTGAGAGGCGCCTGCCCCACAGGACGAGAGAAAGGTGTCTCAGGGGTAAAGTCAGAAGGAAAAATATCACTCTTTGCGGAGGATCAGCTCAAATGGCCAGAAAGTCCGATCGGATGGACTGAAAATGACGGGACCACATGCAGTGGCCCGATGAGGCGGCAGGAGCGAAAGGAAAGCACAGAGATCAGTGTGTTGTGTGCCCATCACGACCAGTCAGACGGCTAAGCGGAGGGTCCCGATTCGGGGGGGGGGGGAGGAAGGCGCAGTGACACACGGGGGCGACGCAGCAAGCCTGCGCGGGGCAGCCCGACCCTGTGGACCCCGCGTCCCTGCGGGGGGCTGGGACAGCCCGACGGGGCAGGTGGGCACAGCAGGGAGCGCGGCACAACTTGGTCCAGCAGCGGCACTTCTGGAACCGTCCCACGGGTGTCCCCACACACGCCCCGTGGGGCGGTCTCATTTGTCAGACTGCAAGACCACAGCAGCCCATTCTCACTAAGGGGAACAAATCAAATATGTTGTTTACTCCCACACAAAGTAAACCCGCCCAGAACGGACCCGGCGAGGGGACAGGGCGGGCCGGGCAGCAAGGACACTTTATGCCCGGAGTCTGCAAGCATCTGAGCGTTGGGCAGACGGGCTGAGAGGGGGGCGCTGGGCCGCCGGACCCGAGCCGGTCAACCCAGGACGGCCGCTGTGCAGGTCAGGATTTGGGTCGATGGAGAGAAGACACAGGCTGTCAGTGAGTGTGTGCGTGTTGCGTGTGCACCTGTGTGCACCACGTACTGTGTGCATGTGTGGTGTGGTGCGTCTGCGCGTGCAGGTGTGCGTATGCGGTGTGCGGGAGTGTGTGCGCCGTGTGACGTGTGTGGTGTGTGATGTGTGGCGTGGGCCTGTGCGCAGCGTGTACCGAGATGTGCGTGTGCACGAACGAGGAACCCCCCACTGGCGGGTCCGGAAGGGCAGGAGCAGGGGGCAGGGGACGTCGCCAAGGCCCCCTTGAAGCGTCCGGAGGTGGAAAGGAGGCTCCGGGGCGGGCTGGGAAGAAGTGGACATGTCCCCGGGGGAGCCCCCCGACCCGCCCCCGACCGGCCCCCGGACCGCAGCGCGGCACACACCTCCAGGAAGCGGGTGGCTGTGGCGTGGTCCTCCTGGGTCAGCACCAGGTTGTCCACGAACGCCCAGAAGAAGGGCCGCGGGCAGGCCGGCCGGGGCCGCGCGTACTGCAGGATGCGGTGGAACTGGAGCAGGTACCACGCTGCGGGAGGGGTGGACGGGGCGTGTGGGCTCTGCCCCCGGGGATGCGGCAGAGGGCGCGGGGGGACCGCCCGACCCGGTGCCCGCCTCTCCCCAGGGGGCAGCCCTGTCTCCTTCGGAGCAACTGAGCCTCCAGGGCTCGGGGTCGCTGTGGCCTGAGCGTGGGCCCCCACCCCACATCACGTGGGGACAGAGGCGCACGTGCCTGTCCTCCCACAAATGACCCCACTCGGAGGACCGGCCACAGGGACTCAGCACTGCAAGGCAGGGGAGGGGCAGCCTCCGGGTGACCAACTCCACTCTTGTCTGTGGCTGTGGCTGTGGCTGTGGCCTCACAGGGTCACAACCAGTAAACTACTCACTGACGGGACAAGCTCCTCACGGCGGTGACACTTCAGGACGGCTGCTTTCCAAGCAGACACCTGGCAGCTTCCGCCAGACTTGGGGGGCACGCATATGGGTCCGGGGACCAGAGGGCTGGGGACTGTGCGCAGACCGTGGTCTCTTACCGGGAGGGCGGGCACAGGCGTGGCCGATGGGGGGCGTGGAGCCGTACACGAGGTCGAAGGGCCCCCATCCTTCCACCTGCAGGACACGGACACACAGGAGGGAGGTGCGGATGGCCTGCCCGGCGGGCGGCTCGTGGCACCGAACGGCCCCCAGGCAGCTGCCAGCTTGTGCGCCCAGGGGAGTGGCTCGCAATGGGGCTGAGCCCCCACGGCGCCCCGGCGGGAGCAGGGAGGCCCCCCGGGTCACACCACTGGTCTCAGGGACGCGTGGAGCCCGGCCTCCGTCACCCGAGGGGAGGCCAGCCCCCCGCAGGGCATGGGAGTGTGAGGCGAGCCAGGTGCTGGCCTTGCAGGCCGACCCCCGGGCCACACCCCGACCCCCCAGGATTCATGCGGATCTCCCGTGAGTTGCTAGAAAACGTAAGACGTGCACCTGGCATGGCAGCGGGAGCGGACCGCCTTCCCTGCCCGGCGGGCGGGGCTGTGACACAGCAGCAGACAGCCGGTCACTGCCGGAGGTGGCGGAAGACAAAGCCCGCCCCTCCAACCGTGCCTGGGAGGACAAGGGCACTCCTGACCCACAAAGTGACCCACGTGTGCCTCTCCTGAAGGACCCAAGGGACTCCCATTAATGACAATCGTAGTCCTTGTCATTCTACTAATGAGAAATTAGCGAGAGACCGAGGTAGTGGGGTCCTGCAGCACAGCAGACTCCTGCTTCCCTGGATGGTCCCCCAACTGCGTGACCAAAGCCTGCGGACTGTGGGGGGCCCTGGCACCTGCTTTTCTCCAGCACGTCCCCCGTGTCCCTGAGAGCTACTGGTGGCGTCTGGGCACTGGCCTCCGTCATGGACGAGGCGTGGGGGGAGGGGCTGGCCGTCCCCGACAAGCAGCCCCACGGTCACCCGCTGACCCCGGTGCGGGGTGCAGGGAGCAGCTCATAGAGAAGAAACCAGCCTCAGTGGGAACACCCCGTCCCACCGCCAGCTGCCTGCCCCCCACCAGCCATGGGAGAACAGAAGCCCACCTGAGCTTTAAATCTGCCCAGAAACCCAGAGCCAGGAGCAGGAGGCAGCGGCCACCCCCATCTCCAGGAGGGGCTGCGCAGCACAGCCCGTGTCACAGGCCTCCTGGGGAGACTGGGGTCAGAAGGGGGTGTGGGGGCGCTCGGCGAGGCTGCACACACGGAGTCGTGATGGCTACGGTCTCGGTGTCACCCGCTGCTAGGGTCTCGGTGTCACCCGCTGCTATGGCCACAGTGTCACCCACTGCTATGGTCACACTGTCACCCACTGCTATGGCCACAGTGTCACCCGCTGCTATGGTCACAATGTCATCTGCTGCTACGGTCATGCTGTCACCCACTGCTACGGTCATGCTGTCACCCACTGCTACAGCCATGGTGTCACCTGCTGCTACAGTCATGGTGTCACCCGCTGCTACGGTCATGCTGTCACCCGCTGCTATGGTCACAGTGTCACCCACTGCTACAGCCACAATGTCACCCGCTGCTACAGTCTCAGTGTCACCAACTGCTACGGTCATGCTGTCACTCACTGCTATGGTCATACTGTCACCCACTGCTACAGCCATGGTGTCACCTGCTGCTACAGTCATGGTGTCACCCACTGCTATGGTCATGCTGTCACCCACTGCTATGGTCACGCTGTCACCCACTGCTACGGTCACGGTGTCACCTGCTGCTACAGTCACAGTGTCACCTGCTGCTACAATCATGGTGTCACCTGCTGCTATGGTCATGGTGTCACCCGCTGCTACGGTCTTGGTGTCACCTGATGGTATGCCCCAGTTGTCACTGGCTGCTATGGTCACGCTGTCACCCGCTGCTATGGGCATGCTGTCACCCACTGCTACAGTCACGCTGTCACCCACTGCTATGGGCATGCTGTCATCCACTGCTACGGCCACGATGTCACCCTCTGCTATGGCTTCGGTGTCACCATTGCTAGGGTCTCACTGTCACTTGCTGCTACGGTCACGATGTCATCCACTGCTATGGTCATGCTGTCACCCACTGCTACAGTCTTGGTGTCAACCACGGCTATGGTCATGGTGTCACCCACTGCTACTGTCTCGCTGTCACCCGCTGCTACAGTCTCAGTGTCACCCACTGCTGCGGTCTCATTGTCACCCATGGCTACAGTCACGATGTCACCCACTGCTGTGGTCACGGTGTCACCCACTGGTGTGGTGTCAGGCGTCACACATTGCTATGGTAACAGGTGTCACATGTTGACGTAATAGGTGTCACACGCTGCTACAAAAAACAGGTTTCAGTGTTACTATCAGAAATAGAGGTCCCATGTTGCAGCTGATAGGAGGTGTCACATGTTACCATTGCTAGTAGAGGCCACACTGTTGCTGAGAACACGGGGTCCCACACTGCTACTGATAACGGGGGCACCTACTGCTATTGAGAGCAGGCCTCACTAAGGAGGACGGGGTGTCTGGGAGGCTTAGCTGGTGTGCAGGGAGGTGTCCGGGCGTCCCCAGCAGCCCCGCTACAGGGGAGGCCCCGTGTTGCCAACATGTCTCACACCTTGCCCTGCCCCGAGGGCAGACTCCAGCCCTGGGAGCGGGCGGGATGGGCAGGCTCACAGGGATGGGGTGAGGGCGGGCTGTGGGGTCTTGGATGAAGTTTAAGGTTGTGGGGTTCAGGTGTGCCCTGCCTCCCCAAGAGACCGGTCCTGGCCTCTGGGCAGGGGAGCCCCAAGTTAGACAAGGCTGCGGGGCTTCCCCAGAGGGGGGTCTAGCTCCCAGACCACGGGCTCCCGGCCCCATGGGGAGTGGAGTGGTGAGGTCCTGGCCGGCCCTGACAGAGCAGAGCCCCCACGTCTGCTCCTCTTTCTGTTCAGCCCACCCCTGACGGCCAGCACTCCCCGCCCCAGACCCTCTGCCCACAGGTGGTGGCTGTCAGGACCCTGGGCTCTAATCCTGTCTCCTGGGCCCAGAGACCGAAGGACCAGGCCCTCCTGTCCCGAGGCCACCAGCCCCTTCCCATCTGCCTCCAAGGGCTCCTGGCCCAACTGGGTGCCTGTGAGTCATTTTTTAGGCACTTCCTCCAAGGTCACTGTCTGGGACAGCAGGAAACAGCCTTCAAGGGAACCAGAACATTCCAGGCTATGTTCGGAGGATGCCCCCAAGCAGTGACTGGCCATTCAGTTCACAACTTTAACTGGGGGGGCTCATCCCCTTGTTGGTGCTCACGGATTACAGCACGAGAACGGGAGTTCTGGCCCGTCGCTCCTGCCTCCCACGTGGAGGCCGCCGGAACACACCTCCGGCCTCTCCCACTGCCTGTGGGCGCCGTTCCTGTGGGCCCCCACGCACGCCCGGGCTCGGGGACCCCCGCCGGGTGTCCTGTGGGCCCCCACGCACGCCCGGGCTCGGGGACCCCCCCACATGTCTCGCACACCTCCAGAGGCACACAACGGCACTTACATCCCTCCTCACTACGTCGGTGACATCATCCAAGTGTTTCAGTCTTCCTGGGTCAGAACCGTTTTCCAAGAAGCCCAAACTCGTTAGCTCTGCGTGGGGAGAAAAGGGGGGGCTCAGAAGGGCCAGCGTCGACGTTGACTCCACGTGGAATCCAAAGGCCCAGGGTTGGTTAGAAGACATGTCTGCCATTAATGAGCAAACTGTCTTCTCAAGGACCGGACACGGGCAGGAAGGACCAAGGTGTCTGCACTGCGCGCTAAGCAGCAAACTCCGTGAGTTCTGATTTAAGAAAGTCAAGCAATTTGTTACAACACCAGGCCTCCCTGGGCTGCTGGCTCGCGCTCTGGGCTAGGAAGCCCACCAGGCCGTGGTGTCCGCGCCGGTGCCCCCCAGCCTGGCTGGATGACATGGCGGGTGGGAGCTGCAGGCCCTGTAACAGCCTCGGAGATCTTGGGCCCGGGAGCGGGAAGACAAGTTCAGAAAGGACCTTACAATCGGAAGTAGGAGGTGCATTGTCTGGGTGGGGAGTCAAGCAGGGGTGGCCTGGGGTCGTGACTCCTGCGCCCCTCCAGCTCGCAGGCTGTGCCCACTCTGTGAGCCTCACAGACCCAGGGGCACAGGGGGCCGCTGTGAGCTCGGTCCACAAGGCAGGCGGCACAGTGCCAGCAGCGGGGCGCATGCCGACTCCATCTGGCCAGAGACTAAGGAACGTTTTCATGGATTCTTCTTCTGTCTGCTGGGTCCAGAAGCCTCCACAGGGTTTCCAAGGCACCAGCAGGTGGGGGCCAGTGCAGGGCCCGGGTGTGTGTGTGTGTGTGTGTGTGTGTGTGTGTGTGTGTGTGGAGGGTGGGGAGGACAGGGCAGGACTGCATCACGTGGCCGGCCGGGGCAGGCTGGGACATCTGGGTAGAGGGAAGGGCAGGGGGCCCTGTGGGGCCATCAGGGGCGTGGAGGTCTCTGGGGTGGACTTCAGTGTTGGGTGGCCGTGGGCAGTGCGTGGCCTGGACCGCCCACCTCCGCGGAGAGCCCATGCCCCTCGGCCCTGTTCATGGCATTTCACATCCACATGTGCTCCCTGCATTTTCCGGCAGTTCTGGAGGTCTGCGCTCCTGCCGCCCCTGGCCCCTCCCTGAACACACACGGGAGCCCCTGTGCACCTCCCTTCGGGGCAGCCTGGCCTGAGCTGGCCACACTCACCGTCCCTGATGTCTCCAAACAGGGTCAGCACCCGGACCGGCTGCCTCTTCCACTCGGGCACTGTTTTGTAGGTCTCCAGCCCAGCCCCCTGTTGAAAACACAGTTCTCGCGGTCATAGAGCCCTTGAGGACAAGTGACATTCCTTCTGCCCCAGCAGAGGCACTTTCCCTCGGGGGAGATCCCCCTGAAGGTGCCTTCAAGGCAGGTTGGCCCCCAGGCCCGGGCTCTGGCCCCGACCCCCACCCGGCTGTCTCTAGCACAGGGAAGGCAGGTGCCAGGGGCTTTCCCTGATGGTGAAGGATGAGAATTCTATCCCGAGAGGAAAGACTTCCTCTGGATTTCTTGGGGGTCCTGGACGTGTGCAGCAGGGGGACCCCGATCCACTTCCTCAGTGTGGGCTCCCAGCTGTCTGGCGGCCCTCACGCCTGCTGGCTGAGGACAAAGGACCCGAAAGCCCGTGGGCAACCCCCCCTCCTTCCAGGATGCCCACTTGTAAAATAAGCACCTAGACCCCCACCCCCTGGAGCCTGCACTGGGCTTCAACCTGCCCAACTGGCAGGGACCAGACCTGAGCGGGAGACCCCGAGCCATGCGGGGAAGGGTCTGCCTGTGGCTGAGCCGACGGGCTGGGGGGCTGGCGTGAGGAGGGCAGCGGCCCAGCCCGGTACGGCTCTGATGGACACTGGGGGCATCCTGGTCCCCTCCGCTGTGACTGTGGGAGGGGAGTTCTGTCCTCCCCACCCCCAGCACTGGGGCCTTAAGGACACTTGTGAACTTCAACTGCTTTTCCATTTGAAAGGAAACTTCCTGTGGCTGGTGAGCAGGGGTGGAGGGGGCAGTCCTAGCCCCAGGAGAGAGGGGTGCCCCAGGGTCAGCACACCCCCCCCTTCCGGCACCCCAGCCCCTCCAGTGAGAGCCAGCATGGGCACACCCAGGTGGGCATGGACAGCCGTCTCCCTGCACCTGCTTCCCATCAAACAGCAGCCAGAGGCTGAGAGAGAAGGAGAGGCTGAAGGGGGGCCTAGTTCTGTGGACCTATGTGTGGGCCCCAATGTGCACCTGCTTACCCAGGGTGGTCCCTCTTGTGCCTCAGTTTCCCGGGGCGGCCAGAGCAGTGGACATAAACTGTGGCTGCAAACCACTACCACATTTTTATGTGCAGGCCCCAAGTCCCAGGTCCGGGTGTGACAGGTCCGGCTCCCTCTGGGGGCTCTCAGGGAGGGCCCTCCCGCCTCTCCCGAGCTTCCTCTGTGCTGGCCCCCCGCCCTGGGCTGGAAGACGGTGCCTCCAGCCCCTCCCCAGTGCCACGTGGGCAGCCCCCCCCAGGTATCCCCGTCCCCCTCTCCTGTCCCTTGTGACACCTGTCCCCTCACTTCACCCCACTTGGGAGGATCTCAGCTCCCAGGCACCGGGGGCCAGGACTTGGAGGCACAGGGCAACCCACTTTGGTGGGCCCATGGGTGTGCCTGCCTCACGGCTCCTGGCCTCCACGCTCAAGAGCCCCAAAGCTGTGCCCTGAGCCGGTGCCCCAAGCCTGTACCCTGAGTCTGTGCCCCGAGTCTGTGCCCCGCGTCCATGCCCCATCTGTGCCCACTGACGAGGTGTTTGTGCCCACTTGCTGGGCCTGGAGGCACACCTCTGCTGCCCACCTCCTGCCTGCTACAGATCCCTCACTCCCTGGCTGGGAAGATGTAGAACTGCCATGCCAGGGTCACTGCCACCAACCAGAGGCCCTCGCGGAGCCCAGACTGAAGAGGACGGGAGAACGAGCGTCTGGGTGGACTCCGTCGTTGCTGTCAGCGCGGGTGGCATCGGCAGCCGGCCGCGAACACTGATGGTCAGAACCCACGTGCTCCCCGGAAGCCCCGAAGCCCTTACCGACTCGCGGTCACAGAAGGCCTTCAGCCAGCCCCGCCACTTCCTGCGCCGCTGCAGGAGGCCGCTGCGGGGGAAGGGCAGACACAGGAAGCACACCCAGTTACTCATGGCTTGGACCCTCCCCGAGGTCCCCGGGCCGACCAGCGTGTCCACGCACTCGAAGCAGTAGCATCTGGAGCCAAACAGGAGACACAGTGACTGAGATGACACCCCTCGGGCCACCTGGCAGAGGGGCGCCTGTTCCCTGCTCTGGAGCGAGGGAAGGAAGCCACCCAGGGGCTGGTGGGCACGGGGCAGGGGTGAGGGGGCACGGACACCCGGGAAGGGAGTCCAGTCCGTCTCAGGGGCCTCGAGGGACAGGAGGGAGCCATCTGCGGACTGTGAGGTGGGGGCACCAGTCTCTCCACCTCCAGAGCCTGCAGGAAGTCAGCATCGGGGAAGGGCCACGCTGGCCCCTGCCTGTGACCACCAGCCCCAGGGACAGGGGCCTCCCCCCTTCCCTGCATGCCCACGAGGGAGCTGCCCATCCAGGCGGTAACAGGAAGAACAAGACAGATCAGGAGCGCAAATCTTTCGACGCCCCGCCTCCCACATGTGAAGGCTCTGCCCCGAACAGCGTATCTGGGATGGAAACGGGAAGCTCAAGGGGAACTCCTCTTGGGGGGACGTCCCCCACGCGGGGACGAGGGGCCCCAGGGCAGGAGAGCTGGGCGGTGGGCGGGGGCTCACCGGGTGCAGTCAGGGTTCTCGCAGATGAGTAGCGTGTCCCCTGAGCAGCAGATGGAGCAGTAGGACTGGTACCCGTCATCGTCATACAGGAGCAGGCGGTCCAGGAACTTGTCCTGGGCGAGGGGTGGGGTCGGCTGGTGCCTCCGCTGCTCTCGGGGCTCCCGGGCTCCCAGCCTCTCCCCCTGCCCCCCCCCCGCCCCCCCCCCCCCCCCCCCCCCCCGCCCCCCCCCCCCCCCCCCCCCCCCCCCCGCCACCCCGCCACCCCGCTCACCTTGCACGGAGCGCACATCCCTCCCTCAAACAGAGGGTGCTGCGTGTACACCTGGAGGCTCCCGCAGCAGAGGCAGATGTCTAAGGTGCACCCAAAGGACAGCGCGTGTCACGACACCAGCAAACAGAGCGACAGCTTAGGAATAAATTTAACAAAGGGAGCACAAGACCCGTATGATGCAAACCACAGGACGGTGTGGAAAGAAATGAAAATCTAGAAGACACCGCGGTTAAAATGCCAGGCCTCCCCGGGGGGGCCGCAGCCCCCTCTCAAAATCCCTGCTGGCTTTTTTTAATTTTTTGCCAAAAATTGACGAACTGATCCTGAAATGCACATAGAAATGCCAGGGATCCAGACCAGCAAACCCACAGGGAGAGAACGCGGATTCCCGGCTGCCCGGTGTTGGGGGGGGGCGCGGGCAGTGGCAGGGGTGGGGAGTGACTGTTAACGGGCACAGGGTCTCTCTTGGGGGTGCTGAAAAGCCCTAGAAGTGGCTGCACAGCTCTGTAAATGTACCGGGAGACGCCGGGTGGGGGCAGGGGGCTGAGCGGGCCCCTCCCCACAGCAACCGAGGCTTTTCCGGAGCTGCTGCGCCGCAGCCCGGCAAGTGCTCACCTTCTATGTCCCTCTGGTTAACCTTGACCTCATAGGCAATGAGCTCTGCAAAGGAAACAAGAAGGGGTCCTTCCCTCTCCTGCCTTTTTCTAAAGTAAAGGGGGCCCAGAAGTGCCACGTGATGTCCCCCGGAGCGGAGGGGGTTGCTGGGTGGCGTGTGACTGCCCAGGCCCAGGGCTGAGACCCTGAGGGAGCTCTCACCTCTGCGGGGCCCTGGCGAAGCCGGGGGCGACAGCTCGCTGGAGCTCAGCAGGACGGTCTCCGGCTCCAGGACTGGGGACCCCGCACCACAAACACCACATGTGCAAACAGAGGAAACAGAGGGAGAAGATGGGTCATTGGCCGCTGCCACCAGGCCCCGCCCACCTCCTGTGGTGACACCGGTCCCTGTGGACCCAGGAGACCCGGGACCCAAGGCCAGGGAGACCTGTGGCAGCGCCAATCTGGATGGGGCTTTGTGGTGTTCCCAGGGACACGTCCCTCCCTGCCCAGGCCCCTGCCACAGTGGCGGGCTAGGTGGGCTTCTCCCCACAAAGGGGGGTCCTTCGCAGCTGTGGGTCCCTCGGACACCCCCACGCTCTCCCCTCCCACTGTGTCCCCAGACCATAGCTGGCGGTCTCCCCGGGAGGCCACCCTGCGGGAGGCTGGGAGGGGTAGAGAGGGCTCACGGATCTCGCAGCTGGCCTGCGGCCGGTCAGGGTCTGAGCCGTCCAGGGTCTCCACGCTCAGGGTCCCCTGGGAGGAGAGGGCCATGACACCAGGGAAAGGGGCTTCCCAGAAAGCAGCAGGAGAGGGGTGGGGTGGAAGGACTGGGGGCCACAGGCACAGACCCACAGAGGAGGCCTTTTGGGGGGAGCGGGGGCGTGCAGGGTTTCCACGTGACGTGCGGGGGCGGGAAGGCGCGGAGGAGGGGCGAGGAAGCCCTCATTGCCAGCGGGTGAAAGGTGAGGGGCTCAGGCGGATGGTCCTGCTGGGTGCGGGGGGGGGGGGGGGGGGGGGGGGGGGGGGGGGGGGGGGGGGGGGGGGGGGGGGGGGGGGGGGGGGGGGGGGGGGG
>NC_043704.1:2776355-2777443 GCF_006229205.1 Suricata suricatta
GGGGCGGGAAGGCGCGGAGGAGGGGCGAGGAAGCCCTCTTTGCCAGCGGGTGAAAGGTGAGGGGCTCAGGCGGATGGTCCTGCTGGGTGCGGGGGGGTTAAGGAATCCAGTGGGGGAGGGGTGGGGTGGAGGGGGGCTCAGGGGTGGAGCTTAGGGGTCTTGGTGGGCCGGGCTGGGCTGGAGGCGGGGCTCCAGCCGGAGAGGGCAGGACAGACAAGGGTCAGGGAGAGGGATATCTGTGGGGACTTAGGTAGCTGGGGGGATGGCATCAGAGTAAGGGTGAGGAGAAAGGAGGCAGGGGCATTTACTGCAGTGGGATACCCGACGGGGGACCGTGGTTGGAGGGGGCTCGTTTGGGCCCTTCTGGGGACTCTGCAAGGGCTATGCCTAGAGGCAGAGGGCCACCTGACAGGCGCTGCCCCTCAGGACGGTGATCGTGCTGGGCAGAAGTTGGGGAGACACTTGGGCAGGGGGCATAACTCCCTTTCTCCCAGTTTGGGTGTGGGCCTGGTGCCGCCCCCCATGAAAGTGCAGAATGGAGGGTGATTCTGCAGTGCCCAGCCGGGTGCCCAGGGCTGGCTTCAGCAGTGACGGCCTGCCTTGACTGCATGTCCCCTGGACACGATGTGACCCTCCGTGGCCCTCCTGCCAACAGCCCGTGACCCCCACCTCTGCCCATGAGAAATCACCAGAAAATTCCAGTAGAGGGGCACCCCACAGAAGACCTGCCCACAGGGGCGCGGTGGGGGGGGCTCAGGGGCTCAGACGGTTGAGCATCTGACTCTTGATTTAGGCTCAGGTCATGATCCCACAGTTCGTGGGTTCAAACCTCACATTGAGCTGTGCACTGATGGTGCAGAGCCTGCTTGGGGTTCTCTCTCTCTCTCTCTCTCTCTCTCTCTCTCTCTCTCTCTCTCTCAAAATAAATAAATACACTTAAAAAAAAAGAAAATGATGTATTGAAAAAAGCGTCTTTCTAGAAGTTCTCAAAACTGTTACGGTCATCAAAAGCAGACAGTCCAAAACACGGTCACAGCCGAGAGGAGCCTCAGGGGACCTGCTGGGAAAATGTGTGGATCTCAGGACGG
>NC_043704.1:2777543-2810921 GCF_006229205.1 Suricata suricatta
TCTCTCTCTCTCTCTCTCTCTCTCTCTCTCAAAATAAATAAATACACTTAAAAAAAAAGAAAATGATGTATTGAAAAAAGCGTCTTTCTAGAAGTTCTCAAAACTGTTACGGTCATCAAAAGCAGACAGTCCAAAACACGGTCACAGCCGAGAGGAGCCTCAGGGGACCTGCTGGGAAAATGTGTGGATCTCAGGACGGAGCAGGGAACTGGGGGAACACGAAGAAAACGGGGCTAACCCTGGCTCCTGGGTTGTAAGCAGGCGGCCGCTCTAACCCAAGGCGTTAACAGTGGGGAAGACACGGAGTTCATGGGGACTCCGTGTTACCAGCCCTGCGAATTTTCTGTAAATACAAAACTGTTCTAAAATCGCTCCTTTTGTTTTTGTTTTTTTTGCAACACAGCGTCCTTAACTCGGAGTCCGTGCGGCATGTTACATTCCCGTGGCTTGTTTACTCTGTGACTGCAGGCGTGTGCCTTGGACCACCTTTCTCCAACCTGTTCTCTCGATCTGTGTGCTCAGGGTGCCTGTGTGCGCGCACACATGAGAGAGACCGTACATATTTGTCTCTCGGTCTCCGTGAGCAGAGCGCTCTGCACACCCACCCGCGTGGCTGTAATGGCCACGTCTTCTCTTTCACGGTGAGTGATGCTCCCTGCTGCGTCCACACAGGGTTTTCTCCGTCCACTCGCCCACCGGTGGACGCTTAGGTTGTTTCCAGGTGGCTGTTGCGGTGAACACGGGGCGGGGGTGGGAAGGTGCAGATTCCTTTTCAAATTAGTGTTTTCATTTTCTTTGGGTAAATCCCCAGACAGGGTTGCTGGGTCGCAGGCTTCTGGTTTTGTTTTTGAGGCGTCGCCACACGTTCCCGAGCGGAGGCCCCGGCGCGTTCCCACCCGCAGTGCACGGGCTCCCTTGTCCCCACATCGTCACCGACACCTACGCTTCTTGTCCTCCTGATTCTAGCCGTTCTGAAGGTGCGAGGTGACCACTGTGGTTTTGGCTTGCACTTCTCTGATGAGTGATGTTGAGCATCTTTTTGCCTTCCTGTGGGACATGTGTAGGTCTTCGGTGGAAAAGACGTGCTATTCACATCGGCTGCCCGTTTTCTAATAAGATTGTTTTATTGCAATTAAATTATATGTGTTCCTTATATATTTTGAATATTAACACCATATCTGATATAGAAGTCACAGATGTGGAGTTTTATGGTTTCAGTCTTACATTTGAGTCTTTTTTTAATTATTAAAAAATTTTTAAATGTTTATCTATTTTTGAGGGAGAGAGAGAGAGAGACAGACGGAAATGAGCAGGGGAGGGGCAGAGAGAGAGGGAGACACAGAATCGGAAGCAGCTCCAGGTTCCAGGCTGTCAGCACAGAGTCAAATGCGGGGCTTGAACCCACAAACTGTAAGATCATGACCTGAGCTGAAGTTGGATGCTTAACTCACTGAGCCACCCGGGCGCCCCACATTCGAGTCCTTAATCCATTTTGACTTGATTTTTGTGGATGGTATAAGACAAAGGTCCAGTTTCATTCTTCTGCATGTGGCTGCCCAGTTGTCTGAGCACCACTGGCTGAAGACCATCCCTTCACTGTGGGATCTTGGCTCCTTTGTCATAAGTGAGTTGGCCATGTACGCATGGCTTTATTTATGGGCTCTCTGGCCTGGGTCTGTCTACTGATCTGTGTGTCTGTGTTTATGCCAGTATCACGCCGTTTTAACGACGATGGCTCTGTGATACAGTTTAACATCAGGAAGTGCGATGTCTCCGGCTTTGTCCTTCTTCTTTAAGATTGCTTTGGCTATTTGGAGTCCTTTGGGGTTCCGTACACATTTTAGGATCATTTTTTTCTATTTCTGTGAACGATGCCATCAGAGTTTTGCTAGGGATTATTTAGATTGCGTTGGGTACTATGGACCCTATAGCAATGTTAGTTAGGATATTTAAGGTATCCTTAGGGGTGCCTGGGTGACTCAATCTGTTGAGCATCTGACTTCGGCTCAGGTCATGATCTCACGGTTCGTGGGTTCGAGCCCCGCGTCAGGCTCTGTGCTGACAGCTTGGAGGCTGGAGCCTGCTTCTGATTCTGTGTGTCCCTCTCTCTCTCTCTGCCCCTCCCCTGCCTCTGATCTGTCTCTCTCTGTCTTTCAAACATAAATAAATGTTAAAAAAATTAAAAGAAATATATCCTTATAAATATTTAAAGATATTTATTCTAAAATTGTTTATTTTTAATTATTTTATTTTAAAGCTAAGGTTATTTTTAAGTGGAAATTGTCTTTATTGCTTTTCCCTCCATTTATTTAGCATAGTTTCTTTTTTAAACAAAGATGCCAGGGTGAAAATCATCCCAGGGACCAGGAGCAGCTGCGACAGCCTGACGCAGCATCACACCTGGACGGCGTCCACATTGTTCCCGCCCACAGAGGGGTTGGGGGCTCCTGGAGGGACAGTCGCTCAGTGTTCCACCCGCCCAGCAGGGGGAGCACCCTGGGGGGCAGGAGCAGCGGGTCCTCGCGGTGTGAGCAGAGGTTCGCAGAAGGTTCTGCCTAGGCTGGGTGGGTGAGCACAGATGCTGCCCTGCGCGCTGCCACGCAGGTGCCTTCCCATCACTCTTGCAGTCCCTGTGCCCCCTGTGGTGGCTGTCTGGAGTGGGGAGCAGAGAGGGGACACCTTGGGGGTCTGGAAACAGGCCTCAGAGGTGCTGGCCTCTTAGTGACCGGCTGAGTCCCTAAGGCCACCGCCAAGTTCAGACCCTGAGATGTGCAAGCTCGTTCCGCTGGCCGCGGGTGCTAGGCCTGTGTAGACTCTTGGAAACGCCAGGCAGCCTAGGACCTCACACACAGGGAGGGCTCCGCATGGGAGCAGAGGGCAGGACCTCACACTGGCCTTCTCCAGCTCCCTGGGGATGACTTGCTGAGCCAAAACCTCTCCAGCCCTGCTGTGCCCCCGGCATCACCCATGCCCCTGAGGGGCGCTTCTGAAGCTTCCAGGTGCCCCAGCCCCGCCCCTCCCCGACCGGGCTGCCCGCTACCCCTGCCCTCCCGGGGCCGGGACATCCGCAGGTCCGGTGCCCACCGACATACATTTTGGAGCCCCTCCACCTTCAGGTACACAGTGGCCGTGTGGTAAGGTCCCACTTGGTCACTAACACCCTCTCCCGGCCTGGTAGGGTCACCCACAGCTTGATCCCTGGTGCGCTCAGATGCTTTGGGGCCTGAGGGCGTCTTCCAGACTCCAGGTGGCCCCCGGCCCAGCGGAGTGGAGGGCCCCACCCTGGTTCCAGGCTCCAACCAGGTTTGGCACTTGTATCCTGGCAACGGTGAGAGCCACCCTCACCCCACCTCAGCCTTCGCACTGTCCTGTGTTTCTGCGGTGGCCTTGGGGTAGTAATGGGGCTCGGGGCCCCACACCAGGCAACTGGAGGGGATTCTCGGGCAGATGAGGCCGAGAGAGAGGGGCCTGGCAGCCGGTGCCATGATGAGCCTCCTGGTGTGGCTGCTGGCCTGGGCAGATGATGGCACCAGCGCCCCGAGGCAGCGTTTGGGAAGCCACAGACCATGAGTGTCCATCGCTTTCTCCAGAAGTCAGGTGGGGACTCGTGGCCCTTGTAGAGTGTCCCGAAGGAGGAGACACAGAAGAAGCCTCTGGGCATCCCAGGCCTCACACCTCCCTGGATGGCAAAGCCCGGGGGAGAGAGGCTGAGCTCAGTCACCCCGTGGTTCTGGAACTGATTTCCGGTGCTCTGTGAACACAGTCTCACAGGAGTGCTTTTAAATGAACTGAGGGGAACAATCTTTACTAGGTATGTTTGGGGAGGGCTAAGCACGCTTCCTGCAGGACTTCTCAGAGACTTTATACATTGCAGGGAGTCACAAAACCCCAAGCAGAGCGTTAAGGGCCCATTCAGCCGAAAGGCCTGTTGAGATCCCGCTGGGAACCGCCAGGAGGCCCCCACGTATCCCTAGCACAGCTGGGGGTGCACCCTGGTGCAGTAGGTCCCTCAGTTGAGGATCGGGATTGAGTCGCTCTCCTGGGAGACGGAGCGTACAGTGTCATATGGCTTGTTGGGCCCTGCTTTCCTTTGTTTTAGGGAATGTGCGCATGACCTCTTGATCAAGATGGACTAGAGACTGGAGTTCGTTTTCTATGACCTTTAATTAGTTTCGGTGAGTGGGCAAGTTTCAGATTGAAACTCCCTTCCTGGTCAGGGCACTTTACCCATAAGTCATCGTGTTCATCTTTAAAGAAAAATAGCCTTCTCTTAAGCTTCCGTTAGTATTATACTGTATGCGTAGAACCAGACCCTCCTTAATGTATTTCATTCCGTTTTTGAAACTCTGTGGTAAATTATGTTATTGTTCTCTTTTCCATGGAAATAATAATCTTTTCTGGAACATGTGATTCTTGCCCAAAACCTTAAAATTATAAACAATGTAATCATTACAAGGTTGATGTCATCACCTCTGGGATATGAAGCTCCTAAGCATCACAGGAAAGTGCCATCCTGCCCCCATCACGGTGTCTGTGTTCTTTCTTACAGACACTGCGCCGACACCAAGCCCCTCCTCAGGGTCCCTTAGACAGTAGTGCATGGGCTGGTCTCTGCAGCAGAGGACAGGCACACGACAATCCTGGGCCAGTCTGGCCACCAGACCCTGTTCCTAAGGTTCCATGTGGCCCTATTTCTGCAAGCAGGGAGAAGCTGCTGGCTGCTGGCCCCAGGCTGGGCACGGCGCCTCAGGGACAAGCCCTCTGGGTTCAGGGCTTCAGTGACAGACGCAGGTAGGGGAGAGAAGGCATCCCCGACAACGTGGAGCCAGCCAGGCCCCGCGCGCTCCTGCTGGACACTGACGACCCCAGGCAAGGCCACTCCGTGACCAGGACCGGAAGAGACAGGGTGTCCTTCCACACTGTGTGTGAGCCCCCAGAGCAGTGACCAGACATCCCGGTCTCCTGGTTGAAGCGGGTGACTGCCGCCCCCTCCCTGGTTCTTGGTGAGAATCTGAAATACAGCTAGCCCCGGAACTGCACCTCTGCCAACAGCACCCCATTCGGGGCTGCTGGGCGACGGGGCCAGACATGCGCTGTGGTGACACGTCCACTCACTCTGCTGCCCTGCTTTACGGCACATTTACGGGCGCGAAGTGTGCGGCACCGTTATCTGTGCACACGTGATGCGTCTGCACCGTCCCGTGTTCAGGGACCCGGAAGCGGACTTCGGGATCCGGGTGCCACGTGCCGGTCCCGGGTTCGCTGGGCTGTGGGGTACGCTGTCCAGAAAATTAAGCGGCGCCTGGGTGGCTCAGTTGGTTGAGCATCTGGCTTCTGCTCAGGTCATGATTTCACAGTTTGTGGGTTCGAGCCCCGTGTCCAGCTCTGTGCTGCCAGCTCAGAGCCTGGAGCTGCTTCGGATTCTGTGTCTCCCTCTCTCTCTGCCCCTCCCCCACTCACACTCTATCTTTCTTTCTCAAAAATAAATAAATAAATAAGAATTAAAGTCTCTCTCTTTTCACTTTTGAGTATTTGTCTTTTCCTTTTTTTTAAATTTTTAAATGTTTTATTTATTTTTGATTCAGAGGGAGACAGAGCATGAGAGGGGGAGGGGCAGAGAGAGAAGGAGACACAGAACTGAAGCAGGCTCCAGGCTCTGAGCTAGCTGTCAACACAGAGCCTGACGCGGGGCTCGAACCCACGAACGTGAGATCTGACCTGAGCCGAAGTCGGAGGCCTAACCGACTGAGCCACCCCGGCGCCCCGATATTTGTCTTTTTATAACGATGTGAGAGCTCCGTATGTGCTAAAGTGTTAGCTCCCACACAATCCTCATGTGTATGTTGCAAATGCTTTCTTCTGCGTGTCCTACGTGTTTTAATGTTTATGGTGTTTTCATACACAACTGTCCTGCTTTATTAAGTGAAACCTATTGGTCTCTCCCTTTATGATTTCCAGTTTTCCTATCATACTTTAAAAGCTGCCCTCCCTGGGGCTCATCGGGGGCTCAGTCAGTTAGGCATCCAACTCTCGGTTTTGGCTCAGGTCATGATCTCACGGCTGTGGGACTGAGCCCCGCATCAGGCTCTCTGTGCTGACAGTGTGGAGCCTCCTTGGGATTCTCTCTCTCCCTCCCCTCCCCTGCTCTCTATGTCTCTGAAAATAAATAAATATTTTAAAAATAAATAAAAGTTGCTCTCCATCCCAAGATGATAAAAACATTCTTTATTTCATATTTTGCTTTGTTCTTTCCACTTAAATCTTTAGTCAGAATCTTTTTGGTATGATTTTTGCAAATGATTAGCCAGCTGCCTCAAGCCCGCCTAGTGACAAATCCACTCATTTATTCACACAGACGCGTTCAAGATGACGCGATTTCTACGTTGGGAGCCTCTGGTGGGCGTGGCTATCGCTCAGGGACCTCCGAGGCGGTGCCGCGCTCCGCGCCCCTCGCGGCCTGTGCAAACATCGGGGGAACTCGAGAGTCTTCTGAAAGGTCGTGTCCTGGTACCTTCATCTTCCAAAAGAGCTTTGGGACCAAGTTCTAAAACGCCGTTAGTAATCTGGTGGGAATTATTAGTCTCATAGATTAAGGAATAACGGACTTTAAAAAATATAATTAAGAAATTAAATCCAGGAATATACTCTTTCTGTTTCTTTCTTGTTTTTATTTTATTTTATTTAAAAAATTTTTAAATGTTTATTCATGTTTGAGAGAGAGAGAGACAGAGCATGAGCATGAGCAGGGGACGGGCAGACGGAGAGGGAGACACGGAATCTGAAGCAGCTCCAGGCTCCGAGCTGTCGGCACAGAGCCCGACACGGGGCTCGAACTCACCAGCTGAGCTGTGAGATCATGACCAGAGCCAAAGTCAGTGTTCAACCGACTGAGCCACCCAGACACCCCAATTTTGTTTTATGTTTTATTTTAGAGACAGAGTGTGTGTGCATGCACAAGAAGGGGCAGAGGCACAGAGAGAGAATCCCAAGCAGCCTCCACACTCAGCGCAGAGCCTGGTTTGGGACCCAATCCCACGACCCTGAGTTCATGACCTGAGGTGAAATCAAGAGTCGGAAGCTCAACTGACTGAGCCCCCCAGGGCCCCCCATCTGCTTCCTAAAAAAGTGGGTGCTGCAGATTTCTTATCTTTATTTCTAATTATTTGATGTTTTTATTGGTTTTGTGAATATTTTCCATTACCTCTTATCCTCTATCTTCTATAGAAAAATGAGTATTGATGCAGATTACAAAGCCCCGGCCATACTGAAGTGCGTGGACCCTACAGTGAGCCCCACCTCCCAGCCCGCGCCCGGGCTCACACGGGCTGTGGCTCCTTCCAGATGCAGAAGCTCTCTCCCTTCTGTGTTCCCCACAAGCATTCAGTCGCCCTGCACACGCTGGGTCACCACTTACAGCACCTCGTGACCGCCGGCGGGCGGGCACCTGCTCACAGCCCCTCCCCCCTGCCAGCTTGTCCGTCATCCGTGGAGAGCTCTGGCTGCTAACCGGCTTCCATCGAGGGACACTTTGGTGGTTTCCATTCCTTCCTCCTCCTAATCTGCGGGGCCTCCCCTGCAGCCACGGAGCAGGTCACATCTGTCCTGTGTTCTTGCAGACGCAGCAGGACACAAGCAGGTGGGGACCGGCCAGCCCCCACCATGTGCTTTGGAGTGATGTCCCCAGGGGACACTGGTCTCAGTGCGTCCACAACGGCCGTGGCTCAGGGTCCATATCACCAGACACCCAGCAGGGCCAGTGAGTGGCCAGGATCTGCCCAGGGCTGCAGGGCAGGTGGGTGGGGCGGGGGGAGGGGGGCTGCCCCCCCCCAGGCCCTTGGACTCAAAAGACTGAGTATTTCCTCTTGTGCCATGGAGCTCCCTGTCCCTTTCCTCCCGTAAGGGTCGCGCTCTCCCCGGCACTGGGCCACCAGCACTTCCTGGGCTGCCTCCGTCCCCTGCCCCTGACCTGCTGGGAGGCTCAGCGTGGCCTAGCTCTGGGAGGGCCCTGGCAGAGTCCAGGCGGGAAGGGGGTAGGGGGTGAGGGCTCAGCCAGGGCTCCCTTCCAGGGCCGCCAGCAGGGAAGGTGAGTCTTGGTGAAGGAGAATCTTCACATGAGAGACCATGACCCTCGCTGGGTCAGGGCGACCCATTTCTCCGGGGCCCCAAGTGCCGGCCCCACTGGCCCCATCTGGCCATCCAGGCTTTCGACAGCTCAGGCTCCCCTTCCGACCCGAGTCTGAATCAGCGGTCCCGCCATCGCTCAGACCGTCAAGGCCCCGCCGCCTGGGGTCTCCACGGGAAGTCCCTGCCAGGACCCCAGCTGCCCCCCACGGTGCTTTCCCCTCTTCGTTCAGCACCTGGCGTTTCTCCTTCTGGGCCTTTCCGTGGTGCCAGCCGTCTGTGGTGTGCTTTCAACCTCTCAGCAGTGAGAGCTCCGGGCACAACCTGCTGCTTACCGGTCCGCGTCCAGGGGGGAGGTCGGGGGGAGGGGCGTCTTCCTGATGCCCCCAACCCCCCGGGCTCTGGGTAGAAGCCCTGGCAGAGGAGAGGCCGCCAGGGCCGTGGCCCGACGGGAAGGTCCTGTCCCAACGCTGGCCCGGCCCAGGGAAGGTGCCGAGGGCACGGAGGGGGGCGGGGTCCTCCCAGTAAAGCCCTTGGGAGCGCACATGCACGCCGGGTTCCATCCAGGGGCTGGGCAGAGGCAGAGCCGGACCCCACGAAGACCATGGTCCTCAAAGCTGCCAGCCCCGGCTGCTGGTGTTCAAGGGATGCCCAAGCTTGACCTCGGTCCTGGGAGTGGAATGCCAGGGAGGGGCAGAGGTGGCAGGGGCTCTGAGTAGGGCGCCCCAGAGAGGTCCTCCCCTCCAGAAAGTGTAGAAGTCATGGGGTGAGTCCCCCCTTGCCCCCCCCAGACACCAAGGTTTCCAAAGAGCGCTTGCAGCTGGCTTCTGGCATGCAGAGCCACCGTCGTCTGGACAGTGGGGGCAGGTGAGCGGACAGCCAGAGACAGGCCCCGTGCCTGTGACAGCGGGCTCTGACAAAAGGGCTAAGCCACCCGGGAGAGAAAACAGTCTTTTCAAGACACAGTGCAGGGATCTCTGACGTCCCCACACAGAAATAAACCTCAGTCCCTGCCCACGTTCCTTCGAGTGCAAAGGCCAACTAGAGGTGAGTGACCCGGCGGAGCACAGGCCATTGCTAGGGCCATGAAGCTACCCTGTGTGACACTGTAACAGAGGCTACACGGCATTACACGTCTGTCCAAACCCATAGAGCATCCCCACCAAGAATGAGCCCCCACGTGAACATGGGCTCTGGGGATGACAACACGCTCATGGCCAAGAAGCACATGAGAATCCACCGTGATGGCCGTCGTCAGGGAAACGCAAACCAAAGCGGCCATGAGATGCCCCCTCACGCCCGCCCGAATGGCTGTCGTCAGGTGATACTAGTGTGTCGAGAATGTGGACCCAGTGGGGTCCTCGTGGGTCGCAGGTGGGACAGTGCAGGCTGTGGAGAACTGAGATGTTCCTCAAATTCATGTTCACCCTACGGCCCAGAACGTCCACTCCTGGTCAAGTACTTACCCCAAAGAGACGAAAACACAAGCACTTGGACAACAAGGTTCACGTCAACCTGGCTGCCTTCCAGCAGGTGGATGGAGACGCAGACTTGGTGCATCCGCGCAGCGGAGTCCGCCATCCACAAGAGGAATCCCGTCCTAAAGGGCACAGGGTCATGGCCAAACCTCAGCGAAGGAGTCAAGTGTGACAGGGTCCCCACCAGATTGTGCCCTAATGTCAAATTCCAGAGCCAGCAGG
Organism: Suricata suricatta; assembly: GCF_006229205.1. NCBI lineage: Eukaryota > Metazoa > Chordata > Mammalia > Carnivora > Herpestidae > Suricata > Suricata suricatta. Next base: position 2,787,365 of record NC_043704.1, read on the forward strand.
ACGAAAATGCAGACCAGAGGCGACTCCCAGGAGACGGCCTGAGGGAACCTTCTGGAGAGAGGCAAGTGCTCTTCACCAGGATGGGGGTGGGCGCCATGTGGGTGGGGGCGTCTGTCAGAACTCAGAGGACCACTCAACGTCTCTCTGCATATCACTGCAGATACACTGTATCTCAATAAAGACAAAATCAGGACAGATCCTGAGAAGGTTCCGCAGGCTCAGTGTTGTCATTCCTACAGTTCTCTAGAACTTCTACGTAAAATAAAGATCTGGGGCCTCCGGGTGGCGCAGTCAGTTGAGTGTCCGACTTTGGCTCAGGTCATGACTTTGGCTCAGGTCATGATCTCGTGGTTCATGAGTTCGAGCCCCACGCCAGCCCCTGTGCTGACAGCTCACAGCCTGGAGCTGATTCGGGTTCTGTGTCCCCCTCTCTCTCTCTGCCTCTCCCCTGCTTCGTACTGTCTCTGTCTCTCAAAAATCTGTAAAACATTAAAAGAATGTTGTTACATAAAGGTCCATTTTACAAAGCATGGGAGTCTGGGAGGATCTCCCCGCTTCTCACCACCAGGGGTAAAAACACTGGGTTGCCAGGTCCCCCACAGCCTGCTGGGCTCCACACACCCGCATGTCCAACACGGTCCCCGGGAGGCCAGCGCTGCTGCTCCAGGGGCCACACACTCCTGACAGAAGGGACTAGTCAGACCCCAAGTAGCCGGGCTTCACTGGCCATGCTCCGACACTGGCCTCCCTGCCGGACAGGGGCCTCCCCAGGGCCTTTGCACTTGCTGCTCCCCTGCCTGGAGGGCCACTCCAGTTAGAGTGCCTGCGGCTCAGGTCTTTGTCTTTTCATGTTTCTTTATTTATTTTGAGAGAGAGAGAGAGAGAGAGAGAGAGAGAGAGAGAGAGAGATTGCACGCACCCCTGTGGGTGGGGGAGGAGCAGAGAGATGGAAGAAGAGAGAATCCTGAGCGCAGTCCATACTCATTGCAGACCCCACCGCGGGGCTCAGTCTCACGACCACGAGAACCTGACGTGAGCCCAAATCAAGAGTCGGGCGATGAACTGCCTGAGACCCCAGGCGCCCCTGCTGGCACTTGTCTCCTCGGGCTGCCCCCTCCTTCCAGAAACCCTGGCCCCGCCGTCGCCTCCGTCCTGCCATGCTTTCCCCCTCTGCGCCCGCCACCCTGCCACCCCGGATGCGGTGCCGGTCACTTGTTCGTCCTCTGTTTTTGTCAGTGTCCTGCTAGAGCGGGGGCTTCTGGGGCAGGGAGTTTGGCCAGGTTTGCTCTCCTGGAGCCCCGGCTGGCACAGAACAGGGGCTCAGGAATGCCGTGCACGTCCCCCAGCAGGCACAGCGGCTCCCCCGGGGTCTGCGGGAGGGGGCGCGCTGGTGCCCTCCCACCGAAGCCTCCTGCTCAAGAATGGAAGTGAAGGAACCTTAGAACCTTCTGTCAAAGCAGAGACCACCATGCGGCACAGGATGGACAAGTGTGGAATTAATAATACGACATTCAAACAATGTTGGGGCCCCGTGGGGGGCTCAGTCAGTTAAGTGTCCGACTTTGACTCGGGTCATGATCTCGTGGTTCATGAGTTCGAGCCCCACATCGGGCTCTGTGCTGACAGCTGGGAGCCTGGAGCTGCTTCGGATTCTGTGTCTCCCTCTCTCTCTGCCACACCCCTGCTTGTGCTCTCTCTTTCTCTCTCTCAAAAGTAAATAAACATAAAAATGTTTTTAAAAATGCTTCAATGAGCAATTACAAACACATGAGAGACAAATGGAAAAAGAGCAAGTCTCAGCAAAGACATAGAAGATATAAAGAAGAGCCCGATGCAAAGACAATAGCTGCATAAATAACTAAAACACTAAACAAAGCAAACAAACAACAACAGCTCCGTGGAGGGATCGGAGGAAGGACTCGGTGACCTGGAGGACAGAACGGAGGCACCGAGTCCGAACAGCACAGACAAGATCACTGAGAACCGGGAGCAGAGCGCAGGCCCTCGGGGACCACAGCACAGGACCGTCCTCGCCGTCCCGGGAGGAGAGGAGACGGAGCCCGGGCTCACACGTGCTGGAAGAGATGACACCCGACAAGTCACCCGATTTGGGCAGAAGTCCTAAGGCCCTAGAGATTCAGGAAGCAAACAAATCTCGAATTGGATGAACCTAAAGAAATTCACCCTGAGACGCATCATAGTAAAACTTCTGAAACCTGAGGACAAGAAGTCCTGAAAGCAGTGAGAGATCTGACGTCACACCTGTGACAGGAAAAGCAGTTCCAGTGGCAGCAGATTCCAGGACGTATGGAGGTCAGAGACATTTTTCAGGCGTTGGACAAGGAGAACCGCTCACCCAGAGCTCCGTGTCCAGGGACTCGGTCCTTCAGAAATGAAGGAGGAGCGGAGACCTCCTCGCTACAGGGAAACGAAGAGGACTTGTCCCCAGCAGACCGACCCTGAGAGAACTCAGAGAACAGAACAAAACCCAAACAGTAAGGAGATGACTCAAGAAGGAATTCTGGACCGTTAAGAAGGAAAGAGAAAGACGGACAGTAAAAATGTGGGCACATACCTTGTTCTTCTTTCGAGCTTCATAGATGTATGTTTGACAGTGGAAGCAAAACTCATCACACTGTCTGTTGTGGTTTTAATGTACCTTGAATAAATATTTAAGAAAATTATATATTTTTTATGTTTCTTATATATTTTAGAGAGACAGAGAGAGATTTCGTGAGCAGGGGAGGGTCAGAGAGAGAGGGAGACACAGAATCCGAAGCAGACTCCAGGCTCTGAGCGAGCTGTCAGCACAGAGCCCGACGCGGGGCTCGAACCCACGAACCATGAAATCATGTCCTGAGTCAGACCCTTAGCCAACTAAGCCAACCAGGCGCCCCAAGTAAATTATATTATAAAAGGGGATGCTAAAAGAATGTAAAGTGACATGAGGTTTCTACACCTCACTCAGTGTTCAAATGTTGACACCGATAGACTGTGATCATTTAGGTAGAGACAATATCCTACCTGGAGCAACCATTAACAATCTGGACGAAAAGATACCGTAGACAGTTCACAGTGGGACTCTGCAAACAGTTCAGGTAGCCCCCGGGAAGGCAGGAGGAGAAAGCAAACAGTGAAATGAAAAGCAGAGAGAAGGAACAGAAAACAAAAGTAAAATGTTGGATTTAAGTCCTACCACAACAATAATTCCATTAAATGTAGATTTTCTAAGTATTCCAGTTGAAAGCCCGGTTTGGCAGAGCAGATGTTTTGAAATGACCAGCTACATGCTGCCTCCACGGACTTCACGTCAACGATCACGATGGGAAGTGGTAGATGGGAAGGAGCAGGATGGATGGAAAAGAAGGATCAGCAAACCTGGATCAGAAGGAGCGAGCATGGCTCTCTTGATAGCAGAGAAAGCGCAGTTCAGAGCAGAGCAAAGGACCGGAACAATGAAAACTGACCCTTTTACCGGGAATCAGTGACCGAGCTACTGGGTTACTACACGATGTGTGCCACGAACAACGGAGCGAAAACCGTCGGTCGCGCCGCTGCCAGAACCGGAAGGAGGACAGGCACATCCCCGCGGCACCTGCGGACGCACATGCGCAGAGAAACCCTCCGGCTCCCGGCTGACAACCCGCACAGGATCAACGCCCAACAGCAGCGCACACGCTTTCTGCTCCGTGTCCACGGCTGTGCGCCGGCGTGGACCGCATCCTGGGCCATAAAACAAACCCCAGCCAGCTTAAGGGCAGTGTTTTCTGATCACGTTGGAGTCAAACTCAGAACTGATAGCAGACGGGTAACGGAAAAGTCTCCAACCACATGAAAACTGAACACCACCCTTCTAAATACTCCATGGGTTAACGAGGATCACGCTGAACCGTATGGAAATGAAGGCAGCAACACACCCGGTGCTGTGAGATGCGGGCAAAGTCGAGCTCAGGGAATGTCACAGCACTGACCAGACCTTGGAGAGAGGAGACGTCTCCACCAGGAACCTGTGCTCCCACATCACGGACCCAGCAGAGAAAGAGCAGTGGCGCCTGGGTGGCTAGGTTAGTGGCATGCCCAACTCTGATTTCTGTTCAAGTCATGATCCCAGGGCTGTGAGTTCAAGCCCTCCACCCGGCTCTGTGCCCAGTGTGGAGCCTGTTTAAGATTCTCTCTCTCTCCCCCCCTTCCCCCTCTCAGTCTCCCCTTCTCCCTCTCTCTCTCTCTCCCACACTCCTGTTCTCTCTCGCTCTCTCAAATTAAGAAGAAAAAGAGAAAAACAAACCCAAACCAAGCAGAAGAAAAGGAATAGTAAAAATAAGTGAATATCAATAACAGTGAAAACAGAAAATACTAGAGATAATCAATGAAACAGAGCTGATTCTTTGAGAAATTTTTTGAAACATCAGCACACATCTAGCAAGACTGACAAAGAGAGAAGGGAGAGGGGGCACCTGGGTGGCTCAGTCTTTGAGCGTTGACTTTGGCTCAGGTCATGAGCTCACGGTTCCCGGGTTCGAGCCCTGAGTCGGGCTCTGTGCTGGCAGCATGGAACCTGCTTGGGGTTCTGTCTCGCTGTCTCTCTGCCCCTCCCCCACTCGCAGTCTGTCTGTCTGTCTGTCTGTCTCTCAAAAATAAATAAACATTAAAAAATTTTTTTCAAAAAGAAAACGGGGGAGAAGACACAAATGACCAATATTGAAACTGACACAGCGGCATCACTTCGGCCCTGAGGACATCACAGGGATAAGAAGGAACCGTGAACATCTCTGCCCTCGTGAATCTGACAATTTAACTGAAACAAACCAACTCCTTGAAACGCACACACTGCCACAATTAACCTGTAAAAGAGGGACGTTGAAAAGCCCGTACCTCCTAAGGAAATTAAATTCTTAATTTTAAAGCTCCCGAACAAGAATTCTCCAGGCTCAGATGGTCTCACTGGGGAATTCTTTCAAACATTTAAAAAAGAATTACCATCATTTCAACACAATCTCTTCCAGAAAATAAAAGGAGAGAATATGGCCTGATTCATTTTATGAAGCTAATATAACTCTGATACCAAAACCAAAGACAGTAAAAACAAAGACACAAACCAACCAAAAACTGTAGGCCAGTACACCTTGTGAATATAGACATGAAAATCCTTAAGAAAATATTATCAAATCAAGTTCAGCAAACTATGAAAAGAATGCTATGCCATGACCAAGCAGAATCCATTCCAGGAAGGCAGTGCTGGCTCCGTATTCAAGCATCAGTCTACGTGACCTACCTTATTAAGGGACTAAAGAAAAAGTATCATTGGGGCACCTGGGGGGCTCAGTCGTCTGACTTCGGCTCAGGTCATGATCTCACGGTTTGTGAGTTCAAGCCCCTCATCGGGCTCTGTGCTGACAGCTCAGAGCCTGGAACCTGCTTTAGATTCTCTCTCTGCCCCTCCTCCACTCATGCTCTTTTTATCTCTCTCTCTCTCCCTCTCTTAAAAAATAAATTAACATCAAAGAAAAAAAGTCCTAAAAAAAAAAAAAGAAGAAAAATCACATGATCATATTGATCAATCCAGAAAAAGCATCTGACAATTTTGACACACATTCATGATAAAAAAAACCCTCTCATAAATATAGGAATGGAAAGGGACTTTCTAAAATTGGTAAAGAAAACTTACACAAAATCTGCCGCTAACATCACATTTAATGTGCTAGACTGGAGACTTTGCCCCGAGATCAGGAACAGGGCCAGGATTTCCACTCTCACCACTTTTTTTATTTGTTTTGTTTTCATGCGTATTTATTTAGAGAGAAAGACCACGAGTGACAGAGGGAAGGGCAGAGAGAAGGGGACAGAGGATCCAAAGCGGGTTCTGTGCTGACTGCAGAGAGCCCAGTGCTGGATTCGAACCCCTCCACTGTGAGATCATGACCTGAGCTGAAATCAAGAGTCAGACGCTTACGTGACGGAGCCCTGGGTGCCTCTCTCCTCACTTTATTCAGCACGGTGCTGGGAGTCCTGGGCGGTGCAGTAGGCAAGGCAATTCACAGGCATACAGATTGGGAAGGAAGAGGCCAAACTGTTCTATTTCTGGACGACATGATTTTGTTTGTGGAAAACCCCAGGGATTCTATAATAAAACAAAACAAACAAACAAAGCTTCTAGAACCAACAGAGGGAGCTGGGCAAGGTTATAGGATACAAGATGAACATGCAAAAAAGCATTTGTGTTTCTGTATACTAACAATGAACAAACATGTGGACACCAGAAGTAGAATCACAAAACTATTTACACTTGCTCACAAGTAAGTGCTGAGGTGTAAGTCTAACAAAACATGTTTAAGGCTTGTTTGCTGAAAACTACAAAACCCTGATGAAAGAAATCACTGAAGCTCTGAACAAATAGAGAAACATATCATGTTCATGGATTTCAATACCCAACATCTATTTCCCTCAAATTGATACATAGAGTTTTTTAAATTTCCTAACATTTATTTATTTTTGAGAGAGAGACCGAGTGTGAGTTTGAGTTTGGGGGGGTGCAGAGAGAGAGGGAGACACAGAATCGAAAACGGGCTCCAGGCTCTGAGCTGTCAGCACAGAGCCCAAGGTGGGGCTCGAACCCACGAACCGCGAGACCATGACCTGAGCTGAAGTTGGATGCTCAACCGACTGAACCACACGGATGCCCCCTTTTTGCCCTGGTTTTTCAAACTGATATAATGGTTTAATGCAATTCTCAGCAAAACCCTGGAAAGATCTAAAATTTACACGGAAAATCAAAGAAACGGAAACACTTTTGAAAGCCAAGAATCAAATGGGAGGAGGTGGCCCGCTGGATTTATGATCTAGTTACGGTAGTCATGACTGTGTGGTAGTGGTGGAGGAAGAGACACACAGATCAACGGAACAGAGCGGAGACCCCAGAGATGAACCCACACACACACGCCCGACTGAGTTTTAGAATTTTTATTTGTAGTAAGATACACATAAAACTTACCATTTTTATGGATGTTGATAATGCAACACAATGATTAGTATATTGTAACGTTGTGCAACCGTTGATGTCTATTTCCAGAACTCTCCCCTCCCTCCAGACGGTACCTCCACACCCGGCAGCAGGCATTCCCCCCGCTCCCCGCGGCCCAATCCCCTCCACGGATTTGCTTGTTGGGGGTATTGCGTGTAAATGGAGTCACACAGTAAGTGGCCTTTTACGTCTGGCGGATGTCACTGAGCGTCACGTGTGTGACGGGTGTCCGCTTTGTAGCGGGTGTCGGTATTTCCTCTTTCCTCGGGGCTGGATGTTTCTGCTGTGGAGACACCACATTTGAGGGATTCGTTCTTCTGTGGATGGAAGTCTGGGTGAGTCCGCCCTTCCGCCGGGGCGCGTGGTGCCGCCGTGAGCACGTGGGTCCACGTTTTTGTTTGAACAACTCCTTTCAGCTGTTGGGGTGTATGTGGGAGTGGACCGGCTGGGTCATGTGGTAATTCTCAGTGAAGAATTCAGCATATTGGGGGGCTTGGCCGGCTCAGTCAGTGGAGCGTGCAACACTTGATCTCATGGTTGAGGGTTCGAGTCTCTAATTGGGCATGGAGATCACTTCAAAATACAATCTTAAGGGGCGCCAGGGTGGCTCAGATCCTGATCTCTCGGTTCGTGGGTTCAAGCCCTGCATTCTCTCTCTCACTCTCAAAATAAAAAAAAAATACTTAAATATAAAATAAAGCCTTAAAAGAAGACTTAAGTTATTAAGAAGCCTCCTGAGGGACCACACGCGTGTTCCTCAGCGGAGGCACCACTGGGCTCTGCAGGTCTTCGTCAGCACTCTCTCTTCTGTCTTCTGACAGTGGCCATCCTCATGGTGTGCGGTGGTACCTCTTTGGCGTTAATTTGCATTCCCCTAATGATCTTGAGCAACTTCCATGGGCAAGCTGAGGCCCAGAATGGTCACACAGCTGGATGATGGCCGAGAAGCCAAGTGTCACCAGGAGCCTGAACCTGTCCCGATACCCCACCAGCCGGGAGTCCCCAGGGTCAGGGCCCAGGGCCGCTCCTGCCGTAGTGTCTGAGCCTGGGCCTAGGCTGCTGCTCCAAGGCTCCTGAAGGACTCCTTGCGTCCTTCCGCTGGGAGCTCAGCCCTTTCTGGGGCCCCACTTGGAACGATGCGTCCCTCTGCGTCAGGGAGAGAAGATCACGGTGTCTGGGCTTCCTTGAGGGAGCTCAGGCCAGGCGGCCCAGGAGCAGCCACTCCAGAGCCCATTCTACCCGGCCACAGGGACCTTGCACAACTCCGACCTCTGGGCACTTCACACGGGAAGCCCTTCCCCTCTTGGCAGATGGCATCCCCAACATGCCTGGACATATGAGGAGTGTCCTGTGTGCTGAGGGCAGGGGCCCGGACACTCTGCGTCCAAGGCTGTTGACTTGCTGTGTGACTTTGGTCAAGCTCCTTAGCCTCTCTGATCCTCAGCCTCCTCATCTGTAGAACGGGGATAATAACGCTGACCCACAGGGCAGTTCTGAGACTGAGTGTAATTGCAGGTACTCCGGACAGGGCGTGGGGCGGGCTGGGCCAGCCGTGACCGAGACGTGAAATAACCGTGCTGGGGAGGAGGTCCCTCGCAGGTGAGGATGGAGGCGGAGATGGCCCCTCAAGGGGCAGGCCTGTCGCTGTGCCCACGGCCTGAGGAAGGATGGGGTGAGGCTCAGCCCCACGAGAGCAGTGAGCAGCTGAACGCCGGGCTGGGCCCCTTGCCCCGGCCCCTCGCCCCGGCCCCTCCGTGGGTCTCTCGGGCCGCCCCACCATGCCCGGTGGCTCCAGGTCACCTGCGGGAAGGGGCTGCCGGGGATCCACCCCCCTCCCCGGTGGAAAGTCCAGAATTCTCCAAGGAGCCTCTTTGTGGAGCCAGGCCCAGCTGCGGACACAGGTGCACCTGCAGGCTTTCGTGGCTCCAGAAAAGTGAAGTGACGACCTTGATCTTCTTGGCTGTTTCTAGTCCCCCGGACTGTTGTCTCCTGGTTAAAGTGTCCCTTGGTCACTCAGCCAGCGGGGAAAACTCTGCCGAGCGTGGAGTGGCATTGGGGCGCGGCCTGGCCAAAAGCAGAGGGGTGCTGAGCCGCCGGTCCCTGGAGCCCTGGAGAGCCTGTGTGCCTCTTGAGGCCCAGCAGGCACCAGGACCCCCACGAGCGAGGACGCTGGGTTCAGGACTGACCTTGGCTTCTGCTTCCCTTCAGGCGCTGCAGTCGATGTACGTGCAGGAGGGGGTGTGGGAAAGGTCAGGAGGCGGCCGCCAGGCCCGGGCTGGGGGGAGCCCGTGCCCTCTGAGAAGGCAGCCCCGGCATGGGCCCGAAGGGGCGTCCACTCTAAGTGTCTGGGGGTGGCATAGAGCCGGACAGGAGGGCTCCGTGCCACGTCTCACGCCTCCACGGCCACCACCCACAGCACCGCAGCCCGTGAGCTCGGGGCCCCAAGGGCCCTGCTCCCAAGCCGGGGGCCCCAGCCCACTCCGCAGCAGCGCCGGCCTGTTCTGACCCTCACCGCCCTGGAGGTCTGCACAGGGCCCCGCTGTCTGAGGTGACGACCCCCAGCAGGCCCGCCACTCCCGCGGCCCCAGAGCCCAGGCTCGCACCGGCCGCCCTGGACACCCTCAGCTCATCTCGGACTGAATTCCAGGGCCCCCGGCCAGGAGAGGGGACAAAGCGAGACAGGACCCCTGTGTCAGCCCCTCACCCTGAACTCCCACGTCAGCAGAGAAATCCTGGCCCCTCCCCGCCCAGTGCCATGCTGGCGCCGGGCGCTCACCTCCGGCCCCAACCGAGCCTGACCTGGCTCTTCTTCCTCGGGGACGGCCTTGCCCCTCCACCACCCCCACCCGGCCCCGCTGGGCCACCATGGGAGGCCATCTTGCAGACCTCAGTGCCCGGCCCTTGCCCGCCATGGCCTGGGATGTGGCCCCCCTCTCTGCTGCAACGCCCTCTGGGACCTCGTCCCCCAGCCTCTGTCCCCAGCCCTAGCCAGGTCCTGGGGCTCTGCTCCCCTCCCCCCCCAGGGCTGCGAGCGGGACAAGGTCAGGAGGGCCTGTGGCCCGTGTGCAGGCCCCTCAGTCCACAGGGTCAGCTGCCTTCCCGAAGCTTTATTCTACACACCTGGAGGAAGGTGAGGGTAGGGGGCACCTGGGTCCCCCAGGGGGATGTGTTCAAGTTAGAGACGAGAGGCTGAGGCTCAGAGAAGGAAAGCGACTCGCCCAGCGTCACACCGCCTCCAGGTGATGCTCGTCACATGCCCAGTCCTCCATCAGACAGGCACTCCTCCCTCTGACTCTCCTACAGCCCAGGCCCAGGGCTCTGAACTGGGCCAGTGGGGGTGGTAAGGCCCCTCCCCACCTGGGCCACCGCCCACGGTCCCCACCTGAGTACCGGAGCACCTGGGTCGCCCCTGCTGGTGCCCAAGATCCGGGGCCTCCGGTGAGGCCGAGGGCACCTGTCCTGCTGTCTCTCATTCTGACAGAACCACACTTGGGGAGCTGACAGCCCTCCCAGCTGCATCACAGAGGGGTCGGGCCCTGGTCTGGAAGCTTCCTTAACGGAGGAAGGGCAGCCAGCAGCCCGGCGGAGGTGTGCAGGGGAGTGGATGGGGCCTTCACTTTCCAGGATCGCAGGGAAGTTTCCATTCCTGCCCCTCCCTCTGGCCCTGATTGGCTCTGGGGAGACACAGCCTTCACTCTGTCCCTGGGACCCTAGTATAATAGACGGGCCCTGGCCTGCAGAGGTGGCTGCCCAGGTCCCACGACCAGGTGTGCCCACCCGAGAGCCCAGCAGGGCAGGGGCCGCGAGGGCCGGGAGGCAGGATGGCCCAGACACCCCACAAGTCCAGTGGTACCCCAAGGCCGCGCGACCCCAGGCGGGGAGAGGGGGCCCCCGCCACGGTGGGTGAGGCCCGGGCAGGTGGGGACACGGTGCTGCGTCGCCTACTGAGGCTGCACCGCACTGAGATCGCCATGGCTGTGGACAGCGCCTTCCCGCTGCTGCACGCGCTGGCCGACCACGACGTGGTCCCCGAGGACAAGTTCCAGGTGGGCCCCAACCTGGACCCCCAGGGCCCCCCCAGCCTTCCCCAAGCCTTGCCCTCGAGCCAGGGGCCAGGTCTGGGAAGATGAGCTGGAGATGGACCTGCCCCGCCCATGAGTGGGGGAAGGGAGGGGGTACACGGGGGTGGGGCTGCTTGTGGGGAGGGGGAGGGGCAGGGTCTCCAGGGCGAATCCCTGTGCCTCTGCAGTGCCCCTGCCAAGCGGTCCTCAGGCTGCCCTCAAAGCTAGGGGTGCTCCCCTAAGATGAGTTCCAGGGGGACCTTCTCGCCCCCCAGCACCCCAGGCATCCTCACGCCCACTGCCGCCCTAGGGCATGGCCGCAGTGCCCGGTCACCTGCAGCACCTCTGGGACGGCGTTCTGCCCTCTAGAACGACAGGGGGGTGTCGGGAGGTGGGGGGCCGTGGTGGGGGGCAGGAAGCAGGGCCTCCCAGCCCCCACTCTTGCCTCAGGAGACCCTGCGTCTAAAGGAGAAGGAAGGCTGCCCGCAGGCCTTCCACGCGCTCCTTTCGTGGCTCTTGACCCAAGACACAGCTGCCATCCTGGACTTCTGGAAGGTTCTCTTTAAGGACTACAATCTGGAGAGATATGCCCGGCTGCAGCCCATCCTAGACTGCTTCCCCAAAGGTGGGGGTGCTGTGGGAGGAGCCGGGGTCCCACGGGGCTCGGCCTCCCTGGCTGGAGTCCTGCCAGCTGGACTGTAACAGGGGAGGTGGGGGGTGAGCAGGGAGCCCCGGACACCCCCCAGGACCGTCCCGGCTCCTGAGCGTCCAGGGGCCGAGTCCTCGAGCACCTGGCGGGGCGTCGCTCTGGCCTTGAGGCTGGGCCCTGCTCGCCCCTGCAGACATTGACCTCAGCCAGCCCCGGAAGGGGAGGAGGCCCCCTACGGCCCTGCTGCCCAGACCTCCCTCCAAGAGGAAGGCCCTGGAGGAGCTCAGGGCCACCCCACCTGCGCCGCTGTCTCCGAGGGGCACCCCCAGCCCAGGTACCTAGTTTGCGGAGCTGGGTGTCACAGACTGCCCCGGGGCCCCCCACACCCCCGGCCCACCCCCTCCTCACTTGGCCTGGAGCCCACCCAGGCAGGGGCTGCGGAGGATGTCCCTGTAAACTTAGCAGGTGAGCCTTGCCGCCTTTGTCCCAGGACCCCGGGAAGTGGCAGGTGGGGGGTACTTCCTTCTGTGCTGGGGACACCAGAGCCGGTAGAGCAAGGGGACCACTGGTGGGGGTCCAGAGTCCCCGCCCGCATGTGCTCTCTCTTGCCGCCCTTGGCCTCAGGCATTTCGTCCCCTCCCCCTCTGGGACCTCCTTGGGGAGCAGAGGGCCAGGCAGGTGCGGCTCCCCCTGCAGGCGCCCAGGCGAAGGCCAAGTCCTCCAAGAAGCCTGAGAACAACGCAGAGCCGCAGCGCCCCCCGCTGGGGAATGGTGAGCCAGGTCCGTCCACCTCCCTGCTCCGCGGCAGGGTCCATGGTCAAGGGCAGGCTGGGTGCTGCCCTAGGTGGGCCTGTCCTGGGAACTGGGATGGCACAGGCCTGACGTGTCCCCCCAAAGGCTCGGCTGCACAGCCACACTGGGGAGAGAGGGGACGCCTCGGGTTCCCCCACCTGTGCCCGTGTCGGGGTCCCCGTCCCTACAGAGAATCCTTCCTGGTCCCTGGGCTGCATGAAGCCTGGTCCCTCTCTGTCCCCTCCTTGCCCCAAGGCGCCCCCCCCCGCAGACCTCCTATGGTCACCTGACCTGAGGACAAGCGCTGGGGACTTGGCCTCCCTCCCAGCACAGCCCAGGGCCATGTCCTGGGTCCTTGTCTAGTCCTGCCTGTGGTGTTCAGTTGTCTCACACACCACACACACACACCCCCCCCACACCCCTAACATACCACACAGCATGACTTCCCCTCATGGCCTGATTCTGCAGTCACCCAGGCTGTCTGTCTGTCTGTCTGTCCGGGGAGGGGTGGCCCTGGACAGAAGGAGAGACTGATTCTGCAGCCTAGGCACCTCACGCTCCCTGCTGCTGGCAGGGAGGAGGTGCTCAGGGGCCATCCTTCCAATCTATGACCACCCCCGTGCCCTGCCCCCTTCCCAGGAATTCAGTCCATGTCCACTTCTGTCCAGAGAGCCGTGGCCGTGACATCTGGAGATGTCCCCGGAGCCCGCGGGGCAGTGGAGGGGATCCTCATCCAGCAGGTGTTTGAGTCAGGTAGACGGCGTGGCGAGGGGGACGCAGGCCCGTCCACGCGGTGCACGTGCGTCCTCGGCAGCTGGCCACGAGGAAGGGGGCAGGCACCGAGGGCATCCATCCTGCAGGGTGGGGGCTCCTGGGCTCCAGGGAGGTCGGGTGTCCAGGGCCACTTCTGGGTCACATTGCCCACTCGGATGGGCCCCTCAGGGTCTTGGGCTCATCCCCCTTCCAGGAAGTTCTCCGGCACCTGCCCCACCCCCACACCGCCTCCTTGCCCTCCCTCCTGTGGACACTGGCTAGCTGGCCCCTGGGAGCCAATGCGGGGCCTGGTCTCATCCCCCAGGGAGGGCCCCGAGGACCCCGAAGCACTTATAACAAATGACCAGGAACCAGGCCACTTAAAACACCAGGAGTTCCAAAATGCAGATATGGCGGAGCAATGCTCCCTCCAGAGGCTCCGGGGCAGGGTCCTTCCTGCCTCCACCCCCTCGCAGGCCCCATCACCACAGCCGCTGCCCCCCAAATCTCAGGGTCTCCTCCTGTATCTGTCTGCATCCTCTTTGCTCTGCTTGAGGACATGCGGTCTCTGGACTCAGTGTCCCTTGGGAGCCCATCTGACCTAATCCCACCGATAGAGACCCTGCTTCCACGTAAGCCACACTCTGGTGGCCCGTTCACCCAGTTCAGCACCCCCCTCACCACCCCTTGCAGAGAACCCCTGCTGTGTCCAGGACCCTGGTCCCTGCCGGCAAGGGGTGGGAGGGAGGAGGCAGCCTGCTACAGAGCTCCCCATCCCTCTACGCCGCCCCTCTGCGCCCGCCTTCCCCCCCCCCTTCCTGGGCCTCCCAGGCCAGTGTGAGGGCGGAGCAGGGGCCAACCAGCCTCTCCTCCCAGGCGGCTCCAAGAAGTGCATCCAGGTTGGGGGGGAGTTTTTTACTCCTAACAAGTTCGAAGACCCCAGTGGGGGGAAGAACAAGACGCGCAGCGGTGGCCTGAAGACCCTGGTCCGAGCCAAGGGGACCCAGGCTCCTGCCCCTGTAAGCCCTGCCTGCCACACCCCTCCCCGAACTCAGAGCTCAGCGGGGCTGGGCCCGCCCAGAGGGCACTCCCCACTCTGGTGACCCTCCCCTTCTCCCTAGCAGGGTGGAGGTGACCCCCTGAGAGCAGGCCACCAGGGCAAGGTGCAGGCCCCGCCCGCTCTCCCCAGCGAGCCCCAGCTCCACCAGGTAACGCGGGCCACAGTGGGGCTCCCTCCTCTCCTGTGTCCGCAGGGGAGGGTCCTTCTGCCGCTTTGCTGCTTGTCCAGGGCAGCCCCTTGGGTGACGAGGGCAGAGGCCGAAGCTGCTGTTCACAGGGTCGAGCTTTCTTTTTAAATAATATTTTCCTGCTAACACACAACTTGTGTTCAAATAAGTCAGAGAAAGTGAGTCCTGCCAGGCGTTCAAAAGCGCAGAGCTGAGCTGGGTGCCCTCGCCCTTGGCCTCACAGCCTCGGGCCAGTGGGCAGGCAGGGGGCCCCTGCAGGGAGTCAGCCCCCGAGCCCCCGAACACGTCCTGGGGCTCCCCGCACAGGGCAGAGCCCGCCACAGATCTGACCGCCACTGGCCCAGGCCAGGCGCTGCTGGGCCCCGGGCTCTCCTGCCTGCCCGCCACCCCACCCCAGGAGCTCCCTGGCTGGCGGGATCAGGGGGTCATTACGATGAGCGAGCCCCTTGCTGCGCAGGGCTGCCTGGCCTGGCGGGCTTCTGGGAGGAGGCCACCTGGAGGGCACCGAGGTGCCATTCAGGCAGGGGCACAGGCGGGGTCCAGGCTCCAGGCGCGGGGGATGGCGGGGGCCTCGGGCTGATGGCCACACCACGGCCCCGGCTCCACTGCGCTGTGAGGAAGGGCTGGCACGGGGGTGGGCGCGCGGGGAAGGGGCCGCAGGGGTCTCAGGCCCCCCTGGGAACCCGGGCTTTCTGCAGGCTTCATATCCCCAAGAAGGATGGCCTGGCCCAGGGGTCTGTGCTGGGGACCGGGGTCTCCGAGATGCAGGGTACCATGGGGGAGGGCTGGGGGCAGGCAGGGGACCTGGGTGCCCCTGGGTGCCTCTGGGAGAGGGGAGGGGGCCGTGGCGGCCCCGACCTCCCAGCGGATGCGTGTGTCTTGCCCGTGTCAGAAGAATGAGGATGAGTGTGCCGTGTGCCAGGACGGCGGGGAGCTCATCTGCTGTGACGGCTGTCCCCGGGCCTTCCACCTGGCCTGCCTGTCTCCGCCGCTGCGGGAGATTCCCAGGTGAGCCCCAGCCGGCTCCATGGCCCCTCCTGCCCGACTGACCCCGAGCCGGAGGCTGCCCGGAAGTGTCTCCGTTCTTGATGGGAGGTGGGGCCCCCCTGGGAGGGACGCCTCTCTTCAGGTCACTGGGTGGTGGGGCTGGGGCATGGGTGCTCCCAGCCCAGCTGGCAGGCCCCAGGGGGCACAGAAGGAGAATGAGGGCCTCCAGTGAAGGGCCATCCTGTCCCAGGGCCACAACCCCCTGGCCCAACCTCCCGCTAGCAGCCGGCCCTCACCTCCAAACCTGGTCTTACTTGAAGTTGCGCTGGGTGGGCGCCTTTCCTGGGCAGGGCAGGAGTCCTCCCACATCTAGCTCCTGGTGCTCCCTTCCCCCAGCCCACCGAGCCCTGCCCTCTACTGAACACGGGGGACCACATCTGGTGGGGAAGAGCTTGGGTGGGAGACGGGACCCGCCTTCTAGCCCTGGCCCTGCCCCTGCTCCCTGAGTGACCTTGACCAGGTCACTTGCCTCTGAGCCCTAGATGCTGGTCACTAAAATGAGGAGGTTTAGCCAAGGTCATCATTCACCTTCAGGGGTGAGGTTGTCATCTGCTCTTCTTTCCTGCCCTTGACCGTGTCCCCTCCTGCTAGGCATTGTTCCCCTTATGAAAACGGGTAGGTCTGGGGGGTAATAACACCTCAGTTCAGAAAGGTCCCATCTGGAGGGCAAGGCCCCTAAAAGCCACGCATGGGGCTCTGGGTGTTTAGCAGGTGTCAGATCCCTGGGGCTCTGCAGAGGGGACACTGACCATGATGGCAACGGCCAACCCTGGGGGTCAATTTCCTGGCCTCCTGGTCTCTCCTGCTCACTGGTGAGGGCAGCCCTCCCAACGTGGCTCTGCCCGCTGGCCTGCCTGGGCCTCGGTGTCCCCATCTGTAAAAGGAAAGGTGTGACTTGGAGGAGCCCTCAGGCCTCCCCTGCCCTGGGCGTCTGGGAGCCTACTGTCCCCTCTGCCCCCTGGCATGCCTCTGGCTGCGACAATGTGGACATGTGAGCAGTGGGACCTGGAGGTGCTACAGTTGTCTCCAGGGAGGAGCCCAGAGGGTCCCGCCGCAGGCCGAGGAGCCCCCGCCCCAGGAGCCGCCCGTGGAGACCCCGGTACGCCCAGGCCCACTGCAGGGCCCTCTGCCCAGCTTCCCGGCCGCTCCCGTGGGTGGGGCCCCAGGGAACCTGACTCCCCAGCCCTGGCCTGGCCTCATCAGCTTGGCTCCCAACACTGGGAAATGGCCCCACTAGGGGCCTGGGCTCTGTGGGCACTGTGTTTTGACCACTACTAATGTTCTCTAAAAGTGTTTTAAGCATTTTGTTGCAGCGGAGACAGGAACCATACAACATGTGTCCAAGTGTATACCGAGCGCTCACGGACAGCGTGAGGGCCACAGGCCCCGTCCTTAGATGGGGAAAGGGTCAAGGCCTTGCTGAGGACGCAGGGCAGGAGCTGCACCCAAAGCTTTCCAACCCCACACGGGGTTCTACGCCAGCTCCCGGGGGGTGGCTCTCAGGTCCCAGGGGTCACCGACTCCCTGGGTGGTGAAGCGCATGCCCCCTGCAGCCTCTCCCAGCACAGACCCTCTGCCTCCAGGTCCTCCTGGGACTGAGGCTGGTGGGAGCAGAGGCCAAGGGACTGTCCAGGGAGTCCCCAGCCGGGAGAGACGCTGCGGGCCCCTGCAAGCACCTGCTGGCCACACCTTGTGCAGCCCCCTTGCCGGTGCTGGACCCCTCAGCTCTGCGCCCCCTACTGTGTGGGGTCCCTGAGGGGCAGCAGGTGAGGGGGTGCTGGGGTTGGGGTGGCTGTTTTCTGGGAGCTCAGGGCCTGCAGGACAGCCAGATGGAGCTGAAATAGGAGGGATAGGAATGCAGGGGAAAAGGGGGTGGTAGTCAGGTGGGGGGCTGGGGTCAGCGCTGAGGGAGGAGGAGCCAGACTGGGCATGGGGAGGACCGAACAGGGGCTGGGCACTGGGAGGAGCCCACCCAGAACAGGGATGGGGGTCTCTGAAGAGCTGGGGTAGGGAAGGGAGGCTTCCGGAGGGATTCCAGTAGGGGTGACAAATTCCGTCCTGGTCCCTGGAGCCCCAGCCACCCTCACAGGGGCAGGACAATAAGGGAAGATGTTCTGGGGTCCCCTTGACCAGCCCTAGAAGGGTCCGAGTCTACTAAGGAGGAGCAAGGTCTCCCGGGACTGCAGCGCAAAGGTGCTCGGTGTCCCTTGGCCCCCGGGTGCGGGCAGAAGGCGCGGGTCTTGCGAGCCCCTCCCCCCACAGTCCCCACTGTGTCCCCCTCACAGGGCCCGGCTGGTGCGCGGTGTGGCATGTGCGGCGAAGGCGCAGACACGCTGCGGTGCGCGCACTGCGCCGCCGCCTTCCACTGGCGCTGCCACTTCCCCGGGGGCACAGCGCGGCCCGGGTGAGTGCGGGGTCCTGGGCACAGGGCCGGGGAGGGACACTGCGGGGACCGGCGCCCCCGACACCCTCCTCCGCGGTGACACCCTCCTCCGCCGCGCAGGGCGGTCCCGCGCTGCCGATCCTGCTCCGGAGACGCCACCCAGGCTCCCGAGGAGGGCGCGCCCGCCCCCACCCCGGCCCGCGCGCCGCCCGGGCCTGCCAAGGTCAGTGCCGCCAGGGGAGGCAGGGACCCCGCGGGCTGAGGGGGCGAGCTCACTCCGGGGTCCAGCTCGCGGATGTGCAGGCGCCCTTGGCCATGTGTTCAGTGTTTTGCACATGGACTCCCTCCTGAGAACCTGTTACAAAGGGAAACCAGGGGCTGGGACACGTGGGGTGGGGTGCGCGTCCCTTTCCTGATGACCGAGCCCAAGGCTCCCCTAAGCCCTCCTCCCCCAGCGCCTGGGACCCCAGCTGTGCACCCGGCCCGCAGTCCTCCGCGGCCCTGGGCCTGGCCCTCCCCAGCCCCATCCTACAGCCGGGAGCCCTGGGGAGAAGGGGCCTGTCCCCGTCTGTCTGCCCTCCTGCCCCGCAGCAGTCGCCCCAGGGCTCCCTGGGGACCTGTGTGTCCCGGGAGCCTCGAGGTGGCGCCCCTCGCCCTGCCTGAGCGTGTCGCTGCCCCCAGGACCCCTCAGGGCCCCGGGTGGTGGTCAGCCCTCCCCCACCCGCGCCCCGTCCTCTCCGCAGCCGCCCCGCATACTCCCCGGAACCCGCTGTGAGGGCGCCAGGCCAGCCCCTGTGCTGGGGGACCCCTGCCCTGCCCACACCTGTGCGCGCAGCCCCGCGTGGAAGCGTCCCATCCCCCCTCCCCCGCGTGCACCTGGTGGGCTCCAGCCCTGCTAGGTGCCCCCCCAGGGGTCCTTCCCTCCAGAACATGCTTCTTCACTGACACCGGGGTTCTTTCCTCTTAGCAAAGTCACCTTGTCATTGTGATATAAAATGTAACTGTTTTAAAAGGTCTGGGTCCCTTAGCCTCTCCCCTCACCCTTCCTTCCCGGGCGGTTCTGAGGATGTGGGTGTGGCCCCGACTGTTTTCCCACAGGCCCCCCTCCATCCCGGAGGCGGGGCTCCTCTCGATCGTGGGGCTGGTGTTCCCTCGCAGGGCCTGTGTTTGTGAGCTCCAATTTGGCTGTTTTGAGCCAAAATCTGTCAGTCTCTTGAGGGTCCACCTAGCATGGCCGCCTCTCCCTCCCAGCCTGTTCGGAAACAGCCCACTGCCCTGCTCTGGCCCCTTATGGGGCCCGGAGGAGCTGGGGCACGGTGGACCCTGTCAATGCTCTTGGATGGGTGAATGGTTGGCATCACAGCAGACGCTTTCCTCTTCGGGCCTCAGTCTCCCCATCCATGATGGGTCCCTTCTAGCAGGTTCTCTGAGTCACCTGGCTCTCCCCAGGAGGTTGCATGTAGCATGTAGAGGCAGGCAGGCCTGGGGGCCGTGGGCAGCCAGCTTCCCGAGGTGCCAGGGCCCCAGCAGGCAGCCCCAATCTCACTCGTGCCCACCCTGCCTGTGCCCACCACCCTGGCAGGAGGCAGGGGTTAGAATTCAGTTCCCAGGGCCCTGCTTGGGGCAGCATCCCCCCTGCCCTGGCATTAGCCACTGCCTCCCGGCCCCTATTGCCTCTGCAGGGTGTCCTGCTTCGCATCTGCTGTCCCTAGCAGGGGTGCAGACGCTGGGCTGACCTCTCTTTCCTGGGCTGCAGGCAGGGGACAGTTCTGCGGGTCACGAGCCGGTTGTGCACAGGGATGACCTGGAGTCCCTCCTAAGCGAGGTAACGCATCACCTGGCTGGGGCTCCCCCTCCACTGCTCCCCCCCCCCCCCTCCGGGGAAGCAGCCAGCACCCGGAGGGCCTGGGAGCCCCTGCTGGGAGTACCAGCACCAGAGATCCATGTTGCTTCAGGCGCTGGCCCCCCATGCACATGCACGCACGGGAGTCCGTAGGACACAAAGGGGCGAAAGGGGCCCCTGTGCCCTTCCGGCTCCTAGCCTGCTCCAGAGTCCCCGGTCCCCGGGGGCCGGCGATGCAGGACCTCAGCACCAGCACCCCAAAGCCTCACTCTGATGCCATGACTTCCCCCTGGGGGAGGGGTGGGCACCCCCAGAACCTCTGCCTTCAGCGGACCTCTCCCCGCCCCCTCTCAGCCCAGGCCTCTCCACCCTACAATGAGCAGTTGTAATCGGTGAAGAAAATGGGGCTTTTTGGGGTTCTGTCTTCTGTTGGCGGGAGGTCTGACTCCTCCAGCCATTCCCACACCGAGGTGGCCCGCCTATTTTCTCCTTGGGCTGTAGGGCCCTGCCCGGTGTGGTGGGCTGGGCACGGGTGGGCCCCAGACACACCGGAGTCCTTAGGGGTGGCCCGGCCACTGGATGTGGTCCTGTGGCTCTGGCGGAGCAGTCGCCCGATACCGTGAGAGAAAGGGGGCAGTCACCTCATATGCTGGAGTGTTGGGCCTCCCCCCGCCCCCTCCGTCCTGTGGGAGGAGGTGATGGAAAGACTGGCCCTGCCTCAAAGCCCCAGAAGAAGGAGGAGGCCCAGCAGCCGTGGGGGCCGTGCCCTGTGTGCAGGATGCCATTGCCTGCCGTGTCCCATGTGCTTCAGGCCTCAGTCAGGATGCTCATGATTCCAGGGGACCCTGGAGCCCGGGGGTGGGCACTTGTCCCCTGGGGGCTCTGGCGGGTCCCCCAGTCTCTGCTCTCGACTTCCAGCACTCCTTCGACGGCATCCTGCAGTGGGCCATCCAGAGCATGTCCCGCCCGCTGGCCGAGGCGCCCACCTTCCCCTCCTGATCCAGGCCTGCGTGGGTCTGCGGGGCAGCACTGGGGGAGGGGAGGCCCCTGGAGCTGCAGCCCTGGCTGGGAGCGGACCGGCCCCCAGCTCCGAATCAACAGATGCCTGTGAGTTCCCACTCGTGCTCATGGCCACCCGCCTGAGAAGCAGGACCCGCTCCCCAGCCCTGGAAACTGGTCACGTCAGCTCTGCTAGGGACAGCACAGACACCGAAGGGTCCAGGCGTCGCCCTACCCGGCTCGCAGACAGGGCCTGGCGTCCTGGAACACAGAGCAACCTGTGCTGGAATAAAACCCATGTTTGTGGAGTTTCGACGTGCTCTCCAGGGGGTGTGGTTGCTCTGGGGGTTCCGTGCCCCCGCACTTCTGGTGCCTGAAGTGTCTGTCACGCTGGCCGGAGGGAGACGCCCGCAGGAGGAATGGCCCCCAGAAGTGGACAGCATGCTCCTGCCGCTGGGGAGCACTCAGAGCTCCCCAGAGCTCCCAGTACAGCCCAGCCTTGAGGTCTGGCCTGCCCCTTCTGCTGCAGCCCCATGGGCTCCTCCCTCCTCCACCCTTTCTGGGGCCCAGCTCATCCCCACCCCAGGGCCTTGGCACGTCTGTTTCCTTGTCCAGACATTTATCCGAGAACGCTCTCTCGTGGGTGTTCTCTATGGCTGGCCTCGTCCTGGTGTGGGGGTAGAGAGGGGTATTCTGGTGGGAGGGATAGCTCACATGCGAGAGGCGGGTGACCTCGGGCAGGGGGACCACTGCGGAGTATGAAGCAGGACACGGCAGCGGTGGGAGCTGGCAGGGTGTGAGGGACGCACGGGAGGTCAGGCGGGTGGCCGTGAGGACGGCGCCAGGCCTTACTTTCCTCACTTCACCCGCCAGTCAGAAGCCGGGTGGCAGCTGGGGGCCCGGAGCCCAGGACCCTGGGTCAGGCACAGCTGCGGGCTTGGTGTCAGCAGAAGCTGTCAGCGACCCCAGAGGCCCCCACCAGCAGGGGCCCCGTGGTAGGACGCCTGGACGGGGATGGAGCAAGTGGCCACAGGCCTTGCCACGTGTGGGCTGCAGAGCTGGGACACGTGTGCTCTGGGGACGGTGGCTTGTGTCCCCACCCCAGGAAAGCCCAAGTGGGAGCCGAAGCAGGAAGAGGGGCCCATGGCCCGCAGCCTCTCCGGGCTCTGGCTGTCACTCAGCTCCTCCGGTGACCTCCAGGGCACCCAGGGTCCAGGGTGACCACTCAGCTCCTCCGGACTCGTTGAGGCGGGGGAGGGGTAGACCCACCTAGGACAGCAGAGCTGAGGGCCGGGTCCCTGCTGGGTGGGTGGGGAGTAAGTGTCCCAGGACCCTGAGTTGAGTTGGTTGTTCAAACAGGGATGCCCACCGATGTGGACATTGGTGTCCGAGAGCAAGCGGGTCACACCTCCCCCCTTTGAAATCTCTGCTTCATTTCTGAAGACCCCCCACCAGGCGGAGTATTCAAGGTCGCAGGTTCTTCTTCTGGAGACACCGCGCTCTCTGGCCTGGCCTGGGAGGTCCTCAGGCAGAGCCGCTGAGGGCTGCAGAGACCCCTGGCTGCTTGCAGGCCTCGTTTCTCTCGCTGCTTTCAGACTTCCCTCTTTGTCCTTGACTTTGGGGGGCTTCGCTGCAGTAGGTCTTGCAAAGGATCTCTTCACGTCGAGTTTGTCTAGGGGTCTGAGCCCCAGGAACGTGGACGACCAAATCCGTCCCCTGATAGGAAGTTCTCATCGATTCTTCCTTTTTTGTTTACTTCTGTGAGACAGAGCGTGAGCAGGGGAGGGGGAGAGGCAGAAGGGGACAGAGGACCCAAAGAGGGCTCTGTGCGAATAGCGGGGGCCCGACGTCGGGGGCCCAGGTGGCTCAGCCAGTTAAGTGTCCGACTTCAGCCCAGGTCGTGAGCTCACGGTTCTTAGGGTTCGGGCCCCTTGTAGGGATCTGTGCCCACAGCTCAGAGCCTGGTGCCGGCTGTGGGTCTGTGCCTCCCTCTCTCTCCGCCCCTCCCCTGCTGGTACTGTGTGTGTGTGTCTCTCTCAAAAATAAACAAACATTAAAACAAGTGAAGTGGCGGTCACCTCCCCAGACTTCACTCAATGCCTTGGGGACGGAAACCCTTCGGGTCGGCCCTGCCAGGGGCCGGGCCATCTCTGATCGCCATGGACGTGCTCCCTCGTGCAGCTGATTCTGCAGCGCACTTGCCCGCCTTCCCTTCATCCCACAATGCACCAGGGTGAGTGCTGACAGCCTTTCTGTTGTTTCTGAAGGAGGTGTTAAAGTTCAAGGTGGTGTCTCTCCTAGGCTCCCGGATTTTGGCCCGTTACCTGTGTGGGCTCACTGTTTGCCACAAGTCATTGTCACTGCCATCGGGAGGGCACATAGGGAGTTGGCCGCACAGTGGGTGTGGGTGAGGGGCCCTGAGCTCTGGGGGTGCCGGCAGGCCGGTGGGGGGATCTGATGCCTGCAAGGTGTCCCTAGTGGCGCGCGGGCAGGCCTCTCGATGGCGGTCCGCAGTGCAGGAGGTAGTGTCGGGTCCCTGTCTTGCCCCTGACAGTTCTGTCTGCCACTGTCTTGGACCTTCCTGCCCCGGTACTCCTGACTCAGGACTCGGAAGGGGCGACGGAGACACGGGGATCCTTGGCAGGATCACCCTGGACTCCCACAAAAGCTCCTGCCTTTGGCGGTGGGGGAGGGGGCGGGGACTGTCTAAGATGCTGTTTTCCAGGGGCTTCCAGACCACGGCCAGGAGAGGGTGGAGCCACCTC
>NC_043704.1:2811021-2816855 GCF_006229205.1 Suricata suricatta
CTGTCTTGGACCTTCCTGCCCCGGTACTCCTGACTCAGGACTCGGAAGGGGCGACGGAGACACGGGGATCCTTGGCAGGATCACCCTGGACTCCCACAAAAGCTCCTGCCTTTGGCGGTGGGGGAGGGGGCGGGGACTGTCTAAGATGCTGTTTTCCAGGGGCTTCCAGACCACGGCCAGGAGAGGGTGGAGCCACCTCCTGGCAGGTGCAGCCCCAGGCCTGGGCCTGAGTCTGTGAGTCTGTACCAGACTCGGGGGTGGCCGAGCCTCTGCCCGGGTTCCCTGGCGTGTGGGGCCGGGCCCCCGTGCTGGAAAGGGGCTCTGTCCGTGGCCGGAAGCTAACTTGCTGCCAAGGGGGGCACGTGACAAGGGCATGCTACTCAGCCACGATGCTGACACCCCCACGAAGTTCTCACGGGCATTGTCCTGGGCCCCAGGGACCCGGACAGCTTAAGTGAAAAGAGGCCGCCGGGCCCCGGATTTGCTAGGAGCAGTGGGCGTGTAAGAGCTGCCCCGAGGACGCGTTTTTCAACGTGAGCCGGAGGGCGCCGGGCGAGGAGGGGTCGCCCAGAGGGCAGAGCCCAGAGTCCCGCCGGGATGCAGCCTGGGGACGTGCTCCCAGCGAGCAGACTCGGTCTGACCAGGGGGCACCCCCTGCCCCTGTGGTCCTGACGCCAGTGTCCCCGCGGGGCCAGGACTCGCTGGGGACCAGGGCTCTCTGCACACCCCCTGCTCCGCTTTTCAAATGCAAGTGTCCGCGGCGGGTCCTTTCCCCTGTGGCCGTGCATGCTGGGAGGGGGGGCAGCTAACTGCTGTGTGTGGTTTCTAGGCCTGTGGATCAGAGGAGCTCACCCCCCCTGTGTGGGTCCCTGGGCCTGGCCCGCGGAGCCGGGCCCCGGCATTGCACGAGACTGGGGGGGGTCCCGGGCAGAGCGGGCGCTTGTCTGATGGAGAGCCGTGGGTAGCTGCGGCCAGGGGGTGCACTGGAACAGATCTGACTGCAAAATGGCATCAGTTCTCGGTCTCTCCCTATCCAGGCCCCTTTTCGTTTTTATTTATTTTGGGGGGGTGGAGAAAAGGAGAGGGTCGGGGGGAGAATGTCCCACGGAGGCTTCCACCAGCAGCACAGAGTCCGACCGGGGCTCAAACACATGAACCGTGAGATCATGACCTGAGCCAAAATCAGGTCACTGAACCAACTGTGCCCCCCTGGCTCCCTCATCCCCAGGCCCTTTGTAAGTGACTCTGCAGCTCCTGTCACCGCGAGGGGGGGTTCACATCCCCCTGCGGATCCTTTTGCCCCCTGACTTGCTTCGGCCAACAGGCAGTGTCAGAAGCAGCAGCGCCCCAACCCCACACGCGGACCCCGCAAGGCCTGCGGACGTTTTCGTGAGTGTGCCCGCCAGGTGAGTAAGCCCCAGTGGCCTTCTGAGGGGGGACATTAGAGGGGAGCTGTCCCAGCCCAGCCCAGACCAGCTGGGTCTCTTCCAGCCAGGTGCAGGCCGAGGGCACTGTCGGCCCTGCCCCCTCGCCCTCGGCGTAGACCCCTCTATCCATTCCGCGGGTCTCCGGGTCTCCCCGACACGGCACCCCCTCCCTCCCCAGCACCCCTGCACACGGCCCTGCTTTGCTCTCCCTGCCTGCGTGCACCTGCTAGCGCGGCTCCTGAGAGTTTGTAGCAATAACCGTCATCCGGGAGCCTCGCCCCGGGAGCCGCGTGGGTCTCGATGGTCAGGTTCGGCCCCTGCTCTTTCCTCGGGTGGTTTGGATTCGTTAACTGACACAGACGGCGTGCTCTCTGCCCCGAGTCCCGTTGCAGTGTTAAATTCCGTTTTCATAGAGAATTTCCTGATAGACCTGGGGTCCTTTCCGGATTGCTTTGTTTCGGAGACTCCTGGGACCCAACACGTGCTCCTGGGAGGCTGGTTTACTGCACTGAAATGCTTGCTTTATCGATGCCTCTTGAGAGAATGTGCTGGCGGCAGGTTCCTGCCACGGAGAAGTGACCGACGCGACCGTGTTTATGGGAGAGGCTGGTGCAGTCACGTCGAAGGCTCTGCTCGTCTGTGTCCAGTGTGCCGGGCAGTGGAAGGGGGACACGGGCGTGACCCGGAGAGAGCTTGGGGTCTGGAGGGAGGATGGTGGCGCCTCCTGTGCTGGCAGGCGCTTGGCAGCCCTGGGAGGTTTCTCGGGTAGTGGAGACATGTGTAACAGGTGGCAGGTTTATTTTACTAGGAAATTTTTTATGTTTATTTTTGAGATGGAGAGAGACAGATCACAGCAGGGGAGGGGCAGAGAGGGAAGGAGACACAGAGTCCGAAGCAGGCTTCAGGCTCCAAGCTGTCAGCACAGAGCCTGACAGGAGGCTGAAACCCCGGAACCACAAGCCTTGAGCTGAGCTGAAGTCAGAAGCTTAAGTGACGGAGCCCCGGCTGGTGCCCCCACCAGGTGGCAGTTTTAAATTTGCCAGTAAGAAACGCCCCCAAACATATCAACCTAATTTCTCCTGACATGACCATCTTACATGGATTTTTTTTAAAGTTTATTTTGAGAGAGAACCTGCGGAGGTGAAGGGCAGAGAGGGAGGAGGAGAGAGCATCCCAAGCAGGCGCCACACCGTCAGTGCGGAGCCTGGTGCGGGGCTCGACCTCAGAAGCCAGGCTGTCGGGGGTGTGGGTTCAGCAGCAGCCCCGCAGACGTGCAGGCTGGTGGCAGGCGGCCTCAGGAGTGGGGCTCAGGAAGGTGGTGTGGAAGGTGGGTGCAGACAGGCAGGTGAGGAGGCATCAGGGTGGCCCAGAAGACAGGGACAGCCAGGGTGTGAGCCGCGGGGGAGGGGCGCT
The DNA here is from genome assembly GCF_006229205.1 of Suricata suricatta. Classification (NCBI taxonomy): domain Eukaryota; kingdom Metazoa; phylum Chordata; class Mammalia; order Carnivora; family Herpestidae; genus Suricata; species Suricata suricatta. The sequence goes on from NC_043704.1 coordinate 2,813,862, forward strand.
GTGGGAGGAGAGGGCACGGTCTCCAGGCCTGAGCTTGCTCTCCAGGCTTTACCGGCCTCTTTATTGGCCAGGAGCTGCCCCCCGAGGGGCCCAGTGAGGGTGGGGGGCCGCCAGTGGGAGGTGCGGCCGGGTGGGACCCTAGGCCACCAGCAGGAACAACAAGGGAGGGGCTCTTGAAGGAACACCACCAGGACTTGGTGACTGGGCGGCCTTGGGGAGACAGGGAGGAGGAGGAGGAGGAGGAGGGTGACCAGGGTGCTGGAGGCCGAGGGGTGGTGCAGGCAGCCTGTGTGTGAGGACCCCTGGTGGGGAACCAGAAACATGTCCTGGGGGCACTTGGGCGGGGGCCCCAACTCCGGCCCCGTCACCTGCAGTTCTGTCCTCGGTCAATCCCGTTCGCTGGACGTGAGTCCCGACGACCACTGCGTCCTCACTGCCCGGACCAGAAGGTCCGGGTGAGCTGGGCCACGGTGCCGCACAGCATCCAGTCGTCCTGCCGCGGGCACATGGGGTGTGGCCTTCCCGCCCCCCAGGAGGGAGCCAGGAAGTGGGGTCACCGGCCTGGGGGGGGGGGTGGTGGGCCAGGCCCGGGAGAGGGAACACCCCGGGGGTGGGGTGAGGCCCTGCTTCTGTTCCAGGCTCTGGAACCTTCACCTCCTCCCTCCCGTCCCTCCCCTCCCCGCGGGTTTCGGGGACCAGTTTCCTTGTTGGCACTGGGGTCTCAGACCCCAGTGAGGGCAGCACAGATGGTGGCGGTGACACTGCCCAGGGGAGCCTGCCTGGCACTCGGTGTGAGCGGCCTGTCCTCCAAGCCACCGCCTCCGCCCTGAGCGCGCACCTGTGTCTCCGCGCTGGGCTCCCGGCCGGGGCCTGGTTCTGGAAGCTGCTTTCTCTCCTTTCTGCGTTCTTTCCTTCCTCCCTTCCTTCCTGTCCCTCTGTTGTTTCTTTTCTTCTTTCCTTTTCTTCTCTTGCCTTCTTTTCTTTCTTACTTTTTTTCTTTTTTTGTTTCTTGTGGAACATTTCTTTTTCTTTTCTCTTTAGAACAATTCTTTTCTGTGTTATCTTACTTTTCCGGAAGAATTGGTTTTCTTTTTTTTTTATTTCTTGTGGAACATTTCTTTTCCTTTCTTTCCTCTTTCTTTAGAACAAATCTTTTTTTCTTTTCTGTGTTTTCTTACTTTTCTTGAAGAATTTTTTTCCTTTTTTTGTTTCTTGTGGAACATTTCTTTTTCTTTTCTTTTTTTTCCTCTTTCTTTAGAACAATTCTTTTTTTCTTTTCTGTGTTTTCTTACCTTTCTGGAAGACTTTTTTTTCTCCTCTGTTCTTTGTTTCTTGTGGAACATTTCTTTTTCTTTTCTTTCCTCTTTCGTTAGAACAATTTTTTTTTCTTTTCTGTGTTTTCTTACTTTTCTGTAAGAATTTTTTTATTTTTTCTGTTTCTTGTGTAACATTTCTTTTTCTTTTCATTCTTCTTTCTTTAGAACAATTCTTTTTTTTCTTTTCTTATCTGGGTTTTCTTACCTTTCTGGAAGACTTTTTTTTCCAGTTCTTTGTTTCTTGTGGAACATATACTTTTTCTTTTCCTTTCTTTCCTCTTTCTTTAGAACAATTCTTTTTTTTCTTTCCTTTTCTGTGTTTTCTTACTTTTCTGGAAGAATTTTTTTCTTTTTTTTGTTTCTTGTGGAACATTTCTTTTTCTTTTCTTTCCTCTTTCTTTAGAACAATTCTTTTTTTCTTTTCTGTGTTTTCTTACTTTTCTGGAAGACTTTTTCTTTCTTCTGGAACACTTTTTCTTTCTTTTTTTCTTGTCTTTTTTTTCTTTATTTCTTTTTTTTCTTTTCATGCTTCTTTTCTCTTTTCTCTCTCTACTTATTTACTTACTTATTTATTTAGGTTTCGACCGGAACGGTCAGTGCTCCTGTTCTGACTGTTGTGAGTGAACGTCCCAGAACGTTTATTGTTCCTGTTCTGGTGGCGGAAATCCTGACGATGAACTGGCTGCCGCAGCCGCCGCCCTCCTGGGTCAGGTGGGGACTCTTCCCGGATCCGTGCCCCAAGCTACAGCTGTGAGGGGCCTCGCCCACCAGTCCCCGTGCTATTTCTCCTTTTCGCCCCGGCCCTCCAGTTACCCTTTCTCTTCCGCTTGGAGGGACGGCCACGTTTGCACCAGGTCCCCCTCGGAATGGGGTAGGCCTTCGAGCCACAGCAGCGGCATGTGTGCGTCTTATTGTGAGGGTTTGTTTTAATGTTTGGTCTTGGGGGAGGGGCAAGCGAGCGTGCGTGAGGGGGGAGGGGCAGAGAGAGGGGGCCAGGACCTGACACAGGCTCCAGGCGCCGAGGTGTCAGCACAGCTGCAGTGTTTTCAAGTACACTGTTTGAGGCCATGGGGGACAAGGGAACGATGCAACTCAGCGCTGAGATCTCTCCTGTTCCCTTGATTTAGAACGGGGTGTGAGTGTGACCGCTGAGGAGGCGGATGGTTCTGGGTCTGTGGCTCCCGACAGCTTCCTGGGCGTTGACGCAGGTCTCTCGTCCTCCAGCGTCCAGGGTCCCAACCTGCGAGGCCTCGGGCCCTCGCTCTGTGCCGTTTCTCACTGAGGTCTGCTCCCGCCCCACCGAGCACATGCCTGCCTCAGGACCTTTGTATGTGCCATGTTCGTGCTTCCCACTTCGGAGAGTTCTCCATGCTCTCGCACCTTCTTCAGGGACCGGCTGGATGCCCCCTGGCTTCTCAGGAAGGCCCTCGCCCTGCCCTGCTCTGCTGTTCCCTCCTTAGCCTGCACTGTCCAGGCAGGGGCCAGGAGCCTCGACGGCTGACGTGACATACACTGTTGGCATCAAATACCCGATTTTGAAGGCTTCCCAGGGGAAGAGACGAGAAAAATAGCTTGTTACTTATTTTTTATCCTGATTGCGTGCAGAGGTGGTCCTGTTGTGGGTGTTATCCAGGTGAAGGGTAGCCTCGGGGGTTTCCGTCTGTGTCTGACTCTGAAC
>NC_043704.1:2816955-2819109 GCF_006229205.1 Suricata suricatta
CTCCTGCCCTGGCCACACTCCTGCCCTGGCCACGCTCCTGCCCTGACGACCACACACCTGCCCTGACCACACTCCGGCCCTGACCACGCTCCTGCCCTGGCCACACTCCTGCCCTGGCCACGCTCCTGCCCTGACGACCACACACCTACCCTGACCACACTCCGGCCCTGGCCACACCCCTGCCCTGACCACACTCCGGCCCTGACGACCACACACCTGCCCTGATGACCACACCCCTGTCCTGGCCACACCCCTGCCCTGACCACACTCCTGCCCTGACCACTCTCCTGCCCTGACCACACTCCTGCCCTGGCCACACTCTGTCCTGGCCACACTCCTGCCCTGGCCACACTCTGTCCTGGGCACACTCCTGCCCTGACCATGCCCCTGCCCTGGCCACACTCCTGCCCTGACCACACTCCTGCCCTGACCATGCTCCTGCCCTGACCACACTCCTGCCCTGGCCACACTCTCTGTCCTGGTCTGATCCCCCCGCCGTGCTGCTGGAAAGGTCCAGGAGCTTCTGTGCTGCTGCTCCCGCGCCTGCTCACAGCTGCAGGTCCGGGATGATGGGGGCCGGGGGACAGCAGCAACGGGGGCCGGCGGGCAGACCCAGAGCTCCGTCCTTCAGTCCACGGTCACCCAGCACGCAGTCCCCAGAAGCCCACCGTGGGGCCAGCCTCGTCCTACGAGGGACACAGCCTTCCCTGCTTTCCCGCTGGCTGTACGGTGGCCCCCAGGCAGGAGGACTCGATGCTGTGCGGCGCCGCGGGCCACCTCACCAGACCTTCTCGTCCCGGTGGGAGGACACAGTGGTCGTCGGGACTCACGTCCAGCACACGGCGGTGACAGAGGACAGACCTGCAGGTGACGGGGCTGAGCAGGGACTCCCGCCCTTGGACCCCAGGACTTGTTTCCGGTTCCCCACCAGGGGTCCTCACACACAGGCTGCCTGCACCACCCCTCGGCCTCCAGCACCCTGGTCACCCTCCTCACCCTCCTCCTCCCTGTGTCCCCGAGGCCACCCAGTCACCACGTCCTGGTGGTGTTTCCTTCCAGAACCCCTCCCTCGTTGTTCCTGCCGGTGGCCTCGGTTCCCACCTGGCCCCACGTCCCACTGGCAGCCCCCCACCCTCACTGGGCCCCTGGGGAGGGGGAGCAGCGCCTGGCCCTGGGGCTGGAGGGCAGGGAGGAGAGGCCAGTAAAGCCTGGAGAGCAAGCTCAGGCCAGGAGACCGTGCCCTCTCCTCCCACAGCGCCCCTCCCCCCGGCTCCCACCCCGGCTGTCCCTGTCTTCTGGGCCACCCTGAGGCCTCCTCACCTGCCCATCTGCACCCACCGTCGGCGCCACCTTCCGAGGCCCCGCTCCTGAGGCCGCCTGCCACCAGCCCGCACGTCTGCGGCGCTGCTGCTGAACCCACACCCCCGACAGCCTGGCTCGCAGGCCCTCTGCCCTGCCCCGGCTGCCCAGCACGACACTCACACCACGTCCAACAGCATCGACAGACGCCTGAGTTCCAGCCGGCCGCGTCCCTGCGGCTCCAACACCGAAAGGAAATCGACGTCTCCACCAGGCCACCAAAAGCATCTCCTCAGAGGCTGTGAAGGTCAGGGCCGTGCACCTGCTCACCACGGTCCTGGAAGGCCAGAGATGCCACGGTTGGCTTGCGCACGGTCAGCACGTGGAGGGCCAGTGGTGAGGAGCTGGACGACGGGGACCCTGGGGACACTGCCCGCGAGGAGACACAGAGACGTCACATCACAGCCTCCACATGGCCCAGGGGCTGCCATTCAACTCAGCCAGCGCAGCCCCGAGCCCGGATGGGTCCAAACCCGACGACCCCGCCATGGCCCGCCACTCAGCTAGAAGCTAGAGAGGGGCTCCGCCCGAAGCCCCCCGCCGGGCCCCCTCCCCACCAGAGAGCCGGAGGCCCGGGCCCATGCTGCACGTCCGTCCGCGTCGCCAAGTCCTAGGTGAGCCTGTCCTGTGGCGCTACGGAGCCGCTCAGGGGGTCACCTCACGCCCGGCCCGGCCCCGCCCGAGGGGGCCTGCCTGGCGGGAGGGGCTCCGGCCACAAGGCCTGTGGTGTGAGCAGGCGGGGTCCTCGCTCCCAGGGGTGCTCCCAGTCCTGGCCCTTGGGTGCTTGTTTTCCGA
>NC_043704.1:2819209-2820551 GCF_006229205.1 Suricata suricatta
CCCCCCCCCCGTCTCGCAGGGAAGAGCCCGGCAGGTGAATGAGGGTACAGGAGGCTTGTGCCCTGCGGGGGCCTTGGCCCCTGCCCCCGCCCCGCTGCACAGAACACCGGGACTTTCTGATGGTTCCCTAGGAAAGTCTGCAGAAGGTGTGGCCGGCCACCCAAGGCCAAGCTGCTCCTGGTGGGGCATCTACATGGTCAGCCGGACTGCTCCTAGATGGGGTGTCTACACGGTCAGCCTGACTAGACTGCTCTCAGAAGGGGCGTCTACATGGTCAGCTCCCAGACGGGACAACTACACAGTCAGACAGACTAGACTGCTCCCAGACGGGGCGTCTACACGGTCAGCCGGACTGCTCTTGGAGAGGGTGCCTACATGATCAGATGGACTCCTCCCAGACGGGGTGTCTACACGGTCAGCAGGACTGCTCCCGGCTGGAGTGTCTACATGGCCAGCTGCCACTGCCATAGGAGAGGGGGAGTCAAGGTGATGGTCACTTTACACTTGGAAGCCTCTTTGGCACCGCCCACGGCACAGCGACAACCTAGGAGTTCTGGGCCCCTCCAGATGGGCGGCTCCGACCCCAGACACCCGGTGCCCTTCGGCCTGAGACCAGGACGGTCACCCCTTCAGGCGTCACTGAGGAGACCAGGAGGGCCTGCCTGGTGGGTGGTGGGGGGCGCCGGGGCCCCGGGGTCCTGGAGGGAGGGAGGGGCAGGGCCAGGGCCTGACACAGGAGGGATGCCCGTGACGGTGAGCCAGGCGGGGGGCGGGGGGCCCCGTGGGACGGAGGACCAGGAAGAACCGCGAGGAGCAGGTGCTCTGGGAGCCCCTCCCAATGGCACATCCTTTATCACCCCAGGACCTCACGGCGAGGGAAGATTCCAGATGCGTCTGCGGCAGGAAGGACCCCCTCGGTGGTGTTCCTTACACTGCCGCTTGGTTCCCAAACAGCTTCCTCCTGGCACCCGGGTGTGCCTCGGCTTCCCTGTGCGGGTGACCGTGCCCTCGGAGTGCGTCTCCCGCCTGTGCCCAGGGCGCCCCCGCTCACAGCCCAGGGGCGAGGCCCGCGCGTCCTGGGACAGCTCTGTGGTATCGGGGCGGGACAGGCCCTGCGCGGGAGCACGCAGGCGGGCGGCCCCCAGACAGACCGCGCACGCGTGGCTAAGGCAGCGCGCTATCGCGGGGCTCCGAGGCCGGAGGCCGGAGCGGGTCTCACGGGGTGGCACCAACGCGTGGCAGGCTGGGTCCGCGAGGAAACGGTTCCCTTCCCTCCCAGGCGCTAGCGCCGCCTCCTGCTCTGAGCTCCCTGCTCCGCGCTCCAAGCTCGCAGCGCTGGGTC
>NC_043704.1:2820651-2821790 GCF_006229205.1 Suricata suricatta
TCACGGGGTGGCACCAACGCGTGGCAGGCTGGGTCCGCGAGGAAACGGTTCCCTTCCCTCCCAGGCGCTAGCGCCGCCTCCTGCTCTGAGCTCCCTGCTCCGCGCTCCAAGCTCGCAGCGCTGGGTCCCGCCTCCCGTGGCCTCTTCTTCCGTGGCGGCTCCCCCTCTGCCCTTCTCCCAGGTCCCCCGGGGTGACACCCGCCCTTCTCCCAGGTCCCCGGGTGACACGCGCCCTTCTCCCAGGCCTCCTGGGTAACCCACACCCTTCTCCCAGGTCCCCGGGGTGACACACACCCTTCTCCCAGGTGTCCGGGGTGACACACCCCATCTCCCAGGCCCCCGAGGTGACACACACCCTTCTCCCAGGCCCCCTGGGTTGACACACACTCTTCTCCCAGGTCCCCGGAGTGACACGCGCCCTTCTCCCAGGTCCCCGGAGTGACACGCGCCCTTCTCCCAGGTGTCCAGGGTGACACGCCCCATCTCCCAGGTCCCCGGGGTGACACGTGCCCTTCTCCCAGGCCCCCGGGTGACACACACCCAGCCAGCTTATCCAGGATGTCTCCCCTTGCGAGACCCTCCATTCGCCCCGTCTCGGAAGCCTGTAGGGCCGTGGTCACCGGTTCCGGGCATGAGGGCATGGACATCCCCCGGGGCCCACGGAAGTTACCCACACAGCCCTGTGCCCCCGGACGCTTGCAGGAGGAGCTGAACTCTGCTCCGGAGCGGACGGGTTTTAACATTGGACCAGGGTGGGCTTGCATATCAATTGCTGAGCGGGGACTTTTAACCTAAAAGGGGTCAGATCACAAAGTTAGAGGTCACCCTCGGTCCAACGCAGACCGGAGTCAGAACTGACCTGTGTTCAAGGGACACAAGGAAGCCCAGGGGCCATCAGGTTGAGCCGCAGTGCCCACGTGCCCAATGGGCCACCTTTTTTTTTTTTAATGTTTTATTTATTTTTAATACAGAGAGAGACAGAGCATGAGAGGAGGAGGGGCAGAGAGAGAAGGAGACACAGAACCAGAAGCAGGCTCCAGGCTCTGAGCTGGCTGTCAGCACAGAGCCTGATGCGGGGCTCGAACCCACGAACGTGAGATCTGACCTGAGCCCGAGTCGGAGGCCTAACCGACTGAGCC
>NC_043704.1:2821890-2825170 GCF_006229205.1 Suricata suricatta
CTCACGGGCACGCACACAGTGGGTCTGCAGCTCACAGGCACACAGCAGGACGCCTGGCAGGGGCTGGAGGAGCAGCAGGACGCCTGGCAGCCCGGGGGGCAGCTGGTGTGGCACATGTCGGCGTGGGGCGGGCTGGTGTCGGGAGGGAGGAGGCGGTGATGTCTGGAGGCTCCTTCCCCTGGCGGCCTTTATACGGGGCTGCAGGCATCCGGGCGACCCTGGGGCACAGCTGCAGACTTCCTCGTCGCCGTCTCCACAGCGTCTCCCCAACACCTCCTTGTCCGGGGACGCCCTCCCCTGTGTCACGCACCACCGTAAGCACGTATAGCTTAGAGGCCGGTTTCTGTAAACAGGATGTCCTGGTGTGACCTGATGCGGGGTCTGTGTATTTCCCCAGGCCACTCCTGTGCCCATAGCGCCGCTGGTTCGACTCCGCACCATGTCCTTTACTTTCTGCCATCGGTGGAGACCTCGGGGCGATGGCGTACTTTGCGCTTTTATTTCGCACAGGAAAACATTAAAATGGGATCTGGATGCTGGGAAGCAGAGAAGTCTGTGGGACAAATCTGGCCCGCTGCTCGTTTTGTAAATAAAGTTTTATTGGCAACAGCGAAGTTCATTTGCTCATGTGCTGTCTAGGGTTTGCTCTATGGTGTGAAGTGGTCACTGCACAGCCTGAAATATTTACTATCCTCCCTTCTAGAAGGTGACCGACTTCTGCCTTACAGTAGTCTTCGTAATAATTGATTTGTTTGTGCAACAAACATATACTTTGGGCTGGCTGTAGACATGTCCCAGCCTCACGAGCCTTCCGGGACAATGAGTAACGAGTGCATAAAAATCAGTGTGTGAAATAATTACAGAGAGGGCGAGTCCCAGAAAGGAAAGCAGGCCCAGCAGGTGGAGGTTGGCGGGGGTGCGGTGGGAGGCTTGGGGGCCCCTGTGTGGGGGCGATGCGGGGCTGGCGCCTGGGTGATGCGGAGGGGTCAGGAGGCGGTGTTCCAAGCGGGCACAGCGTGGGGGCTTGAGGACACTGCTGCAGAGGTGGGGGTGCCCCGGGGGCAGCGGGGAGTCCTCGGTGTGGGCGCTCGGCCGCAGGCGCACAGCAGCTGGAGGTCGAAGAAGAAAGACAGTGTCAACTTGAAGACATATCAGTAGGAATCGTCCGATCCGCAGAAGAGAGAGCAGAATTAAGAAAAATGAAGAGGGTCCACAGGACAGTTTCGGGAAGTCTGACAAAAAGGAATTTCAACACAAGAAGGAGGAGAGAATATTGAAGCATAAGGGTGTTTTGAATACATAATGGACAAACCATCCAAATTTGATTTTTAAAAAATTCTAACAGATCCAAGCACCTCAGAAGACCCCCCAACGCCCCAGCACAACTGGGCACAATGGTGAGGACCGCAGGCTCCAGAGTGAAACCACCGGGCTCAGACCCGCTGCGGCACTGCGGGGAGAACGTGCACCCGGCCGAGGCCCTTCCGAACTCACTGCACATATGTGCACGTGGCTCTGCCCACCCCCGATGGTGGCAGCGGCGGATCCCCGCAGGACACTTAGCACGGCGCCCGGCACGGCCCCTCATTACTGCTGTTGCAAGGACGTGGGCACCGCTCTCCCCGAGGAGGAGCCCGGCCGCCTGGTTCTGGCCCATTGGGAAGACCCTCTGGATCGCTGGGATTCCAAGTCAGAACGGGGGACACCCCCCACCCCCCAAGGCCAGTCTGGCGAGTAGGACAGTGCTTGTGCAGACAGGGGGCAGGGGATGTACACTTGGGGGGACCTTGAACATCCTGAGGTGGAGTCCCCTGTCCCTGCGGATGGCCCTTTGCCATCCAACCTGGGCTCTGAGTCCAGAAACCACAGGGCCACTGAGTCACGGTGAGCCTCAGGGCTGAGATGGAGCTTCCTGACCTGAGTCACTTCCAGCAGAGCCTCCAGGAAGAGACGCACAGGAGGAAGAGGAGGAGAGCCAGGCCCCCGGGAGGAAGGCCCCCGTGTGGCTTGTTGCCTGGACGCCACAGCCCGGGGGTAAAGGCCTCCTGGGGATGGAGGCTCCAGACCAGCCCCGTCCTCCCCCCTGACTCCACTCCAGCCCCGAGTCACCATGTGCCACACCAGCTGCTCCACCGGCTGCCAGCTGGCCTGCTGTGTGCCCAGCCCCTGCCAGGCGTCCTGCTGTGTGCCCAGCTCCTGCCAGACATCCTACTGTGTGCCCAGCCCCTGCCAGGTGTCCTGCTGTGTGCCCAGCCCCTGCCAGGCATCCTGCTGTGTGCCCATCCCCTGCCAGGTGGCCTGCTGTGTACCCAGCTCCTGCCAGACATACTACTGTGTGCCCAGCCCCTGCCAGGTGTCCTGCTGTGTGCCCAGCCCCTGCCAGGCATCCTGCTGTGTGCCCAGCCCCTGCCAGGCGGCCTGCTCTGTGCCCATCCCCTGCCAGGTGTCCTGCCGTGTGCCCAGCCCCTGCCAGGCAGCCTGCTGTGTGCCCAGCTCCTGCCAGACATCCTACTGTGTGCCCAGCCCCTGCCAGGTGTCCTGCTGTGTGCCCAGCCCCTGCCAGGCGGCCTGCTGTGTGCCCAGCCCCTGTCAGGCGGCCTGCTGTGTGCCTAGCCCCTGTCAGGCAGCCTGCTGTGTGCCCATCCCCTGCCAGGTGGCCTGCTGTGTGCCCAGCCCCTGCCAGGCAGCCTGCTGTGTGCCCATCCCCTGCTAGGCGGCCTGCTGTGTGCCCAGCTCTTGCCAGCAGGCCTGCTGCATGCCCGTGGGCTGCAAGCCCAAGGTGTGCATGGCCCCCTCCTGCCAGTCCTCCAGGTGCTGCCGGCCCTCCTGCCCCACCCTGGTCCTCAGGCCTGCTGCCTGCGGCACCCCTAGCTGCTGCTAGCGCACGGCCTCCTGGGACCCCCTCCAAGGGGTCGGAAGCAGCTGCTCTGTGAGCTCCTACCAGGCAGACGTCGTCCACTGCAGACCTTCCGGACCCGCCCAGACCACCTCACAGCCAAGCCCTGATCCCCTCTAGCCAAGCGGAGAGAGTCACCCCCGGGGTCCCCTGACCCGAGCCTGGGTCGCCCACACAGCACCCGACCTGGCTGGTGCGCATGCCCCGGCTCTGCAGCCACCAGCACTGAGGTCTAACAAATCCCAGAGCGCGTGTGAAGCCCACCCAAGCGTGAGCGGTGTCGTCCTTCTGGGCCTTCCCTAAACCGCTTCCTCCAGGGGTTCTGGAAAGTTCCTTCTGCAGAGAAGCCGCGGGTCACCAGGTGGCCGTGCCTGGGGGACTGGC
>NC_043704.1:2825270-2831722 GCF_006229205.1 Suricata suricatta
CCTTCGGGACACGGCCAGACAGGCATCTGACTGGTCTCCTCATTAGAGGGGGCACCCTACCCTTTGTTTGTCTTTGCGTCACCGTAACATAAGAAATAAGGGATGGGCAGTACAGCTTCTAAAGAGACAAGACTTTTTACTGAGATACTTTCGCACCTCCTTAATCAAAGAGGGATTAAGGTGACTCATAACCAAATGGCAGGAGTTTTACACTTTGCTCAGGAGCAATGTCCTTGGTTTCCGGAAGAGGGCACTGCTAACTTACAAACTTGGAACAAAGTTGGGGAACAGTTTCGCTTGTATTATCCTCTGCATGGACCAGAAAATGTCCCTGTAGATGCTTTTTCTCTGTGGAATTTGATTAGAGATGTTTTAGATCCTGACCATAGGGGAAGTAAATTGTCACCTAATAATACAGCCACAGAGACTACTCCGCTTTCCCCTAGAGGTCAAACTCCTACTCCCTTGGTAATGGCAGCTCAGGACAATGAGGATTTTGAGTGGGAAGTTATTGATGGTAATCAGACAGATTTAGGAGAGAAAGAGGCTAAATATGTGGCAGAGAAAGAGAGAGAAGATCTACCTGATTTTCCTCATCCCCCACTGCCTTTTAATTCCTCTCTACCCAAAAATCCAAAATTGAAAAAATTAAAAAAGGACTTACAAACTTTAAAGTTAATGTGACAGTGGAAATAATGGGAGCCCTTCAGCCAGGCCTCCCTTCTCCTTAGCAATTCCTAAAGGAGACAATATTATAGTAATAGACTTTCAGGATTGTATTTCATTATACCTTTACATCCTGATGATTGCAAACATTTTGCCTTCAGCTTACCGTCTCCAAATTTCAAAAGGCCCTTTCAGAGATTTCAGTGGAAAGTTCTTCCCTAAGGGATGAAGAATTCTCCTACTTTGTGTCAGAAATATGTTGATAGGGCTTTGAGTGAAATTAGAAATAAATATCCTGAAATTTATTTAATTCATTATATGGATGACATTCTCTTAGCACATAAGGACAAAGCCCATCTTCATAATGTTTTAGATGAATTGATTCAAACCTTATCCGTTCATGGTTTGAAGGTGGCCCCTGAAAAAATTCAAATTGATCCACCTTACTCTTATTTGGGAAGATTAATTGAAAATCAAACTGTGACTTTACAACCTTTACAGTTAAAGACAGAATACTTGTGTACTTTAAATGATTTTCAAAAACAATTAGGAGATATTAATTGGATTCGGCCTCTTTTAAAACTGTCTACTAAAGGTCTTATCTCGCTGTTTGAAATCTTGCATGGAGACTCCCATCCAAATTCCAAACGAGAGTTAACTCCTTTAGCCTCGGAATCCTTGTCTAAAGTTAATGAGGCTCGACAAGGAGCCATGCTTACTAGAGTTAATTATAATGAGCCTTGGTCTTTAATAATTTTACCAGCTGAACACTCTCCCACCGCTTGCCTATGGCAAGAGGGAATACTAGAATGGCTCTATTTGTCAGCCACTCCTAAGAAAGTTTTGGCCGATTATCCATCTTTAATAGCACAATTAATTATTAAGGGGAGAAAAAGAAGCAGAGAATTATTTGCACAAGAGCCAACAAAAATTGTTCTTCCGTATTCTAAATTTCAGATTGAGGAATTAATACAGGGATTTACGGATTTTCAGGTTGCTATGATTGGGTATACAGGCAATCTTGGCTTTAATATACCTAAGGACCCTATGTTACAATTTGGCAAATTAAATTCTTTTATTTTTCCCACAAGAACAAAAACTAAACCTTTGGAGGATGCCTTTTTAGCATTTACTGATGGGTCCTCTAATGGCATGGCTTCTATAATCATTTATGAAAACCCATCTAAACCTAAAATGATTTCTTTTCAAACTGAGGAAACTTCAGCCCAGAGAGCTGAACTTGTCGCTGTTATCAGATTGTTTCAAGAAACTCCAGAGAGGTTTAATTTATTTTCAGACTCTAAATATGTGGTTGGACTCTTTCCAGCCATTGAAACTGCAACAGTTCCTCTCTATGAAACAGGAATTTCAGGTTTACTTTTGCAATTACAGGTTAATGTTCAACAACGCCAGGAACCTTTTTACATAGGACACATCAGAGCTCACTCTAAGTTGCCTGGCCCCCTCTCTGAGGGAAATGCTTTAGCTGACTTTCACACTAAAGTTGCTTGTCTAACTATGGATCCTGCGCATGAAGCCCAAGAGTCTCATAAGATTCATCATCAGGGCTCGAAGGCTCTGAGGCTACAATTTAAGATCACTCGAGAACAGGCTCGACAAATAGTTAAGAACTGTTCTTCTTGCCCACCTATAAATTCAGGGGTCTCACATGTGGGCATTAATCCTAGAGGCTTAAAACCTAATGCTTTATGGCAGATGGATGTGACTCATGTTAATTCCTTTGGAAAATTGTCCTTTGTTCATGTCACTGTGGATACCTATTCTCATGCACTTTTTACATCTGCTCGAACTGGAGAGGCTTTTAAGGATGTTCAACAACATTTATTTCAATGCTTCTCTGTATTGGGAATGCCTTTCAAAATTAAGACTGATAATGGGCCAATATCAAAGAGTTTCAAAGATCTTTGTGAACAGTTTCATATTCAACATTCAACAGGAATTCCTTATAATCCCCAGGGTCAAGCTATTATTGAGAAAACTAATCAAATTTTAGAAAATCAAATAGTAAGACTTCAAAATTCAGATTTCAAGAATGCTTCACCTCATCAAATTCTGGCTCACTGTATGTTTGTCTTAAATCACCTGACTCCAGACAATTCTGGGGAAACCCCGATGCTTAAGCATTGGCAGAGTATACTAACTACAAAGCCTCTAGTAAAATGGAAAGATGTGCTCTCAGGAGTCTGGAAAGGCCCTGATGTCTTACTAACTGCGGGTCGAGGTTTTGCTTGTATTTTCCCCCAGGAAAGTGATTCGCCTATCTGGGTGCCAGATCGCCTGATTCGCTATGTCTCTACGCCTTTACCGAATTCACCAACAAATTTCATCGGAGACAACAACTGACTACCTGAATCAGAAGATAAGAAGACTCCACCTACATTCCTGCAAACGGACAAGTGATATCCATCCATCATTTAATACCAGAAAAAGTCCCCTTTCTACTTGGGGGCAAATTAAAAAGCTTACTGTGTCTACTGTTGCTTTAATTAAAAAAATATATACAACCTCTTTTATTAACAATATGTCTAAATATGTAACATTAGCTTTAACTACTCAAGAAATTATTAACCACCTTATATTATGATTCCTGTCAATATTAACTCTTCCTGGTATGACGATCATGGTATCAAAGATTTGCAACTCTTAAATGGAAAATTGTCTCCTCCCGCCTTTAGGACCTATTGTGGGTTTATTGATCTTAGTGTCCTTGGGCCCTGTTCTATTCAATAAGGTCATGGCATTTCTAAGGCAGCAAAGAGATGCTATCAAGATACGGCCTATCCAGATCCATAATCATAAGCTCAATATGGCCGATCAGGAGGCCGATGAAGAGCTATATTATGGCAAGAGGCACAGGCTGGCTAGCCAATGACGGGTAAGAGAGGCCTTACCATCCTATCAACCTAAGACAGGCTACTCAGACACAGGCTTCTGGGTGTGCCCATGACGGGTAAGAAGGATTGGCAGGCCTCCAACCTAAGACAGGCACGGTCCTTTCCTTGCCTATACTATCACATTTCTGGAAAAGGCCCTTTTTGAAAAAATAAAAAGCGGGGAGATGTTGGGGCCCATCCAGCCAGAAGTGCTGTGTGGCCTTTGGGACCCTGCTTCCCCTGCTTGAAAATGTGTGCGCTTGACTGCCTGACCTAAGTGGATCAGAGACTGGGGTTTGTTCTCCTATTGTTCATGCCACTTGGTAATTGTGGCTTCAGTAAATGGGCAGACTTTCTCATTGAAACTTCCCCCCTGGTTAGAGGCACCTTACTCACAGACTATTGTTAACCTTTAAAGAAAAATAGCCTTGTCATAAGCCTCAGTTAATATTACACTATGTACGCAAAATAAGACTCCTGCTGATGTATTTTTAGTGGTAAATTATGTTTTTTGATCTTCTGTATTGTACTCCATTTCTGTCTTTAATTTTCTGTTCTCTCTTCCATGAAAACAATGATCTATTCTGAAACATGTGATTCCTAAGAAGTAACAAACAATGTAATCATTAAAAGAAAGATGTAATCACCTATGGTATTTAAGACACCAAGTTTCACAGTAAAGGGTGGTCTCTTCCACCATTCATGTTGTCTGTGTTCTTTCTTGTAGATATTTCGCCGACACCAACCCCCTACTCAGAGACCCTTAGACTCTGGTGCGTGGGCTGGTCTCCCGCAGTAATGTTTTTTTATTTTGAGAGAGAAGGAGGGAGGGGCAGAGGGAAGAAGAGAGAGAGAATCCCGAGCAGGCTCCACACTGCCAGTGCAGAGCCTGACGCAGGGCTCGACCTCGGGAACCATGAGATCATGACCTGAGCAGAGGTCAAGAGTTGGGTGCTTCCCCGATAGCTTCCTTGTACGGAGACTGGCCCGGCCGCCCCTGCTGCAGAGGGCTCGGCCTCCCAGCCAGACGCCATCACTGAGTCCTTGAGAGGTCACGGTCCGTCAAGGAGACCAACAGCCACAGGGGCCGTGCTGACGACCCCAGACACTGGGGGAGGCAATCATAGGTTTAGCAAAAATAGACACGGGATTCCTGCCCGCAGGACCTCAGCCAGGGCTACGGTCTCTGAGGTCACAGCACATTTGCTCCACCAGCATGACCTGCAGCATAGATCAGGGGGCTCGGCGTTCAGCAGAGGGGTGGGTGAGTGGGCACGTGGCCACGGGAGCCATCGGTCGCATCACATCCTGATGCTCAGAACAGCGTGATGTGGCTGTTGGCCAGTTTGGAAGGGACGTCTCATGCGGACGTCTCATGTCCTCTAGAACGCCAGCAGACGCTCCACATGGGTGGGCTCTGAGGCAGTTTGGGAGGGGCGGTGGGGTCCATAGCCAATGATCAAGAAATAATTCCTGAAATGTCTTGAGTGCAAAACGGTGGTTTCATTAAAGCCCGGGGACAGAGCATGGGGACAGGAATCGCTGGCCCAGGACTGGAGGGAGAGACTGGTTACATACTTGGGAGCTGGGGGAGGTAGAAGCAAGGGGAAGTTTCCAGTGAGATGCTCATATGCTAAAGAAGACTCACAGATCACTGGAGTCCTGGCTCGTGTCAGGCTAGAGTTTCCCTCTAGCAAAGCATTAGCATTAAGACAGTAGGGAAGTTTAAATTTAAAAAAAAATGTTTTATTTCTTCTTAAGAGAAACAGAGAGAGAGAGGGAGGCACAGCTGAAGCAGCTCCAGGCTCTGAGCCATCAGCACAGAGCCCGATGCAAGGCTTGAACTCATGAGCGGTGAGATCATGACCTGAGCTGAAGTTGGATGCTCAGCTGACGGAGCCCCCCAGGAGCCCCGTGACAGGGAAGTTTAACTCCGGGGCACCTGGGTGGCTCAGTCGATCAAGCATCCAACTCTTGATCTCCTGATCTCGTGCTTTCTGAGATTTGGAGCCTGAGTGGAACTGTGTGCTGACAGCTGACAGCCAGGAGCCTGCTTGAGATTCTGTCTCTCTTTATCTCTGGGCCCCTCCCCTGCCTGCGCTGTCTCTCTCAAAATAAATAAATGTAAAGGAAAAAGACTGCAAGGAGTCCTCGGACAAATGTTATATACTTGGCCAGCCTCAGGTGTTTATCAAAGTAAGATTTAATAGATGGAGGCAGAGACGAGAGGAAAGAAAGAGACCAAGTTATGGAGCCCAGAAAACCTTTATTGGGATCTGCGATTCCCGGGCGAGGTTCTGTGACTCCGGGAGTCGGGAGTCAGGGAAGTCGCAGCTGGTGCAGGAGGGGCGAGGAATTTTATGGACGAAAGACTTCCTGTCTGGTCCTGGAAGGGCAGACCACCAAATAAGGGCACTTTAGGGACGTGGTGGGATGTGATAGGTTGCCTCCTCTGTCAGGGTGATGGGAAGCTGGGGCTTCATGATTGGCTATTTTCAAGCTGGCACGGGACATTCCAGGTCTGCGGGTGGGGGGTGGGGGTTGTTGGTGCACGAAGTTCTTCTCTAACCCACAGCAAAATGGCTGCTCGGTCACCATCTTAAGGTAACTCTTACAATCAATGGGCTGTAGGTGTAAGGACGCAGGTCTGAACTAAACCGACTCCAGGACAGGCTTCAAGTTTCCCTCTGCCTTTGGAGGCCTAGGTGTCGGCTTCTCAGAATCATTAGACAATAGAAGGGCACACACTGCCCAGGGCAGGAGGGACCACCCTTGGAACACCCAATCAGGAAAGGCCAGCTAACACCCTTAACATTTCTAGGGGCGGGCCTACAGATGGAGGCTATAGATAATCACCTAGTGCTTGAGGCTGGTCACGCCCTACCTGAGGGT